>NC_071572.1:27706032-28034032 GCF_024509145.1 Vidua macroura
ATCCCTTGGAGGAAGTGAATTGATGCTGGTTGAAAGAGTCACTTGGGACTTCTGCTGTGAACTTCTGCTGCTTTCTTGTTCCCTCCAGTACTACCTTGAATTATGTCCTGAATTACCGTAAGATTTTGGCTATCTGGAAGATCGTAACACTTGAGTACTCATTTTCACAGCCTCCTGCAAATGATAAAGCATTATGTCATTATGGAATAGAAAGATTGCAGAAAAATAAGTGTCAAAAGAGTGCTGAAAGTGAGCTTGAGAACAGCAGATGCATTTCACATGAAGAAAGTCTGTGTGGGTTGGAGATCCTTGAAAGACAGGAGAGATATTTTAGATGACATTCAATAGGTTTGTCATATTTCCCTTTTGATGCAAGATACATCACAAGCCCCAGAAAGCTGTGTTTTAAAGGCAATGGGACAAACCTTTCCCTTCCCTACAAATCCAAACTTGGAGCAAGGCAGGAGATGGAAAATCATTATCTACTTAGAGAAAATTATGTGACCGCATATCCCAAGGCAATGCTCACATATCAAAAGAAGAGAAGTCTTTAATGTGTTCACATATTGACCACCACTGTAAGGAGAAGATCAAAGCAGATGGTGTCAGAGAGTAGCACTTTTCTGCAATGTGTCTTGAGTGTGTGTCTAGATAGTTTAGGTTGCAGGGAAAAGAGGATTGCTGCCTGCCTGGAACAATGAAAGGTAAAAAAAAAGCCTCTTCTTTTGTAAAACTCTATGTACAGTTTGATTTAGACTTTATTCCTGCAATGTCTTCAACAACTGTTTTTAAATATATGGTGGGAATTGGCGTGAGATAGCAGAAAGAAATGCAACGGAATATATTTGTAATGCTTAACTTAAAGTTAGTCCCACAAGAATTACTGTGCTTTTTCAGCTCAGCCTGGAAAGATTATTTGTGAACATGAAGATTCCAAATTTAGCAATTAGTAGAGTTGTGTATATGCAAATGCACAGACATACGTTGCACTACCCAACACATTGTTCATATTTCACAGGGCAACAGTTTGGGATCTGCAGCAATGATTTTATTTATCATAATTTTGAAATCAGGGCCTGAAAAATGAAATTTGCATTCTCTTAATTGGATCCCATGGGAACAGCAAGTATTCAATCATTCTTTTAAGCATTTGTCTTGAAAGTTCTAAGCAGTAAGTAGGGATTAGTTTTATTGGGTTGCAAGGCAACTTCAAAAAGTTGGATAGAAAGATTACATAGAAAGCATAAAGACAAATCATGACAGGGAAGGTAGTCTGTCATATTTCCTTCAGTCTTAAGAGCTATGAGAAAATGGGATGAAAAGACATTTTATTGTTGCAATCAAAACCTTTGGGGAAAAGGGTATTGAAAAACATTACTGTCTTGGAGAAATATATAAACTACAGTTATGCCTTAAAAAACAACTAATGTCAATTCTCTCATCTCTCTGCAACTTAAGTCAAAGTTCCCAAGTGACCAAACTGCATCGGCTGATAAGTTGGGCATATTCTTGTCACCTAAGGATAATTTGCAGAATGTCCACACAAGCTTTTCTGCTGCAATTTATTTGATTTGGTAGTAATACACAGAATGTTCCTGCATCTACAGAGCATGATCATAACTTTTAGGTGTCCATGTCACCAACAGTGTCTCTGGCTTGTTTCTAATCAACACCAAAATCAGAATTTATCTAAGAATAATATTATGCACAGAAAAGATCATGTTTTTACTAACATTGACCATAAAGCTACTTGAATAGTAAATGAAGGTGGTACAAACCCACAACTGCTGTTCAAAGGGGCTGCCCAGTCCTCAACTGAACATATGTGAGTGAAGGTGTAATGGTGAGAAACATATCTTACCTAATGTTCTATATTATTGCTGGAAACAAAAGACTGACACATTCCAGCTGTACTTCCTTATGGGAAGGCGTTCCTAAGATTTTGGTACAACATCTAATTTATTTCTTTTGTGCAAATTCTCAAAGGTGGCATTGAAAATCTCAAGGAACACTTTTTACATCACTATAGTTTCAGATCATGATATTATTGGCATTTTTTCTATTTCATGTACAGCAATGAAGCTGCCACAATGAAATGTATGTCTTTAAACTTTATCTACTGTCCAGTACCACTTTCTAATCACGTTGTTTCTTTTTTTTTTTTTTTTGCATATTTTTTCATTGAAACATTGACACAGGTAGCCCCTAAAGAAAACAAGAGAAAGCACTTCTGCTTGCATAGCAAATATTCAAATGTCGTATCTGCTATTTTAACTTCTAGTCATTGGAATCCCATTTCTCGCTCTCTATGTACAACAGGCATACACACATGCAATACATATAAACATAAACAGAATTTTCTTTGAGTTGTCATTCTCTTTCTCTCTACATACATATATATAGGCATGCATATGTATGAAGTAATAATTTCATATAAATGTTCAAGATCAGAAGTAGATTTAATTTTTTTGACAGATTCCTTGTGATCTTAAACACATTAATTTCTAAAAAGAGATTCCAGAGGAGTCACAATGAAATTATACAGGCTTGTAGTAGGAAATACAGCCTGAGATATATATCTATAATTTACCCTTTCACCTTAAATGGAAATTTTGAGAGAGAAAATTACCATTTCAAGCAAAGAAGCAAACTGTTGGTGTTATTATGAAGGAAGATACATTTATTGAGTAGCTATACTTAAATGATGACAAGGAACAAGAGCTGGCACAATCTGTCAAGAGAACTTTAAAAATCGGAGTCAATTTAATTAGAATGAGCTATGGTACAGTGCAATAATTTTCTGGTCTTTTAGTGTGTCAGCAGATAAGTTTTGCATTGAAGTTCTCTGGTATTTTTACAGCAAGAAAATCATCCTGGAATATAGTGTTTATGTCTACACAAGCTTAAGTAAAATTCCCAGGAGAACTATTGAACACTTGCAACTGTGTCATTCATACCAGGACTCGCTTGTTTTCTTTTATTGTACAATAAATTAAGAGCCACTGGAGAGTGGGTTCTCTGGCTTGCTCAGTTTGGAGGTTTTCATGACCTCTTGATTAGATGAGTTCCTTTAGATCCCAAGTCAACAAATGAATCTTATACTACACCCTGGAGCAGTCAACTACTTTGGACACAAATAAGGAGCAATGTGATGCGTTTGCAGACTGTCCTGTAACAGTTTTTCCAAGAGTCATATTGGAACATTTTGAAATATAGATGAAGTAAAAACTTTTGTTTGGGGCTATATTATTCTTTCTCCAGGGTACTTGTGCACTTAATTTGGAACAGAAATCCAGAATACAGTGGTAAATAGACAGTGATTGGCAGGAGATGTGTTGGCATTGAGGAGCCTTGATGCTACTTATGTTTACAGAATTAAAATAAGATAATGGAGGTTTATAGACAAAACAGATACTATTTACTTGAATAACTTAAACATGAATGCTTTGGTTGCTGTAAATTTTAAGGTCTTCTGCAACAATGGTAGACTACAAGGAAAAACTAGACCTACAAAAATTTCCTCCATGAAAATAGAACAGACCTTTCCATATTTTTGTTTGATTCATTCATTTACAATTTCAGCTAAGACTTGACTCTATAGAGGTTTGTGGGACTTTAAATTTTGATTTCATTGGATTCTTCCCTGGACAAGAACCACTGAAAGTCATTGCTCTGAAGGAGAAGAGGAAATGGAAATGTAAGTGCTTCCCAGTCAAGTCTGAGACTTCCAAAATTTGCTTTTGAGGAGTAATTCATATACATCTATTACTTTGAAACTAGAAATTCTTGAATTGCAGACCTGAAAAATACTGACGTGACACCCTTTGTGCAACCTAGAAAGAATGTGTTCCTTCAGAAAGTTTAGTCCTTCCTCTGTATTAGGTCTACAAAGCTGGGAAGAAAGTTACTATTTATCATTAATAAATATGCCCAGAAGGTGTAACTTATTTGTCATTCAAACCAAAGAAGTGAGAAAGTCTAGATATCAGTTTTCTTGACAGTTGAAATATTGTACTATTAGCAACATCTAAATAAATAATACATGTTGTGGAAATTATATTGGCAAGGGACTATTAAAAACATTTCAAACTGAGGTAGTTGGGGAAGAAATGAAAACATTACAGAAATGATAAAGGAAAAGTAATAACTCAAGGGGAAGTACTGAAAGTAAATATAGAGCCTTTAGATATCCAAGGCATATGTGTATATATATCCTATATATATGGGCATATACTTTATGTGCTCAAAGCATCCTCATTTATGGAAAGGACCATATATTTAAATATTTCTTGATTTTACCAGATGGGCAACTGGGGCAAGGAGAAGGTTTTTATGAACTTCCACTTCAGATGGAATATACATAAATGTACATACATAAATTCTGTGTCAATGTCAAAATTTAACAATTCAAAATTCATTTTCTGGCAAGTCTATTATCCACAATTAATTGTACTGGTTAATGGTCAATTCCACATATTCCTGATAAATTTCACTGTCACTCCATAACTACTCCTCTCATTGTAAAGGACATGATATTTCACTGTGCAACTGTGAATTTTAGGGAAGCTTATCTTCCCATTTTCTTGAACTCTTATTTTCATCCTTAATAGTACCCTGGGTGAATAATACAGACAGTTGCTCCTTCAGTCCAGCCTGTAGACTAAAGCAAAACAACAATCCCCCTGCAGACAGTGCTTAGAGTAACATCATGATATGAATGAGGATCTCAGTTGGCAAAGAAACCAAATTACACATCCTGGGAACTGGTGGAGGCTGCCAGTGGGGCAAAGTGATTATTGTGACATAATTACAATAGTGAAGGATAAATTGATCTATTTCATTTCAAGTGATGGGAAGACCTCACTTTTTGTATCTACAAACAAATATACACAAAATTCAGTCAGAGGCAGGAGTGGAAAAAGAGAATATATTGTTAGAAGGCAATTGCATTGATAAATGTTTCACAGATAGGGTATAATTAAGTGACTCAGGGAAATTTTTGACACAGCTTTGCAAATTTGACCAGGAAATGTCCTACTTTGGATATAAGTTTGTATTCAGCTGTAACAATGCATTTGCTGTGAAATGAATTGCATTAAAAACCCCAAACCTCTCTGTTTAAGTAGGATAGGATAAATGTCATAAGAGACCATACTCTCTAAAGCAGTGTTTGGTTATCAATGGAAAAAATTACTCTCACTGAAGTATCTTAAGTCAATCTTGTAAAAGGGGGAAAAGCACACTAAGTATGCCTTTACTAATATTTTTGTATCGGTTTGCTTGCTCAAATCAATGCTATCTTAAAACCTAATGAAGTAATTTGACATGTTTAGAAAAAAATCAATCAGAAAAGACCTTAATGTGGCATATTTTTCTTTAATGCTAATGACAGGAGGACAACCTTCAAGTTTAAATAGCCACATTTTTGGGTTATTAGACCAGTCATCACCATGACCCAGTGAGTGGGCACTATGAGAAGCAGGGTGGCAAAAGAAAATGTATCCTCCAAAACATCCTTCACTCTAGAACTAAAAGTGACTGTCATTCATAATTAGTATCCACTGGAAGAACTAGTGTCCATTCCCAGAGAGTACTTTTCTGTATCACTAAATATTGATGTGCTGCACTGGTGGGATGTGTCTCTGTTTCTCTGCTGTTCCCAGCAGACAAAAGCGTGGTGACCCTGGAGAATCCATGCTTGAGTGTGTGAGAGTCTGAAGAGCAACAGGTCAAGCACCAGTTTTCCCTCATACTGTGACAGTTGTAGCCAGACAAAGGCTGGGAAAAGAGAATTTAAGGGGGAAAGGAAACTGGAAAAAGCAGGAGGGAGTGAGAGATATCTAGGAATGAAAATAGAGTTCAGGGTTTGGGAACTTGGGCAAGGACTGTGCAACAAGAAAGGGGAAGAGTACATCAAAACATGGGAGAGGAAAAAATGAACTCATAGATTAAAAAAAAATAGTAAGAAAAGAGTGTGAGAGGTGCAGCAAAAATTTTACTGAATTTATCTTGAAAAATTATTAGGTATTAGTTTACCTGCCAACTACAAAATCCAGACAAAAGGGTGAAAGTCAGAGGCACCACAAGGAAATAAACACCACCTCACATTACTGTAACTGATGGGAGGAAGAAAGAGGAAGAAAAAATCTCCAGGACTGGTATCTTGTTTTGGAAATAGGCAGGAAAGATTCCTACAGGCAGGAAAGGCTCCTTTTAGCTTTAGATCCACACTGACCACATACCATAATTCACTACTCCCCATAAATCAAGCTAAGACAAATTCCTCTTTAGTACCTGAAGACAGTATTGCCTTCAAGGCTTAACACTGTTTAGTTGCCCATCTGCTGATAAAACAAGCCTTGACACCTTATACATAGAGTCCTTTCAATGTCAGTTGCATCTCCAATGCCTGTCAGCATTTTTAAAGGGCTGGCTAAGACATAAATCTGCCTACACACAGTTATACCTCATGTTTAGAGCAGTTTCCCTGTTGGTAACTCTGAAAATGAAAAGTAGGGTCTATCATACACATATGTATAACCAGAACTAGAACTCTTACCCTCACAGTGTTTTTTTTTTTTTTTCCTTGCCATTCTAGAAAACCCATTTTTTCTGTTACTAGTATCTGTCCTTGTTTCCTTCAATCTGTAATCATTCCATTACCATTCTGGGTATTTGACACCTGGTGAATGTGTCAGCATAATACACTGGTCCATTAATTTTAAATTGACCTTGAGAAACATGCAGAAGAAAACAATTTACCTGTATTTGAAATAAACAATTCTGTTAGTATTACAATCATTGTAATAAAGCATTAGTATTGCTCTTTGCCTCCACAACTCACCAACTATAGAACCAAACCTAAGTAATCCTCAAACCTCAGAAATTTTTTGGGTTATAATTGGTATTTCCACTACAATGGGGCATCAAATCTTTTAAAAATGTGAGAAGACCCTTCACTACTCACAGAAGTGGATCTGGAACCACATCTGAATGTTGGTCAAAATAGGCTATTTAACAATTTATTTACAAGGTTTTCAGCTTCCTTAGGTACTGCATTCCAGGTTTCTTATATCAAGTCTTATCCCTACTGTGTAGATTCTACATCTGTGAAAACATCTATTTGCTTGATGAGGTTGTATTAAGGGAAAGTCTTGCTCCAAAGACAAGATATTGTAGAAAGAGCCAAACAGGTCATCAATAGTTGTGTGTGTAGTGGTGGACATGTAGCCATGGATTAATATAAATATCTGTTGGGACACACAAGTGTTAAAGTAATTTGGGAATCATGTATTTAGGAGGTTAAATGTTTTATAGATTTAGGTCTAAAAATTCTGTCAATATTAGCAACAGCCTGGATGACTTCTTATTTTGCCATAGCCTGTATCTGTGAGAAGCTGAGGGCTGCTTATCCTGACTTTAGTAAGGGCTGTGTATTCTGGGCATGTCCCAGGACCAGACCTGCAATAATTTGACTCTAACTGCACAATAGATTCTGTACTCACAGCTGTCTGATCCTTCTAATGTCCATTCCTTTCTCTGTTCCCAGGGAAAGTCTGCGAGAAAATTAGAGATACAGATAATGGCAAAGCAATTTAAGTGAAAAGAGCAAAAGTGTAAGGACCTTTTCCCCAGACAAACAGGGCTCAAGTTAGACAGCTACTGTTTTTCATTGGTTTGTTTGTACACTCAGCCTTCCCATTCTTTACCTCATTCATATGAACATATCTCAAAGCACAGCCAGTATGCCATGGCATTTAAAAAATAGCCTATTTACCCAAAATTTCAGTGCCTGAATGGAATCCTGTGCCCATTCTTAAAGACCCAGCAGACACAAGGGCACCTGCCAGCATGAGGCAACTTAAAGAATTGGCTTTTTAACATTATGTCTTGCAAGAGTTTGCTAAATGCAAACATCACTCATTGGAATGAGCTCTCTCGCCAGAACAATGAGTTAAGTCTGCATATCTTTTAAAAAAACCCAACAGGCCTGAACTTTGCATACTCTTTTAATCATGTTTTACTGGAAAAGAGTAAAAACTTTCAGAATAACCAGAAATATCTCTACTCTCTCCCCATTCCCATTTTATCTCATTTTTCTTTATAAAGGCAGAGTGTTTCCTTGAAATTGTTCTCTTTAGAACTGTAGCACATTTCTTGGGAAATAAAAAAAATAAGGTTAGCTAAAGGAATAGCAATTTGTCTGTGGCATTTCACCAAATGTGGCAGTTTTCTCCTGTGCCACTGGTTTATTTCAGTTATGGGAATACAACCAACCAATACGTTTCTGAAGCATGAGTGAAAAAAAGCCCACAAAACAAAATCCATCTGTAAGCACAGAATCAATCAGTGTTGCTGTAGTCAAAAAGAAAGATTTTTCTCATAGTTAAAAAAAGCGTGTCACATTATTACAGACACAGAAGTTAAGAGTGCTAAAGGCAAAATCCAAGATCAATGGAATTATTTCTATGGGAATTTAACACACACTGTGAAAAAAGCTTTGAATTAAAAGGATTAACACCAGGTGAAACTCAGGTACACACATGACACTCTCACATTAATGAATGAGACAGATCCTTTCCTTTCAGCTGGAGTTGTGCTGAAGGGTGATGATAGCTGAGTGAGCTGTCACCTCTTGTGAACAAGAGCAAATTATGTGGTGGTTTCATAGGTCATCTAGACCCATCCTATCTCTGAACAGAGACATACCACCTCGTGTGCTTAGATGGTATAAGGCTGAGGATGGGTAGCCACTAAATGTCTCTGCCATTAACCTGGGAAGTGATTTCATTGTAAAAAGGTATTTTCCTTACTTAAGTCTAAAACACTGAAGGTGTGAGATTCAGGTTCCTAAACACAAGTTTCTTCCACCATATGAGGCACTCTGCTGTGTGCTCTGTGATCTGTATGGCTGACCTATTTTTCTCCTCCCATTTCATCCTTCTTACATGCAGTGTCCTCTACAGGAGTGGCACCAAGCCCTCTTTCAAAAAACACAGTACAGGAGACACCTAATTGAAATTAATAAATAAAGAAAAAATTGCTGTAGCCACACTAAACATGGTTTAGCTACTGGGTTTTTTTTGTCCTCTCTTCCATCTCTAAGCTGTCTAATTAATCTGCAATCTGTCACTACTGTAAACATGATTATGATGATAATTACTATCAATTGTGTGCTGACTCTTTATTGAGACATAATATCTCAGTAACCTGAATTAGTTAAAATTTCTCAAAAATAAAGGTATTTTTATTGTGTAACTTCAGTAGAGCTATTGAAGATGGAAACAACTTCCCTTGGTTTTCCTGACCTTACTCTAACCTCCTTCTGAGGCCCTCAGGAATAAACAAAAAAGGACAAACTATTGACTTCATTGGGAAATGTCACCATTAACATTCAACTACAATTTTTGTAAGTAAGGGCTAGGCTTTTCTCATGTCCTGCACTGAAATGATGATTTCCAAGACTGACCATCGGGATTAGGGTGTCAAGAGGATGGAGCCAGGCTGTTCTTGGTGATGCCAAACAATAAGGCAAGCAGCAGAAACTGATGCACAGGAAGTTTCATCTAAACATGAGGAAAAACTTCTTTACTATTCAAGTGATTGAGCCCTGGGAGAGGTTGCCCAGAGAGGCTATGAAGTCTCCCTCACTGGAGTATTCAAGAACAACCTGGATGCAATTCCTGTGCTATGTGGTCTAGGATGTGGTTGAGCAGTGAGGCTGGGCCAGATGACAACTGTGGTCCATTCAGAACTTGCCCATTCTGTTGTTCTGTGACCAAAACTTTGGAGTGTGCTGTTGGTGGGCCAGCCTTTGTATCTGGACAATAAAGAACAGAATGTCATGAGCCCTACCTCTATTTCATCACAGGTTCTGAACAGGTCTGGATGTCTCTCATAGCAAGCTAATTATCCCACTGTTCAGGAAACCAGATTTTTCCTCTGAAAGAACTCATCTCTCACAATTTAAATAAAATATTTCCAATACCTTGATGTTCCACAAAAGGTTAAAAGAATGACGATCTCTAAAAGTGAAGCTCCCTATTAATACACCATGACGTAACAGCCAGAGCCTTAATCAGCTTTCTCACTTGGAAATTTATGGTCAAGGTGGATGCAAATTGCTAAACAGAGTGTTGATGCTTATACTGAGTGCAAGGTAGCAAAGAATCTAGTCCAGTCTACTTTAGGTAAAAGACACATAATAATAAAACTGAAAATGGCTATATACTCTTGAAATCAAACAATATTTGTTATATAATCGACAGTGCACTGAAGGCAGCATTGCAATCAATCATGGTAGCTGATATTCCTAAAGTTTTGTTCAGATGGATAATTCTCCAACATCTCTACTCTTCTGTTAAAACTGATGGGATAGTTTAGCTGAGCAAAAGCTAGCAGGATCAGGTCTCTGGTTTTCATTTGGATTTTCTTCTGGGATGAAATACAAGCAAAAAACAACAACAACAAAAACTCATTTAAAAAAACATAAATTCTTTTGGGTTTACACTTAGTACTGCTTAAAATGCCTTGCATTGGCTTGGTGAACAGTTTGATGCTTCCATAACAACTGTATAATAACTTAACAAGTAAGTGCATATAAAACTGATGTGTTACATACATAAAGATGAAATAATTAGTAGCTGTTAGGTCTTGCTTTTTTTGTTCTTCCTGTCTTCCAAATATCTTTATTTACTTTCTTTTGAAGCACATTAAATTACTCCATTGGGCAATAAACCCTGGAGAAATACAGTCAAGATGCATTATATGTTGAGAAAATTACTTTTGTAAATACAGAATCTAGTAAAGCCTTACTAAATTCAAGATAAAATAATTTTATAACACTGTATTTTGATCTCTTTAAACAGGTGATTAGAGACTAACACATACCATCTGATAAATAATACTTGATCTCATGACCAAGTTAATGTTTCGACCCACCAAGGTCTGTTGCAAAGTGGTTATAGCAGTTGGGCCAACAAATTCTCTCTTACTCCAAAGTATAAAGATTAATCATAGGAAAACCTAATGGTCATTGTTTATAGCAGACTACTCTTTCCCTTGAAGGGATGTCACAGTTTGATGCTGGCGCAATGCCAGCACCCCTATAAAAATACACTTTCCCAAAATAAATACTGTGAGATGTGATCAGGAACAGAGCAGAGCGGGCCCAAGCTTACTAACAAAGGAAAAAAAAACTTTATTAAACTACTACTACTATAAAAGACATGCACACTAAATTCAGGATGAAGACCCTCTAAAACACTCCTCCTCCCCCCACCTAATTTCCAGAAAACTACAGTGAGACACTACCCGGTATTCCTGATCAAGTTGTCACCTTTCAGGTAATCAATACTCAATCCCTCAAAAGGAGAGACGAGTCTCTCTTGCACCACAGACCCCCCAGGAAACACAATTGCCACCCTTGTGTGTTTCCATGTCACACATGGCACCGCCCAGAGAAAATCTGCCAGTGTGACACTCTCTTTTCCATGTCACAGTGCTCTCACCACCGTGCATGGACAGACTGCTCATAGGGCTCCTTTAAGGATGCTTTGCCAAGGACCAAAAGAGACAACAGTTCAGCTTCTTATCTTAGGACTACAGTCCCCCCATTTTCCCCTGGGGCCGAGGGTCTAAGAACAGAGATCATCTTCTTCCTAAAGACAGAGGGCATCACCCCACCCTCCTCAGCTTTTCTCTGTTCTCTCCATTCCTGTGTTAGTAGTTGCTGAAGCAGGCCTCTTTGGTTCACCATCGCATCCCCCTAAAATGCAGTCTCTGTTACAGGAGAATTTGGTTCAGTTTATGGCTAACCAGAAAAGTCCAGCCAAATGCTACTCCATCATCTCCTCCCCACCTAAAAATTCCTTCTTCTAACATCTCAGGTCCTGGACTGTCTCTCTTCTACTTCAAATCGAGGAGGAGTAATATTTTATAAAGCCTTCATTTACCAGGATAGGGTTAAAAGTTCAGACTCCCCGGATGGCTGCAATCTCTGCCCAGAACTTAACTCACACAACTGGGCACCTTCCCCCCCTTCTCCTTCTCCTCTGCCAGCAAATCTCCAGGTGCTGTCAGGCTCTCTGTCTCTTCCCTCTGTGGTTTGTTCTGGGGGGAACAAAGGCATCTCCGTTTCTCTCCACCCTTCCATCTGCAGGGGGCCCGCCCGGTTCCAGTCCTTCAGCCCTCCTGGGCCTACCTCCCTCAGGCCGCATGGCTTCCCCTTCCCCACCCAGCCCGTGGCCGGGCAGGGGAGGTCTGCACTCTCTGACCAGAACCAAAGCAAGAGTTCCCCTGGGAGTTCTTGCTTTTAACCCCCTGTGTTCTCAGAGGCGTGTCCATGCCTTTAGTGGTCAGTCCAAATGCCAATATCCAACCCTGACCACTGACCGGTCTGACTACCAACTTCCTGAGAAAATTCACTTCCATGTCAAACCATTACAAGGGTGTCCATGGAAAGTTTGGTCAGTGATGGCAGAACCACGCATCTCAGTTTAGAGATGTCTTGATATAATTGTCCTCTGAGAGCTGCCTCCCCTTTTGCTGAGTCACCCAATTCTATACTCTTCTGCAAGACCTCCACACGTTAGGCACTGCTGACATTGGAGCAGCAATTTGGCCTGGGTGCCATTCAAAATTCTCCATCATCATCAAGACCCATTTTGGCTGGTTCCTATAGGGAAAATGTGGAAATGCCACAGGCTTAAGAGGCCAACTTCCTACATGGACACTTTCCATACTGCTGCACTGAATTCTAATTTGCTAAGCTTCTAGTTTCTTAGCTTACTCATAACTTGTTCACTGCTTTTTCATTTCCTATGGCACTTTTTTCCCTCCCACCTTCACATTCCTGGGCACAGACTGCCTTTTGGTTACTTCTCCAGCTAAATGAAATTCTGCAGCATGCATGTTCCCCTGCCCTAGGCCAGCATAGACCTTTGCCATTGCCATCTTCAAGTTCAATGTTACCTTCGACTCCTGGGCAAGCTCAGTCCTTTGTGTACATCTTTAGGGGCACTTAAAATCTGGAGTTAATAACACACATGCACACATACAGGCCGTAGCATGGAAAAATGAATTTACTCGTAATGTTGTTTAAAGCCAGGTAGTCTTCCCAGGCTTCAGACAGCCTGATGGCTTGTCCGGCTCAAATTATGAAGGTTACCTCTCTTTTCTTGCTGATCACACATCCAGCAGAGGAGTCCAACCTCTGCTGCAGTAACCTTCTCAAAGCAACCACTTCTACGTGCCAGCCAGAATTAAAAAATTGCATGTAGCTGGATTACTGCAATCATCATATTTCATGCCCCTTCAGGCTGATATTCTGAAGGAAGATGCACATGGATACCAACCTTCCACGTCGCATCTGCTGCAGCAGATTCTGTGCTCCACTACAGGTCTTGGCCAGAGCACCCTTGTGCAGTACGAAAAGCAGTATAGACATATCCAGACCACATAAGCTGCTGCAGGCAGGAATTTTCCCCTTTCCCATGTGGTTGCTTATCCTGAAGCAAAATCCTGCCTGTATTTCCTCAGTGGGCTCACAGTGAAAAATGCTAAGCAAAAGATTTAGACTATGGAATTCGAATTTGGCTTTCTGAAATCATTATTTTTGTTGCACCTCCGGAGGTGCTGAGCGCCCACGAGATCCAGCCATGTTCTTTCTCATGCCCACCTAGTAGCACAGGGTATTATTACTTCTTCAGTACTGTGGGCTTATATAGAGAAGGAGGAAAGTCTCAAGCATAAATTATATTTTAAAAATAAAACATATTCAATTATGTTTCTTAGGATTTATCACTGTCTTCTAAATGCTCTTATTATCTGACATTTCTATGCCTTTTGTTCCTCTGTGGACTTGTGTCTGGCAAAAAAAACAAACCCTACATGTGAATTCTTTGAGCTAAAATATAAACTCACAGTTAAGTGCATAGCAACATGGTGAATTTAAACCAAATCTTTGCAAAAATGCCTAGAGCATGCACAGGCAGTGTTGGGGGAATTAACTGAAAATAAAAGGAACAAACTGATTCAGTGGTATGTTGTTCCTCTGTTACACTTGCCTCAAGTTCATAGATGCTCTACTGGTGTAAATTGCACTAATTCTATTTTTACTATTTGAAGCTAAAGATCTACTCCAAATATTTTGGCTGCAGTGTATCGTCTCTTCATATAAGGAGCAACTTTGCACTATTTTACCTAGGACAGAGTAAGAAATAAAAGAGTACATTTCCTACAATGCCCTATTTGTGTAGCTAGGATAATCTCAAGTCTTCTCAGGCTTTCAAGGTTTTCAGAGACCAAGTAGAATGTATTTAGATTTGTACATATTCAGAAATCAAAACCCCCTCAAGTACTAATGGCATAATTTATATTTCATAGAATAAGAAATGCTAGAGTAGGATTTTCTGAGCTGAATAAACCTTTATCAGCTGTTCTTATGCTCTTGGCATTCTTTGTTCTCATCTCTCTCCCTCAGGGATACAATAAAAATAGCTAATGTTCATTTTCTTCCCCAGTTTTTGCATCCACTACTTCTGTTCAGCTTTTATTTGACAATCCAGCTTCCATGGTAGCCAATGTAGGATTTTGATTCCTGTACCTCTTTTTCTGGAGGTTGCTATCATACTTTCTCCCTTGCTGTAGATGTCATCAGATGGCCTTGTGCCACCAGTGGTTGTGTCCTCACTAACAATACAAGGCTTGGTTCAAAGGCAAAGCCTTCTCTTCCATTGGGGCAACTATTTACCAAGGCATGGCAAAGTGCAACTACCATTCCAGTGGTACTGAGACAGAACCTGAGTCCCTCAGCTACCCCTCACCTCCTCCTCATATTCCCTCCCCCAGGCTCCTTGCAGTGTGTCAGGGGGCAGAGGCAATACAGACAAGCAGTTATGGCCCAGAAAAGTTTTTTATGCCTGAGGAGGAAGTGAGGAGTCACAAAAAATTAGCAGACAGCAGCCTGGACTTACGTCCTGCAAGAAGGTCAGCCTGGGATGTCAGATTAATTATAGGAAATTTATTTGTACTTTCCCTAAAAAGAATAGTGGTTGTTTGATGTGACTCTGATCTTGTCTGTGTTGTCCCATGTTTTTAACCACCATTTCCTCAGCTAGATTACATTCATGTTGGATGTACATCCTTCTGTGTCTGGGACCATGACTGTTTCTGGGCACAGGGACAAATCCAGGCAACATCAGGGCAGGACTTCTCTTCCTCCACGCTCTACTTTCTGCCCAAAGTTGGGGATCTGGACAGAAGCTGCAGGATGGCTTAAGTGGTTGATTACCTCTGCCTCCAATCACAACCGCAGCATGAACATACCAATTACCCTTCAAACCCCCACATTACACATGCTCTGCTCTCCTAGGTTTAATCACCTCCACCTGGACAGTATGATGGGCAATGGTCTGTGCATAACCCAGGTCTTTGTGTTGTTTTCATGTGAGTTTAGGCTCAGACTGAATTGAGGACTTCTGTCCATTTTCCCTTTCCATGTCATCTTTTCCTCTTCTTCATGCTGTTAACCCCATTATTTTCAACAAGACCTGGGTTAATCAGTAGCCCTTCAAATTAAAGGGTCGACAGTAAAATCCTGTTTTTCCTTTCTCTACGAAAAAAAGAAAAATAATTTGAAGGTTGTTGATTTTTTCTTTTCTCTCTGATAATCTAAAGGAATAGCCTTGGGATGTTTCAAATCTGGTTTCTTGTAGAGGTGCTTTCGGGTGGTGCTGATTAAACCTGCATAGCACAATGTTTAAAGTAAAACCAATCCTAAAGGAATCTGTGTCTGCGGAGAGTTGCAATGCAGTACACTACCTCAGAGGTATGCTCCTGTATGATTTTATGATAGGCTGTACTCCCTATTGCTGAAAAGGGAATCTGACACCCTCTGCTCCTCCCTTACCTGGTCCTGGGATGTCACTCTGTTTTACTTGGAGTAAACCCGTTCTGATCGCTACCACAGAGATTCATCACCTGCTTTTATATGCTGGGGGAATTTTCTGTCTTTTAAATGTGTTGAACTTCTTGTTGTGCACTCAGATGAGAGCCAGCTCTGGCTCAAAATATGCCACAAAAATCACAGCTGGGATGAGGAGCTGGGAGTGGATAATAAGACTGTCCCTTTTGATAGAGGCAAGCTGATAATTAATCTCATATTGTATCATGAAACCATGCACTATTAGACACATTCCAGACACTTTAGTGGTTGTCTTACAGTTATGGCACTCAGGTCTGGAAGACATCAGCACAATGACACATTTCAGCTCTTTCAAAGCAAATGGTACAATCCCTGTTTTGCAGGTTTCTTTTCCTGTCACACTATGTGATTCTTCTTCATCAAGCACAGCAGCAGCACACACACATGCTTGTTAGCCATCACCACAGCCATCCAGAGTCAGGAGAAGGAAACAAGCTCCTTTAGATCACTTAGGGGTTACTGGAAGAGCACCTTTATTGAAATGGAGAGGCAGCCTAAACATTTCTGCAGCCAGATCAGTTAACTTGAGTGCCAGTAGAAATGTTCTGATAACCAGGACTGAAATTTTCTGATACATTCAAAATGCAAAGAGTGACAAAGAGAGCCATGCTCCATGATGACTTCCTGCTACATCAAAACACGGGGAGTTAAAAACTTGCTGGAAAAGCACTGGACTCAGCAGCAACCACTTTTACACCCACCTCACTTGTTTGTGCTGCTGTTTCTGCATGTTTCACAGAGATGTTCTGCTAGCTGTCACCTTTCCAGGGTAAGTCTGCCCCTGGTATTAGTTTCCTAAAGTTCTTCTTTTCTACTTCTCAGGTGTTTTAATATGCCACACAATGGCAATTACTGTGCAAACTGTTTTTTGTTTCCTGAGATTCAATAAGTGGTGACGGTCATTAAAACTCCTCAAATGTAAATAAAAGCATGGAAATGCTGTTTAAGGTTATTTTAAGTTACTGGTGAGCTACCAGTTGGGTTGCCCTAACTCGTCTTTGTAGCAGACAGCAGCAGCTTTGCCTATGCTGAGGGCTTATCCAGTGTTATTACTTCATCTCTTTCAATCTGCAAGGGTAGAAAATGTAGGGAGAGAAGCCCACCACTACAGGACAGTGAGTACAGGACAGTGAGTACAGGACAGTGCATGGATCTGCCTAGAACCATCCTTGAACACCCCCAAAAAAAACCCCTCAATAGAACATAATTATAACTAATTTTATTGAAGTACATAAAAATTAATTCATTTGTTTTCTTTTAAAAAGAGAAAAAACAATCACAGAGGTTTTATAAAGTTTTCTCCCCAGCTCATCCTGGATTACAAAACATTATGTAATCCTAATTAGTTAATAAACTACCTTTAATAAATTACCTTTCTCTTCAGCTGACACAAGCAATGCATTATTGCTGATACACAATTCCAAAGAATTGTCACTCACTGTCAACTTCTTCTGTTTAAGGAAAAACAGCCTCCTTGGAATAATGAATTCAAAATTTCAGTGGCATAGAAACCCTGAGGGTTTTACAGCTTGACCTTGAGGTTTGGGTCCTATAATGACATTGCAGAAGTTCCTGCTGATTCTATGTAACTACATAAAAGACACACATCAATATTCACAGGTGCTAAATCTGTATATCAGAGAGAATCTCTATCTCAAATATAATTTGAGGGTTTTTTACATACTATACTAGATTTAACAACACTACCTTGATTAATATTGTGTTGCAGATCACAGTTAGTATTGATGCAAAACATTGAAATTAGGTTTATCTGGATGTAAATGAGAACAGAATATAAGCCTTAACACAGAAATTTCACTCCTCCTATTCATGAATTTTCCATGAATCGAGGAATTGATTCCTTCAATCAATGAAGTAAAACCTTGCACCTGTGACATTAAGATGTACATGCTTAATTCTGGCAATCTAGCACACATAAAAATCACTGTCTGAAAGACAGGCTGTGTCTGTATTTTTGCACTGTAAAATGATTAGAGTTGTGTGAGAAAGGAATGAAAGGGGATAGTTATGTCTTCAGAAATTAGTTTTATCTGAGCTACTGTGATGTCACTCATGAGGCAGAAGTTGCATGCATGCATGATTTATGTGCTTCCATATATCAGATCATCCAGATTTCTTTTAATTGTAAAACTGATATTGATTCTCTTGTATTAGTAAAACTGACACTGGGATAATTCTGACATCATTATAAAGTACGCACTAATACCTCCTTCCTTAGTGAAACCATTCCGCTCAATAAGTCATGGAAAGAGTAAGAAGAAGAAGAGACAGAGGAAAAAACATTATTAGAACTTGCTGGAATCAGTCAGTGTCCAGTCCACATTGACTGCCAAAGGATACCATATGCTGTATTAAGTAAGTCTATTATTTTCAGACAGTAAGCAAGATACCAGTGTGTAGAACTTGCAGTTGATACTGATGGAGAGCAGAATCCATGCAAGAAATAAAAAAAAACCTGGTATCACCCTCATTCTCGAGTATATTAAATGCATATTTTAGTCCAGAGGTGTATTTCAAGCAAAATGTTGCACATCTCAGAGAAAATAAGAGGTATTTCTTTAAGAACCTGCTTCTACTGGAGGTCAATGGCTTTAGTATTGCTCATTAAAAATTAAGGACATTTATTGACAAGCAAACCACAGAAATTGGTTTATGGCAAATAGATACATGTATGAGGGAAAGAGCCCTGGAGGAAACATTCTTTGCACAATAAAATTAGACTTACAGGTCACAGATGATTTGTTAGTTCTTTCCAAGTTGTAGAGCCATAATTTGTGGAAGAGTTCTCCCAGATTCTTTACTTGCACTACAAAAAAGAATCTTTTTTTACTAAAGTGTAAGTTGCATGCACTCACTAGTGACAACCCACAGATCTAATTGAATTAATATAATTCTGACAGAGACAGAGCCCTCCTATCATGAAGGTAAGAGGTGTTCTTTGAACTCTGTTTCCATTCTTCTCTGTGAAGCTTCTTTTTAGCAAGCCCAGATGGAGGAATAGCTAAAGGGCTGGATAGTTTGTTTTTGATGGAGAAAGATCTCCCATGTCAGCTATCCGGGCTGCCCTAGCAATGTAAGCACATCACCACTGCCTACTTGTAGTTTCTAGAGACAAGCTTTTCAAAACCTGC
This sequence comes from Vidua macroura, assembly GCF_024509145.1. Taxonomy (NCBI): domain Eukaryota; kingdom Metazoa; phylum Chordata; class Aves; order Passeriformes; family Viduidae; genus Vidua; species Vidua macroura. The sequence goes on from NC_071572.1 coordinate 27,725,170, forward strand.
AATTTCAGCTAGCACAGCTCACAAGGTGGGGAAGCTCAGCCTACAGCAGATACCTGCAGCTCTTGCCCAAGCCACGCTTCATCCTGCTGCTGGAGCACGGACATGCCAATTATGGGAGTGTAGTGAGGGTGCCTCAGACCCTCCAGGTCCAGCAGTAAGGATATTTGTGATGGGAGAGAGGGTACTGACAGGAATCCCCAACAGTACTGGCAAAACTGCTCTGACCTCTGCCATTTTGAGCATCATAGCTTGCCAATCTCCTGACTAACCTCTCCAGAGAATGCATAGAGAGATGAAGAATGTGCTTTGTGAGGCTGAACTTTCACAGCAAATGAGCAACCAGTGGGATGATGCAATGTATGAGCTATAGGCCACCAATAGTCCCTGCTTTTTATAGCAAGAAAAACAAGGTCTTGAAAGTCACGGCTGTCTCTGTCTATGCCACCAATGACTCCATATGCCTTTGTGGCCATCTGCACTGGGGCTCCTTTAGGACCAAGAGGTGGCAGAGAGGGTTATTCTGCAGCTTAAACACAAGGCTATATTTACCACCTGCTGCCTTATTCACTCTGAGCAGGAGGGAGGCAGGAGCAACAAAGACACAAATTTCCATCTTTTCATCTTCTTCTTCTACTGAGGCAAATCAAAGCATTGGAAGAAGCTTCTCTCTGTCCACTTCATGTTTTGTGATTTCCTAATAAACTTACCGGGCCCTAAAATTATTTGTCTTTGATTAAAAGTAAATATTAAGTACATGTTTTGGAGATTACCAACAGGCAACTGTGTTTGAAAACATCCCCTGCAAAATGTTAGCAGGCTTAACAAGGCTTTCATGGAATGTTGCAGAGCACTAACATGTTTTAGATAGAACTATCAATAAGGCAACTCTCAGTTGTGACTGATTTTTTTTTTAATAGGCTTCTGTCAATTATTTTCGCTTCTTTTCTTCCCATTTCCATCTTTGTTACAAGGTCCCCCCATGCATCTGAATGGTGATACCAACTAACAGTCCTTAAAGTCATTGTCACACTGGGGTTCTGCCAAGCTGGCTCCCTGGTGCTCCCTGTGGTATTCATGGGGACAAAGTCAGATTCATTTATATTTTTTCACCCTTTTATTCATCCGCTTCACAGATGACTCTGTAGTTATTGGAATTGTATCAAGATCTGGACAAAACCACTGCTTTCTGGGGAATGAGGCTGCTGGTAGATTGAAGGAAATGTATGATTTCAGCCCCCATTTGTTACATTTGCTATTGTGTTGTGCATGTGTGTAGGTGAGTGTATGGGTGATCATGTGGGAGAAAGAGAGATGGATTGATGGTGGGAAATATTGCAGAACACTTCCCTCTTTTACTTAGGAAGAGGATATTTTTTATCTCATTTTTATCAAAGGTGACATTAGAAGTAATGACAGGATAAATAATTTTAAGACTTCAAAGAACAAGTATTCTAAAGAATAGGATTCTGAAGAACTTTAAAGAAAGGATCTGTCTTGGAGATTAAGCTTTTTTAAATCCTTCAGATCCCTTTGCCAAATGCAATAATATTCCATTATAAATCCTTCTATGAATTTACACGTAGTATTGCATTTTTCCTTTGATGGTGTATGCAGGTATGAAAAGGCAATGATGTGTATTTACTAAACTGTTACCTTTTCAGTTAGTGAATTGCTTAGCCTGGATGCTTTCTTTCATAAATACAGTCATTAAATGCATGAAATTATTGATCTAAACTGCTTTCCTGGGAGATTGTTCCTTATAAAGAGCAAAGTCAGGTCTCTTTTGACTACAAGCTAGGCTAGATCTCATAATAAAACTTTCATCATAAAAAAAAGAAAAAAATAAAACTCTGATCACAATAACCTCTCTATGATACATCAATGACTAAATCTCTGAGAGAGCCGGCTTTAATTTTTCTTACAGTGAAAGAGAGTAGGATGCAATTTTTTGCAAGGGACTCCTTTTTAAAGAGATCATGCTGAAAAGGCTGCTGAAGGGATCTCTTGCTGCTACAATTTGTAGAAAGGAGCTCTCATAATTATAGTCAGAGTCTCCCCCCCTTCCCACTTCCCCCACCCCCGCCCCCCGCCCCTTCTGTGTGTATGCAGAGAGCTAGAGAAAGCTGGAAGTACTACCTGAACAGCTACTGAAAGAGTGAGACTTCTCAGTTCCTGCTTCATTACTGGGTAGCAGCTATTCCAGTGCGTGCGAGCTCCTAACTGCTTCCTCCCATCGAAAAGCCTTTGGTAAGTCCCCTTAGCCGCCAGAGCTGCGGATTAACTCAGCAAAAGGCAGGGCTGGGGGGTGGCAGGGAGCTCTGGGGACACTCAGAACCCGTGTGCAGCTTAAGATCCATTAGATTTCAAGGATTTTGTGTAATAAATGTGTAAAATCTTCTGTGGATTGCTGGGATGTAAAGGCAATCACGAGGAATGTTTTGTGTGCTCAAGAGCAATGCTAAGTACATTCAGGAATGCCTGAAACAGAGCAGAATTTTTCTACGGAAGATAAGATTATTAAATTATTCTCAGAACTGCAAGAAAAGTGGTTGTGTGTTGCTTTGCTTTGTTTACTCCTACCATTTTTTTCTTGTTGTCCTTTCCCCCCATCTCATCTTTATTGTGTTGAATGTGTTAATAGGCTCATAAAGAAGAAACTGTATCTTCTTGAAGACTGATAGCATTTGAAATGTAGAACTTTAATCAGAAGAGGGATGAGAGCTGAAGCTAAAGAGGAGATAGCGTGTGCTTTTTACTTGCATTTATATTCTTGTGCATGTTTCTGGTGTTGATTGTACAGACTTTCTATGCTCACAAAAAGTTCAAAAAGCTGGGAGATGCACATTTACTGCTCAAGATGCTGATGTTTGCACTTGTATCACATGTTTTATTAGTCATCCACATGAAAAGTAGCACTCTTCAGGTAGGTCCTTTCAGTACATGTAGCAAAAAGCATTCCCAGACACTCTTCTTCTTTGCCTTGATCCTATGAGTCAAGCTCATTGAACTCCACAGAAAATTGTAGAGGCCACTGGAGAGGTCAGGTCACAACTCTCCTTGCCCCAGCTGAGCAGTGGCATTTGAAACAAGAGGCTGAAATAATGCTGTTATCTGAGGGTCCCAGTACCTTGGACCTGGCTGTGCTTTGATTTGAAAAGTAGGAATGAGCTAACCAGGGGCAGGCTGAGGTTTTTGTCTGGCAGTACAGAGCATTAACAGAATGACTGCCTCTGAACTGAACCCACAGCTACTCAGTCCTCTGATGGATAAATCCAATCTACAAGAGATGACAGCCTGACTAGCTGGGCATGGGGCCACTGGCTCATTTGTTATTGTCTGTCCAGTCCACACCTCTGTTGGCTACAGCTGTCTGTCGGATCATACATAGGTGACACAGCTTTATTTATAACTATGGGGGTTAGCTGCTCCTTATGTTTAGAAAGCATATACCCATGATGTGAAACTGACACTCAGTGTCCCTAGACATAATTTCCTTTGCTACTGAGCAAACACGATAGCTCAAAGGATTATATTTTAGGTCTGCAGTGGTGTCTTTCCAGTTTGTATGAGTAAATTTACATCTTTTCTACAGGTCGATAGAGCAATACTGACATATTTTTCCCTTTCCAAAAGAATTCAATGTTTATTAAGAGACAACTTTCAAGCAAATATTAAATCAGAGATTAGCCAAGCACAGAATAGATATTTCTTCCTGAAACTCAGTCACTTTATGTTATGGTGACAGGGGAATCATGGTAAGGGCTGTGGAGGACGAGGGGTTTGATAAGTGAGTTTATGTAACATGTAGCAGTGGAAATTGCAAGTAGGAGTGTGCCTCATATTCCAGGTTGTCAGACTCAACAGTAGTTCATCAATAAATTAAAATGTTGTCAAAATTGTATCATTACCTGGGCTGCTTAGTATATTAAGTATAATACATAAGTATAATATATAATACAAGTTCAATATAGAGAATAATAATTTCCAGAGGGGAAGAAAGTGATAAGCGAAGAAGATGTTTGGGGGTTGTTGTTGAAGTTCATTTGTATTTTCATCCATTAACTACATAAGTCTTTGCTGGTATACTCTTGAGTACAACTGAATGTTGTCTTTTCTAAGTTTGTTTTGCTTTCAACATCTTCTTGGATGTATGAAAGAAAAGGAACAGCTCAATGAGAAGAATTCTAGTCTGAAGAAGAGCAGGAACAGATAGCTCTCCAGCTCAATGCCACATCCATGTATCAAGTACAGCCCTGATCACACTCATTTTAGTAGGTGAACTCTGCTTTCATCTTTGATATCAGCATGGCAGGATGTTCTCAAAATATCAAGTCAGGATGGTGAAGAAATGCCAAGGATTTTTCACCAGGGACCAGATGTCACAACCTTTCTGCCTATTGGAAGTTTGCTCCATGAGGATGGTGCAACTCATGGCAAGAACAAAATACAAGGAAAACATCTTTGCTGATAGGCAAAATCTGTGTTTATCACGGGCAGTGTATGCTCTGCAGAGCCTCACCCATGTCATAAGAAATCTGCCTCTCCTCCCTTCTCACAGAAATGTGGGAAGGCAGGAACTATTTGTGTCTTCCTGTAGAAGGGACTACCTGTCTCACAGACAAGGCCACCCTAGTTGTGGCTGTGTACCCACACATCCATACAGGAGCAGATACTCTGGTCACTGGTGGGCAGGAGATGTTGCCCGTGCTTGGGCTGATCTGATTGTGTCAGCCTGCAGTCAGCATGTGCCACCTGGCAGTGGCTTACTCCACCCTCCCTGGCAACCCTAGGGGAGTTGTTTCTAGAGGTTGACCAGGTATGGTCCTAAGATCTTGCTGATAAAAAAATCTTCAGACCCTGAAAATATGAGCCAGGGAGATCTAAACTTACCTTCAAGCCAACCTGGCTTTTCATCATAAATTCTCTCTGTTACTTCTCTGAGTGGAAATGAGCTCTCCTCCCTGCCCCCCCATCAAAGATTACAATTCATGAAGCAGAAAGTGGCAGACACTCAAGCACTGGCAGAGTTCTTTTAATTTATATTTCTAGTTTATCATCCTTTTATATGTCAAAGTTTTCTATTTCCCCTATCTATTTTTATATATAGCAAAACTTATCAATCCAGGCATTTCAATATCCATCACTAAAGCATAAAGATCTATATATATCATTGTTGGCTGAACAAACAGGGATTTTCAAAGAGTATTCCCTGTGCCAGCAGTGGCTTTTGTTTGCATAACTTGACTACAATTCTGTTTATAAGAATTGCAAAACCAAACCAAGGAAGTAGAAACTGGTGTCTCTGCTTTTAGGTCTATCACCCTAAAAGCCTGTCTGTTGTACTCAGACATCTTCCATCTTTCCCCTTTTCCTGGGAAATCTTCATGGCTGTGACTTAGACCAAAGCTCTTTGAAACAGATATCACATCTCCACTCATTGCACATCTTTATGTCTATCAGGCTACATGGAAATATGAAATATTAAGCACAGCTAGAGTATTTAGCATGTGTAAACGCCTAGTGCAATCTTCTGATCATAACTGTTCATTTTTTTGTAGCTCCTTGCACTTTGGCAGGGTCAAAAGGAGAGAAAACTATTCAAGAGTTCTGTCATTGCCTTTTAGTTTCAGGTCTCAGAGAAACTACTGAAAATCCAAACAACTGCTACCTCCTTTTACTGTAGGGAAGTGGGAAGGGTGAAAGGACCTTGAAAAGATATAATCTTGCAGTTATGAGGGGAATTATGTGTAACATTCTCGTGATTAGAATGAATTACAAATTGATTTTGTCATTGTTAGGAAAAGAGTGGAAGTGATATTTAGTAGTATCTGAATTCCCCAGTAATTGGTACCCTGTAATATAAATTAGATTTGAGGCAGTTTACCAGTCCCAGTACAGCAAGTTTTCCTTTCACTATTCTCTCAAAGGAAGATAATCTATAATGTATATTTTAGGAGACAACTGGCTGGACCTGGCAAAGGAAAGCTACATCCTAAAGGAAAAAGAAATAAAAATACTTGAATAGGACTTTGCAGTCAAAATTCCTTGCTGGTTTAAAGACTGTCTGTATCCAGAAATAATACTGAGCTTGAGTGTTTCCTTTACTACATTTCTGTGTTAACTCTGCTAAATAATTAAAGAAATGAAGAAGAGCAGAACAGATAATAGCAGGCATAATCACATCCCATTCCTTTAAATGTGGATCTGAGTTCTTTGACTTGCAATTGGTGGGTTTTTTTCACTGAGAATCTGTGGCAGGATACGTTCCTAGCACTATAACAAATGCTATTAAAGCAGCTTCTTTTCATTATGAAAACAAAGCTGAAGCACTATAACATATGTTGTATTGATTCATGTCTCAGAAAATATAATTCCATGGAGATATATTTTATAAATGCAATAAGAAAGCGGCTGATTCCTTGGAAAAATGAATTTGACTGCAGCATTAGCCACTTGCATTTTGTACTTGACAAGTACTCAAATGCACCGTGTTTTAATACATTGCCACAACACCTAAGAATTTTCATTCAAATGCAACACTATTCCTTTCTCTTCATGAATGTCTTAAACCATGCTACTGGAAAATGGAAAACATTGGTAAACATTCCTTTTTTGGGAATCTGACCCTGATGTTCATTTGCTGGTGTTCAGACCTTCAGATTGGATGTATCCTCATCTGCAAAAAAGAGAAAATATTTCTGCCTTTCCTTCCACCTATGCACCCTTCATCTGTCTTCTGTGCTTATGCAGCATACTGGGGAGAGAGTCTGTGCCTTATATGCACAATACCTACACAGGCAGCACCTACACAGTTCATGCCTGCAGCCTTTAGATGCTCCTGTGAAAGAATTCTCCCCACATACTGCTAGCTGATATTCTTAGCATCAGCCTCAGCCAGCTGGTGCCAGTGATACTGGGGAGTGTTTCCCTCAGAGTTCAGAGCATAGAAGAACCTGCAGGCTCCAGACACTTTCCAGGACTGGTGCAGCACTCTCAGAAAACGTCTGTTCCCCCACCTACAATTGATCCTCTCAATTAATACTATAATCTCCTTATTCAAGTGCTTGAAGAAAAGACTCAGCATTCCCGTTTCTGGAATCAGTGTCTGGGAATGTATGTGGCAATTATATCAAGAATACTGAGAAATACCAATTTCTTTGGCAGTTCTATCAGCTGCACACAACTGACTGCAGTAAGTGTTTGTTTCTGACAGTTGACTCCATAAGGTGAATCTGTGGTGAACTGACAAGTGCCCTAACAAAGTATATTCTTGCAGAATTTTTTTTCTGTCCAGAAACCCACTCACATCTCTGACAGCTGGCACCTTCAGTATAAAATGAAAAAACAACAGTTCACAACACTGCTGTTTTTGGGTCCGAAACCAAAGTTTCATTTGGCTGGAATAGGCTGTGTGAAACAGGAGCAGATTTTGGTCTCCTGCATACTCTTATCTTCCTATTTAGTATATTTTATATTAAAATATATTTCAACAAAACTTAAAGGGTGTACTCTGCCCCTTTAAAGAGCCAGAAACCATCTCTCAGCTGAAGTAAAAACATTCAGTGAACTGATCTATGATTCATTTCATCCACCCCAGGGACATTAAACCTGGTTGTAGGGACAGAACAGAGTAAACAAGGGCTGTTTCAGGGGACAGGGAGCCTGTACAGAAGAGGCTGCTCTACATCCTTGCTTCTCTCATTCTCCACTGGCAGCACTGAGAGGAGAATACAAGTTACAATAGTCCCAACACAGGACAGGGAGAAGAGTAAAAATATTGATCTGAAAAAAATAACACAGAAACTTCACTGATTTTTTTTTTTATGCTGAGAAAGACAGAATAAAACTGGCCACCTTTCTAGCTCAACTAAAAGCCTAATTTATGATGACAGTCTTAAAAAGAAAACTCAAATAGTTAGATGCCAAAAGGTCTCCTTCAGTTAGTTCTAACAAAATTGTTGTAAAATGCCTCAAGATAAATCCAGATCCCTCCATCTCATAACTCTTGATGTCTTTTAGATGCATTAAATCAGAGGTCAATAAGGTGACTCAAGCCAAGGCTCAGCACAGAACAAAACTCCCAAGAGTTTTTTCCCAAGCTGCTGTCTTCTTGCTAGAGATTCAAACAGCTCCCTAAAGCTTACTATTAGAGCAGGCACCCAGACTGTGGCAAGTTACACTCATGTCTTTTCCCTCTATACAGGAAATCTGGCAATCCTATTTGCTGAAATTGCTGCTTCAGTCCTCTTTTGAGGGCATGTCTGGTGTCAAGTTGCTTCCTGTTGCAAAGTCCAAATGTTCCTGTTGAGTGCTTCTGAGATCAGATCCCAGGGGGCAGCAGCTCTTACCTCTAAGGTGATGCACAAACCCACTGATGAAGCTCCAGGCAAATAATTATAACCCGTCATTCTCCTTTTCCTATGCTTTGAGACAGGAAATTTCCTTTTCTCTTGAGTGACACAGCATAGTTAGCCACTTTCACAGCATTATACAAAGTCATTTGATGGTGAGAATGCTTGACAACAGAAGAGAGCTTATTTACTGATTACACTCCCCACAGGCGTTATCTGATGTTGCTGAAGCTTATAGGATCAATATTTTTTCTGCTAGCAAATTGAAGAACATAGCTCTAGAAATTGTAAGTAGATGCAACTTTATATTTAAAAATGACAACTTTATTTCTTTATGAGAATGGTGTGCAAAGCAGGCAAACATTTGTTCTGCAATGCTCATTGGGAAGCGCCACTGAAATATGCTTTCCAAGGCACTATAGATGCAATACAGATACAATGTTCTGCCTTACTTTCACCAAAGATCCCCTTTGAATTTCCTAAGCATATTTTGCTGGCTCAATATCCCTCAATATCAATATGGACAAGATCAATTAGCCAGGTGTGTTTGAGGAAAAAATTAAGGACCATCATATTTCCAGATAATGTATCTTAAGAGCTGATCTCATAATGAAAAGGTCAGATGAAATCAAAATATTGTTTACAGCAGAGCTCTTTCTTTTCAGTTCTGAAGTTATTAAAGGCATTTAGACTGAATTAATTAACAAAAAAAAAAAAAAGGAAACTCTTCTTGACTAGCTTAAGGAGTACCATGTGGCGTGGTAATTTGGATTGCTGAGTGATTTAGACAAGTAAGCTGCATTACTCATCCATCGCATTTAAGATCTGTGGATTTTGTAATCTTCCATCTGGATTTTCAGACAAACTTTGAATTCCTTCTTGGTGGTTCAAAGAAGGCTGGAGAAGATGGCTCATCTTAGAATGAACAAAGAAGGGTAAAAGCTGTCCAACTGGAAAAAGAGCATATGACAGAAAGCAAAGCTGGTTACAGCAATACATTTTCAATGTATTTTGAATATATTTTCAAATTATTTTCAGTGACAGAATGATTCTTTTACTTTCTTTTCCACAGCAAACAATCCCTCTGTATTTAGTGCAGAACCCATTTAGAACCAGAGTGGCACATTGTTATCCAGCACTCACAAGCTTTGTCTACTCCTGCTCTTCCAGTACAGCATCATCATATGAGCACATCTGAGATCATGGACAAGATCCATTAGCAAGCAAATCCAAGCCTTCTACTCTTGGGGTGGGGGAAAGGAGGGAAGAGGGAAAGTGTTTTTAAGGGAATTTAAGAGCAAAAACAATACTACCTTTAACTCATCATCCTGCAGTGCCAGGATATATGGAATACAGATAATGCCCTGTTGCTTGCAAAACTAATGGTACTAGTAGTTCAAATTCCTGTGTTTCCACTCATTAACTAGTGCACGGAGGTTATTTCCAGGCACTCACTATTCATTACACAATGGAGGCCAATCTCTCTAACTATCTAATCAACAAGAAAACATTAGATCTGCCTATCTCAGTAGAGATGAGAAAAAACCTCCTATGATAAGGCTGCAGCTAACAAGGTTTGAACAATTATGAAATGAAATTAAATGAAATTAAATGAAATTAAATGAAATTAAATGAGGAACTGAAGAAAAACCAACCCAAACCCAAAATCCAAACCCAAACAAAACCAAAGAAACCTAAGTTCTTTAAAAAGATATTTGCAAATTCCAGGAGCAAATACATCTAAGGCATTTGAGCCATGCTTGTGTGAAATATATTAGAGGGAAAGAACAAAAATCTAATTTGTTTATTTTGGTTTTGGAAAACAACTGCAAGAAATCCTTAGCCAAAACAATCTTGGGAAATAGATGCTCCATAGAGATAAAGAGAAGTGCCACAAACACCATTTCTCTCCCCCTGCCTCAAATGAAAGAAAGTAAATAGAAGTGGCAGCTTCTGGAAGCTCATTTTTTCCCTTGACAAATTTTTCTGGAAGCAGAAGCCCAGAAAGGTTCATTGAAGGATCCTGATAGACCTCATAGGAAGGCTAGGAATACCTGCTACTTGAAGATGGAACTTGGTGTAGGATAATCTAGATAGATTATCGTGAAGGGTGCCTAGAAGGAGATCATTAAAGACTCCATGGTAGGTACAGTTCAATAAAGCTCCACAATTGCTTTATAATTCAAAGGATCAAGGGGACAGGCTTAAGCATTAAAAATAAAGAAAAATAATGAGGTATTTTGTTTCTAATTGCTCATTTGGCAGACTGGTTCACAGTGAGGTGAGATGAGCTTTGTTTAGTTGGACCATCAGCCAGTCTTACCAAGTCCTGGGTACTGTTTTAAACATATCAGGCACCTGGAGGCTGCTGAAGCCAGAGAGTCTGTGAAGGCTGGGTGTGTGGGACTGCACGCCCACACCAAGAGCCAGGGGCGGTGCCTCACTGAGGGTCCAGTGTCTTCACAGGGGAAGAGGACTGGCCCAGAGAGCAATGGTGCTAACACATGCTGCTCTAGGCCAGAAGACCTCGGTTCTGTGGCACAGTGAGATGCTATCTGAGCCATGGGAAAGCTGAAGGCAACATTTAATTACACCTCTCTGCCTTGGTTTTAGTTTCTGCATTTTTCTTATTGCCTTAAGGACAGTCTGAAGTGCTGTGTGTTCCCCATGGGTGGGGTCCCACTCATATTCAGACTCCCTTTTGCAGCAGCAGAATCTGGGAATTCCATGGAGCCAAGAGCAGCCTGTAGTGCAAAGCAAGTGGCAATGGTTCTCTGTGTCTCCCACTTTCCCCAGTGGGGCTTGGCAGTGTGGGTGAAACAAGGCTTTCCACAGGCTGGGGTTTGCATTAAGCGTAAGGTGAGAGCTGTGGCATTAGCTTACGTGACAGACATGCCTCCAGAGATACAGAAACCAAGCATCAGCTGTGATTTTTTATTGAGAAGAGTTATGAAAGTGAAGATCTGTTAATTAACAGGAACAAGATTGTTGACCGTGCTGCATTGTTCAGACATTCTAGAAAGTTATGAACACACCATGTGAAAAAAAAAAAAAAAAAAAATATGCTGCTAGTGGCAAGAAGGCATTCAGAAGATGTCACCATTAAGGTTGTTTCCATGAAATTTTCAGTTTTAGGGCTGATGTTTTCATTCCTAGGAAGGTACAAGCTTTGAATAATCACAGAAGAACGAGATGCAGCAAGCAGAAGTGTGAAGCAGCTCCATGCATAAGAATTTACACAACATTTCACTTTCACTTTAATTTATTGCAGTTGCCTCGTGTTTTTGTAGAGTACGCCCCCCCTTTTTTATAGGATGTAATCTGTTTAAAAACACTGAGTTGCATGATGCCGTGCATATTTACGGGACTAAGTCTATTTTAGCATATTTAGATAGGATAGTTTGACTAGTATTCAATTTTTGGTGCAAAACCTCGCAGGCAAGGTTTTCAAAAACAGGAATCCAAACACAGGCTTCTGAGACACATCTATATTGGGTCTATATAAGTAAAAGTACTAAATTCTAAATATGGCTTTCTAGGTTTAGCAATAAAGTGCAATATTGAGTTGTTGAAAGCAACATAGCTGCATTAGAGGATATGTTCACCTCGAAGGAGACTTTCTGAACAGCACCGTGCTGCTTCCAGGGTCCACAGTAGCCTGGATAACTTCACAAAGCCCTGTGTTATGCCACACAAATTGTATCCAAAAAGAACTCTGCTTGAAAATGTGACATCCAAGTTAGCAGATCATGGTTGCGTTTACCATTTGTGTTTCGGGACAGTCACATTTCTTATTGTCCTGAATTTGGCTGGAACAGAGTTACTTTAATCTGTAGTAGCTGGGACAGTGCTGTGTTTTGGATTCAGTATGAGAATAATGCTGATAACACACTGATGTCTTGACAGTTGTTATGTAGTGCTTATCCTTAATTGAGGATTTTTCAGTATCTCATGCTCTGTCAATGAGGAGCTTCACAAAAAGCCAGGAGAGAGCATAGTTTGTACAGCTGACCCAAACTGGCCAAAGGAGCATTTCATATCAAGGAACATCATGTCCAGAGTCTAAACTGGGGGAATTTCCCAGAAAGAGCCAATCTCTGCTCAGGGATGGGATGGATATTAGTCAGCGGATGGTGAGAAATCATATTGTGCATCACTTTTATCTCTTGGGTCCTGTAATTATTTCTCCCTCTCCTTATAATTACAATTACTAATATTATTAGCATGTTTATAACTATAATTATATTTTGTTTCAATTATTAAGTTATTTTTATCTCATCCCATGCGGTTTACCTTTCCGTTCCAGTTCTCCTCCCCTCTGGGGGCAGGGAGGAGGCTGTGTAAGAGGCAGTAATGTGGTGCTTTGTTGCCGGCTGGGATTAAACCACAACAGTTATCATCGCTACAGTGGAAATTTAGGACACACAAGTGTTTTGTTCTTCAAGGCTTGGCTCATAAGACTACTTTTTGACAAGCTGTGGCACTGTTAATGCTTATGGAAGTGCTTACACTATAAGTAACAGCTAGTAGGAATAGTATGGATAATAGCTAACTGCAGAAGCAGCACTCTCTTTATTTAGTCCCTTGTCTGGGCTATTTTCAAACAACTGCTGTTTATTGTCATTACTGGGTTCAAAAACTGACTTTCTTTGTTCTCTTTCCAAAAAACAGAGTAAATCAGGTCTGACATTCGAAGCAGCGTATTTACAGCAGCATGGAGCATGTGTCTCTGAAGCGTGGCTGTAACGTAAAACAGAGAACAGCAAAAGCTCTGGTTATGTTTGTCACCCAGGGGAACAGGAGAGCAGGATGGCTTCCTCATCATCCTATTTTTCCTGCTTTCTTTTTGTAAAAACATTTTGAAATGGAATATTAAAACAGGTTGCTCTTCTTTCAGATTTAGGCCTAAGGAATTTCACATGGAGGTATTAGTAACTGAATATTGCATCCACATTGGATGTGTGTCTCCCTGTCTCCCTAGGAAGGGAGGATGCACCAGTTGCCACTGCTTCATTAATTGTTCAATTTCTCCCAGTGGTAAAGGGACAAAATTTTAAATTCCAACTGACAGGGTTTGCAGGGGTGTATAATTTATGAGCCATGAGAAACTGGAAAGATAACTACAATCAGTATGAGCATAAGAAAAACATCCAGCTTGCAATCTTTGCCACACAGCATAGCTGTCCATGCTTAGTTATCACACTGCACATATTTTTTACTTTCCCAAAACCTAATTCTCAAGGTTGTGTTGTTTTGTTTGTGTTTTGGATTTTTAAAGGACTGCATTTTTTTTTCTTTAAGGCTGGAAGGCTTCTTAAGGGAAAGAGGGACAGACTGGAGAAAACAAAATTGAGAAGGTATAAAACAAAAATTATATCTTGCCAAAACCATATCAACAATATTGCATATTGTGGACAGTGAAGGATATGTAAAAGCAGAGGTAGGATTTTCACACTAGACAGTTCCTTACTGGAAATGGAAAAGATCTGAAGAAAGGCAGACAAGGCAAGCAGCCTTTCACAAACAAGAGAGAGGAAAGGACAGCAGAAATGTAGGTATTGTGGGTACACAGAACTATTGTTATTTGTTTTTAACTTTTCTAACCAAGTTCTCTGCATTACTGGCAATATCACCAGAACACAAGCCAGGTGTCTGTAGATTTGCATAGATCTACATATTTTAGTGATATCTGAACCATTGTGCAAGAGCAGATAGGACAATATACAAAGGGCAAATAGAAATACATAAATATCTCAGGATTTAAAATCATTTCTTATCCATATGTAGGCTCCTTCCTTCTGCCAGTCAGTTCGGCTTCCTCCCTCCCAGCAGGAGGCTTTCACTCTAGTGTCACACCACCCTGAAAAGGTTTCACTTGATGAACAACCTCACAGCCACATCTCCTCTCCTAACTCTAGTCCTCCAACTTCACTTGCTATCTCCTTCAGAAAATCAGGAATTTCAGCCCACTCCTAAAGCAAACCAGCCTTGAGTTTTGTACAGCTTGGCCAGATATGAAGACAGATACCATCAGTTTCTTAGTTATATGTTTCCAATAACTTTCTTAAATAAGAAGCATCTGCCTTAAACAGTGCAAAGCACTGGTGCCAGCATTGCTAGAAGGGGTTTGGCAGAAACCATGGTCTCTGTTCTCGGAGGTGTCGTGGGCTGCAGACGAGAATTTCTGTTGTCATGTAAAGAGCTCTAGCCTGGCACACAGACTGTGTAATTCTCTGTTACATACTTTTATTCATGCAGAACCTTTTTCTGGGGTTGAAGAACTGAGCAAAAGATGAAGCAGACTTCAGCTCAGCATCTCCAGGGTGTGCAGATAACTGAGAGGAGATACCTTAACCTATGCAGCCACATGTCCTCTGAGCTAACTTCACCCGAGATGATCCCCTCCCCAAATGAATGTGGGCTGGTTGGGAGAAAATGCTGTTGAAGGAGCCACAGGGCCTGAGCTTAGGGTAGACCTCACTCGCCATCATCAGAGTTGAAGCACTCTCACAGACAATGAAGATTTGCTTTCATATCCATCACCTCTTGTGGAATAAAATGAAAATTCATTAAGCTTGACTTAATACATTTTTTATGTGTGTCTGAATTTCACCCTTAAGTAAGAATAATGTTTGTAAGTCTTTCCCTTTAAAACTATATACATATCTCCAGAACATAAAATATGCACTCAGAAGCGAGTTTGATGCCGGATTTGTTAGACTATCAGTCCTGCTGGAACTATTTCTAATTGCTGTGGCAGGCTTAGGTTTCTAGATTGTAGTCCATGCATTATTCCTCTGTATTGTGCTGGAGTAGCAGGCAGGGTAGTAGCACACAGAATATTTATCAGGATGATAGTGAAAAGCACAAGAAAGGAAAATAAATATCCAATGGAGCAATATGGACTAGTTATTTACTGAAAACATATGAGAATTTACATATGAAAAAGCATGAAAGAAAAAATTATCTTTTCCCAGTGCAAGTGAGTTTTACCTGATCTGCTGTCAGAAAATGTTTCCTAAACTAGTTTTATTTAAAGCAACTCTGAAATGGTAAGCTGTCTAGCAATCAAAGAATCACATTAGTTAGTTTACCTTGATTAGCATGGTACTTTTCAAGAAGTGCTAACAAATTTTAACTTCTAGTAAACTGGAAACACCACATAAATTGCTAGTACAGTCTTAAACTGCTGATCAGTTCTGAAAATCTAAATCAGTGTGCATTTTTATACTATTCTCTTTCAGTCATTTTCTGGAATGTCTTTCTTGACCTTGAACTGTGAGAGAATTTCTGTATAAAATAGGGGAAAATTACTATTTTAAAACACTTCAGGATTGCAATTTTTAGTTATAATATGAACATGTAAGAGATACGAAGAGCAAAAATACTTTTAGTAAATAAGGTGCTCATAAGTGGCTTTGTTTTCCATCGAAAGGGCATTCTTACATGTTAAGATTCAATGTTCTTTCAGCATACAGTGCAAATTGCTGGGTATATTACAATAATAGGTTTACTGAAAAGTTGCAGCCAAAAGAATTCTTGCTCTGCAATCCTCATGTATTGTAAGATTAGAAATATCCAAAGAACACCATGAAATAATTGATAACAACCACATATGAGTTTTCTATCCATCTCTTTCATTTTCCACGTTGTCACAAATAAGCTGATCATAGGTCTTTAGGAGTATAACTCTGCCTGAAAATGATAAATTTGCAAAAGTTAAAGGATAGATACTTTTTAGCAACCAAATCTAGTCATCGGCCATCTAGAGCTTCTTCCACTTAGACTTATCCTAGAAGAATAGAGAGACCTGCTGTCTTCTGTAAAGAAGAAAAGTCCCACTCCTAAATTTATTGATATATTCTGTTGTACTATTATTGTAAAATGCAGGCGAACCCAATGGGAAGAAATGATGATGTCCAATATCAGTTCAGAAAGCTGAATGATTTCTTTATTACAACTATGCTATAATACATTAATATGCTATATAAAGGAAGATACTAAAACTACATACCTACTTTCTAACTACCATATCTAACTACTAGCAACTTGTGACCCTGTCCTCGAGTCCAGACACAAGTGGATCTGATTGGCCATCAGGCCCAAACAATCCTCACCAGAATCCAATCAAGCAATCACCCCAGGTAAACAATTCTCCAAGCACATTCCACATGAGAAAAACAAGGAGCAGAAATAGAAATTGTTTTCTCTTTCTTTCTCTCTGTGCACCTCTATGAAAAATCCTGACAGAGAAAGAAATGTGCTACCACATACTATACCTACACATACCTTTTTTCTCTGTTTAGAAAAGAAACCTATAATACAAGCTAGCAGAAGGCAGACCACAGATACTGATTTGGTAAAAAAAAATTATATCCTTTATACTGGAAAGAAATGTCACAAGATAGATCAAGTTCTATGAAAAAATGGCAAACAGCTGGTGCAATGTGCAACAAGCAGCAAAGCAGTGCTGGCTTCCCCCAAAAGACACTGGTGCATGACAATATCTTCTGATTTATGAAGCAGCAAGTTAAGTAGGGCAGCCAGTGGCTGGACAGTTGTGCCCAATCTTTCCCAAATGGCACCCAGTAAGGCATAGACTGTGTTAAAACTGCTGGTAGCTATATGGATGCCTACATTAGTATATAAGTTTTCTTGTTCTTCCTAGACAGCCCATGGAAAAATTCAGAATATCCTTTCTATGCTATATTGCTTTTTTTTCCCAAGAGTAACCTTCATTTTACTGCTTGTAGAGTGCAGAAAGTCACCTCATATAGGAGCTTTTACTTATGTAACATGCAGACTTTTCCCCTGAATGGTCCCATGTTGTTTGAGCACCATTTGGATCCTTGGTGAGATCTGTCTTGGCTTGTGGCCCTGTATGCCAGTGCTGCACATTTGGGGCCTTTGTAATGGGGAGCATTTCCCAGACATTCCCATTGCTCCCAGCTGTGGTGTCCCAGTAAAGCATGTTCAACTCCATTTCCTCAGACACTGGTTCATATGTAACCTACCTGACATGAATTAATCCAGGGGCTCTGGCTGCCTTTCTCTTGGTTCTGCTGTTCCTATATGCACACGTGATTTTCCCAATATCCTCACTCAACACAGAAGTTCCTATTATTTTCTGTTTGGCTGGCCAGGGAGAGCCTGAACTGTCTGCCACTGTGCCAGTTCTATTTACTGGAGACATACACAGCCTAAGAAAATGCAAACTGAAAAGCTTTCTTCTGATGCTATTTTTGTGCTCTTTTCCTTCCAGTCATGTGTTATTTTCCTTCCACAATCTGGATCCTCAGGTTGAGCTCCACTGTAGCTTGGACAGCAGAAGGCAAGAAGAACTTGCGGATCCTTCACATTCATCAAAACATGAAAGAAATTGTGTCCTTCATTTGTTAAAACCAATGTGATTTTCAACTTCCCAGACACTGATAAAGGCTGAGAAAATATAGTTTAGAAGACAATGTGTTTGTGTCCCAGAATAATCATCGTTAGGAGAACTCAGTTGTTGTCAGTAATTGGTATAGTAGATGTGCAAAAAATCAGCAATCTAAAATATCAGAATGCGGTTAGTAAATATTTGATGCCCAGAAAGTGAAAGTAAACATGCTAGTACACTCCTATCAGACAAATTTCAGGATGCCCTGAAAGCTGATAAATATGGGTTCTGGCAGGAAACGGATGTGTGCAGAAATGTATGCCGGGGACAAGCATTGATTCCTGAAATGCTCTGCTCTGCTCTGTTCATGGACAGTGATTATGAGACTCAGTGCATTCACTTCTCTCAACAGCATGATGAAAATTATATCCAACGAAGTAAAATTAAATACAAGTTAATCATCATTAGGCTATTGGTCATAGCAGCAAAAATATAAGCATTGTGTGTATTTGAAAGATGGAATAGAGGAAAAAGAAAATAGAAGTGAGAAATTAAACTGAACTGAGAAAGGTTGAAAAAGGAGACAATTTAGAGAAGACTGAATGGGAGAAGAGGAGACGGGAATTCAAGGAAATGGACAGTAAAGCAGCAAGAAGGCACAATCAATATAAAAATTGTCATACCTGATCTGTGCCACTGCCTTGGACACCTAGCATCCTGTTCCTGCTAGAAACTAGGATTAGGTGTGTCAGAGGATGGTCCATGAAATCTGTCTATTGAAAACCTGCAATGTAGTCAGCCTATCAAGGAACTCTCCTCTTAAAAGAGATTATTTGAAGTCTTGAAGCATGAATGATGGGTGAGAACTGAGGTGCAAATAAAAATATAAGGTGGAGATAATTGAGGGAGTGAGAAAAAGAACCAACTGGGATATAAAAGGAGCCCAAAAGGTCATAATTTATTTCCCCTGGTGCTGTGCTCTAGAGATGGTCCAGCTCAAAGTCTTCATGCTCGACTCCTGTACAAAATGCAGAAGAGCAAATTACCTTTTATGAGAATGTTTTATATAGTTTTATGTGGTGCTTGTCAATGTTGTAGGATTTCCAAGTTCCAATTTTTAATTCGATTTTTTTAAACAAATCTAGGTATTTTTGAACCTAAATGACTCTATGATTCACTCCTTAATCCTCAAAAGATTTTTTTGAAAAATGTCCCTGTCCCTTCCTTATATCTTCTCTGCTTATTAAAACTAATCTGAAACACATTGGCTTGACTATACTGAAGTTTCTCATTGCCCTTTAAAGCTCTTAT
Source organism: Vidua macroura (assembly GCF_024509145.1). Taxonomy (NCBI): domain Eukaryota; kingdom Metazoa; phylum Chordata; class Aves; order Passeriformes; family Viduidae; genus Vidua; species Vidua macroura. The sequence goes on from NC_071572.1 coordinate 27,744,211, forward strand.
TTCAAATTGGTAATTTGCACAATTTATATTATATACTTACTCTAGTATCGTATCTGCTGTCAGGGCAGGAAACTTTCTTGACTGATATGCACTCTGTATATACAGCTATCAAACAACCCCACCATAAGCAGCATTTGCCCCAAGGCAGTTCCAGGAGGAATCTTAGCTCGAGTAACTCCAAGCTTCCCTAAGGCTTTTTCATACAGAGGGAGCCTGTTCAGGCTACACCTCTCCAGAGAGCAAAGCAGATGCTGCACTTCATGCTTACTTAGTCAGCACTGCTCATGGTACCTGAAATAAGATACACAGAGCTCAGAGAGACCACAGGAACAGCATTATCCAAGTATTTTTACCTTAGCAATTCAAAACAATGCAAAACACAGCAGCCCCTGAAGAGTAATTTCTTCCAGATGAGTTCCTCTCATGATGGCCCTAGCACCAGGATATAAGAAGTGACAACCAGACCAGGTCTTATGCACCTCTGCATGCCAGATATTTCTTGAGAAGGAGGGGGACTGGGGAAGAGAAGCTGCTGCCTAACAGCATCCAGCTTGTGCAGAGAGAAGGGAACATATTTGAATGGTTTAGTACAAATACATCAGCTCCTGGCAGGATATTGAAACTGATCAGTGGGCCCTGTGATCAGCATATCAGAGCTGACTGATGTGCCAGTAGTGTCAGCCTGTTGTCAGGGATGATTTTTTTTTTTTTGTTTATGGTTGTCACTTCAGCTGGAGATTAGGTATCAGACCTACTAAATTTGCAGCATTGTTATCTTGCTGTGGACATAAGCTTTGAAACATGCCTTGGACGGAAAATACTATTACACTGGAGGAAATAGTTCCTGTACACATGCTATATGGCCCAGATTTCTTCAGTTTCTACACTGTAATTTGCTTATCCTTTAGTACAAACTTTACTTTCAAGGATGTAACTGGAATACTGTCATATCAAGGAATCCTATTCAAGAAAGTGTGCAATTTCCTTGTATTCAGAGAAAAAAAAAAAAAAACCCTTTAAAGACAAAGTGAAAAAGAGAGCTAGAAAAGTTTCCCACCTTACCATAGCAGACTGCCCCTTCATATTGTTGATTTAAATGGCATTCCTCTTTTCATATTGTGTTAGTGTTTCACTTTCTGCCTCTCCTTGAGTTTAGCTTCTGGGATTTTGCCATTTATAATCCAGTGTTCTACTTCTCTGTTCCTAGTCTTGTGTTGTTTACTTTGCCCAAGCCTGTAAAACCAGATGTCCATCTTGCCATGACAAATTTGCTCAGGGTCAGCAGGATAAGAAATCTGAGAGAGGAATCATAAAGAAAAACAAATACACAAAGATATAAAAAATAGTTTCTCCTCAAGCACAGCTAAGTCAGGTCTAGGATCAGTCTGTGTTTCAGGCATAGCTACCACTGTTTGTGTTTTGGGCAGAGAAGTGAAGTAGTACTGGAAGAATTTGAATATGCTGTACAGAAAACACACTTGCTTGTCACACACCTGATAGATCACCTCATCACATGAATGCCTGAAAGTAACAGATTGCTTTTTCTCTGAAATTCAGATTAGAAATTCTTGGCAAATGAAATAAATGAATGACTATTTCTAAAAAGAGTAAATTTGTTTTTTTCTGCGATAAGCAAAGTTATGTGGACCCAAATTAACAGCAATATGTCTCATATTTTCAGTTCTTACTGCTATGTGTATCTCATCAATTGATACCTTTATTCATAGGACACAAAAAATTAAAGTGCAAGAGTAGCATTTTTCAGAGGATGAAAAAAAAGAGAGGATGGTGTTTCTAGAAAATAAGTTAGTTCTTTGTACAAAAAAGTGGAGGAGCTGAGGGACAGAATGAAGGATGTTGTGAACCAACTCTTTTCCTCCTAGAGTGAGTTGTGAACATTTGTGTCTGGTTTAAGTCAAACACTAGCCTCTCATGAACTGAAGAAGAAAGGTACTTTTGTGGAACAGGTGATAAGCTGGGACAAAATCCCCTCCCAGTTAGTCCTTGACAGATTTCCCGTGTGATACTGAATGTGTCACACTGAGACTCATCCCAGCTGCCTTCAGCCTCACAAAGTCTCCCTTAAACTACTTAAGAGATATGGACATGTCCAGTAAGTAATTAATTCCACTGATCTGAGAAACCTCCTCAAGTCAGGATGATCTGCCCAGCAGACAATTTGGCAGCTGCAGCCTGGCGTCCGGCCACCCCCCTGCGCTCTGTCTGCTCTGGCAGGCAGCTGTCCAGCACTCCGTCCTGCCCGGGACAGCAAGATCTGCTCAGGCTGGCAGCTCCTCAGGACAGGCAGAGTGTCGGGTGTGACAGTGCCCTGGATGTGCTGTGAGACTGCTTAGCAATTATTATTAACTACAGAGTAATAAGTGAATAATAGCAGCAGAGTATTGCTTCAGGCTTTGTAAAATTCAAGTTTTATAGCAGGAGGCATCTCAATGCAGAGAACTACAGAGTGTGAACAGCCATTTTAATATCCTCTGTTGTTTTGTGTCTCAGCTTCTGACATTGACAAATCCAGTGATAATAAAATGAGGAAAACTGGGCCCACCAAATGAAATATGCATTGCCCTCTGTCTGTTTTACATTTCATGGTTGGAAGTTCAGTGTAATGAATCTGACAAGGTAAAGCTTTCCAGATCACTGTTACGCTGGTTTCTTTGGTAATCCTGATAATAATAATCCATAAAAGGGCACCAGGAGTACCATGTGACTGAGCACATCCAGAGGACTTTCGTGGTTTGTTCAATCACACCAAAAAGTCCCATGGGGTGGTTTAATTAACCAGAAATGTATCTTTTCATTTAATCACTTCTGCTCCCTATTTGCACTTTATCCCTACTGCTGAACCTCATAGGTATTCAAGCCAGGAAAAGTTGCTTTCAGACAAGAGGTGTGCTGCCAGGAGTGTGGCTAACCCACAGCACTTCATCTGAGGGACAATGGTCAGTGGAGGCTGCCACATGTCATCTGTACTCTCGTACTTGCAACCACACACACATTCCCAGCTTGTCACAGGAGCACAGAAAAACCTGCTCGCAGTGAACACCATGGTGGTGGCTTCAGCCAATGTCACTCAGCAGCTGGGGTGAGAGAGGAGCACTGGCATGGCAGTGGATAGTAAAGGCTCAGCTGGCAAGTGGGGCGGACAGACCACTCCTGCTTGAGAGAACATCTCCAAGGATGTGATGCTCAGAACACAGCCTTAGTCTCTGCCCAGTCTTCCTGTGTGTCCTTAGATAAAGTTCACCCCATGTCCCCACCTGCAAATGAGAAGGATGTAATTCCCTTTCTCCCTTTCCTGCCTCTGTTCTCTGTTTGCATCAATGGCCTTTTGTGTTGATTCAGTTGATCCTTCAGAGAAGCTTTCTTAATAATATAAAAAGGGGGAGTTATAGAGACCCTGGGGGGCATTTTCCTGGTTTAGGGAGACACAAGAAGCTTCCCTCAAAGCTATTAAAACCCCATTGGCTCCTTCCCCTGTTCCTATGTTGTTCCTATGTCCCTGAGCCACTCTCTCCCTATTCCCTAATTGGCCGACATCTTTGTACTGCCCCGAGACCAGGTTCACTCCCTGACCCCTCCGGACAAGGCAGTGAGAGCTGAGACATGTGTGTGCTGGGGGAGCTCTGCACATCTCACCAAGCAGCTGAATTAAACATCTGTGGATACCGTGCAAAGGCTCTTTCTGCTTCTTTAGCCTGGTCTTTACTTGTAGCAGTGCAGGCTGTTACAGTGGCCCATCCTCTTACCGTGATGCAGTGCAGCATTGGTGGGGTCACTGCTGAAATGGAGAGAATTATGGTTTGTTACAGCCCTTGTGATTTAACCTGACTGGTTCCCTACTTCCAGGGGTCGGAATCACCAAAACCCTATTGCCATCTCCGCCACAGGCTGATGTGGAGCAAGTGCAGCTCTCTTTCTGATCTGACACAGATTACAAACCAGGTGGCTCTGGCAGGCTCAGCCTAATCCCTCATGGGATCTCCTCTCAGGAAAGTCACAACAGCACACAGTTTGGCTCTACCTGTACTAATAGTTCTCGACACTTAGAAAACCCAAGGCATCAGAGCAGCAGTAGGTTTTCAGATCAGGCTACTCCAGTGGCATACTGAAGGGAAATTCTCTCTGCTTCTCTATGCCTAAGTTTTGTTAGCACTGCCCTTTTTCACAGGCAAAACTGAGGCACACAAATTGGGCTGAGAAGTAGTGTTTGCCACTATCACAGAGGAAGATTTCTGATCCAAATCATTGTTCTTGAGCTGGCCTTGAAATTTTGAAACCCTTCTCATGTAAGTTGACATTCACTCCATTTATTTCCTGCCTTGACTCTTAAAGAAATTAAATTTTACAGAAATAAAAGAAGCACATTGAGAATGGATGCACGTTTCATTTACTCTAATTATGCACAGTGAAAAGTTTCCATTTCAGCAAACCTCATTGATATTCTGCTGTGAACTTGACTGAAGGAAAAAAAAGCACTAAAGGAGATTTTACCAGTCAATTAACTTTAACTTAAAAAAAACCCCTTTTGTGGATTTAAGAATATTTCATTTTTCACTTTAATTTCCTTCCACTCTTGCTATGACTACTGTAATGATAAAACATCTCCCTGGATCACCCTGAGATTCTGCAAGGGTTGTAGTACCTAATACTCTGATACAGGAGCTTGTGTTATTTTATGGATTAATTCCAAATAGCAGGATATCATGTGTCAATATTGCACTGGGCTTTGTGTTATATGTGAACAGGCCACCTCTTAGGCCTTTGGGAGAAATACTTATTTCTCTCACATATGTGGTTAAACCTTTCAATATTTTATGACCTCTGTCACTAATGCACTTAGACTCTACATGATCTTTACAAACAATGTTCACAAAACTTACATATATGGGGATTTAATAGATCTGAGTGCAAGCTCAAGAATCATAATACGAAACAATGAATAATTTATTAGAAAATGTAGAAAACCTCAATGAGAAAATGAGACGAGTATTTTTTACTCACAAACTGTATGAACATTGTTCTCTTAGAGGTAGAAGCTTAAAGTCTGCTAAGATTTTCGTTATCACTATCAGTAATACATAAATTGAACATAATAAAAGTATATTTTTGCAAGGGTTAGTATCCTTGCTTCCTTCTCAAACAAGGAAGAAAACAGTCTGAACTAAGCATACTTTAGTAATTATCTGTGCCATGACAAGTACAATGTTGTCATCGCTTTCTGCTTTCCCAAATATGAAAAATTCTTCATTTAAAGTTTTTAATTTGTATTGGTGGCCTAAAGAGCATAAACACTAATAGCATTTTACTGCTTAAGAGCCTAAACATTAGAAGTACAAAACTAACATGACACCAGAAAACATGGTAATCACTGTAAAACAGAGAGAATAATGCAATGATTTGAACTTGGCCCCTGTATATATAATCATCATCCTCTGAATTTTTTTATCTGCAGTCCTGATTAAGAAACTGGACAGAACTTCCCTCAAAATATATGACAGAGACATATCCCTGAATTGTGCAAGTACAAATCTGAGATGAGTTGGGGAAACTTGTCTATAATATGAGTAGATATTCATCTTGGTTCTTTTGAGCTACAGTATGCTGTGACTCCTCTTTATGTTCAGCACAGGATCAAGGCACCCTTCCCAGTATGCTCTGAGCCAGCAATGGGTTCACGCCATCCTCACCTGTCCTGCAGCAAGCAGAACTCCATGGTGTACTCCATGCTGAATTTGAATATTTTCATCTGCATTCCTATGTGTCTGTGTTGTTGCAATGTTAATTTTTTTACAAGTTGCATCAACTAAGAACAGCTTTAGACCTGGGTTGCTTTAAGTCTATTCCTTTCTTGCAGGAATACAAGTTGCCCAAAGTCCCCACAGCACCAGCTCCTCCTTCACCAGGCCACTGACTCCAAGGAGGCATCTAGACAGATTTTGCTGCAGATTTCAGAGGTCAATGTTGCAATATTAAAAGCACGGGCCTTGCAAACTCAGAAAAGACATATTTACATGCTTTACATGCTTTCCAAAGGGGACACCTCTATCTAGTCTTGCCGTGAATCCAGAATTGTTTTTCAGCCATCCCCTTTTTCTGATACTATTAGCAAAATAGAGTGAATAAATGTAAACGGATTTACTAACTTAAAGTTCTTGGAAGGGTTTAAGGGAAAATTTGAAATTGTATTATATTGGTATAGCTTTTTTTTTTTGGTTTTTTGTTTGTTTGGTGCTTCTTTTTTTTCTTTTTTTTTTTTTTTCTGGAATGCAATAGCATAGTACTGTAAATTGCCACTAATAGTTACTGATGAAGCTACTAAAATATTCCACACTGAATTCCATATGAATTTGTCATTACGTTTCCTCTCACATCCAACAAAGGATGGAGATAGTCCTTGGCCCTCCTTTTGTTGCTGCTGTGTTTGTTGATGAATGAGAAAAACTGTTAAGAAACAGGTGTGGCAGAGTTTAAAAAAGCAACAAAATAAGTACTACAAGATCAACTGATAGAAAACCTTAGGTAAAATAGGGAAAGCCATTATAGCCAAGGGTAGGAAAGGAAATATCTTTTCAGAATCTCTGCATTATTTCTTTGTTCCAAACAAAGAACCACCCTGCTATTCTGGGTGTTGTATATAAAAGTGTGGCATTTGAAAATAGAGGAGAAGTTTCATATGGTAAAGCTGTGTGACATTAGTTGATTAAAGTTTTTTGAGGGCCAGAAATGCAGATTTGTTTTTTCTGAAAGTTTTAATCAATTAATTTCCTTTTCATTGAAATTCTCTTTTCCACTGAAAGAAAATAAGAGAAAAAAATATATGCTCTGTTGTGACATTTCTCAAGTGAAATTATTCAATTTTTCAATCAAGATTTTCAATTTGACTTTGCCTTTCTCTTCGCTCTTTTTGGGAGGAGGAAAGGAAGTGCATATATTTCAAAATTATTGCAACTGAAAAGAGATGTTTCAAGTTGAATATATTAATAATTGAAAAAGTAAATGAGAAACTGTTACTCAACTCAGCACATTTTTTTCAACACAAATTTGGTTTTGATTTTTTCTGAGTTTATTTTTTGTTTCTCTCTGGAACCACCAACAACACTGTCAAGAAGACTGTATATTATTAACGTACTACAAAGTGCTCTTGGAAAAGAACTCCAGAGATTGTGTGAACTTTCTGCATATGGTAAGCAAGAGTGAACAAAAATATTTGCAATGAGAATGCCCCAAATTATTTTGACTCCACAGTTACTGTAACCTAATAACATATTTAGGATTAAAGAAAACATCCAGTTTTGCTGCACCTCATGAATAGCAGCACAAACCACTTGCTGCCATGCAACTAAATATTTTTCCTTGTGTTTCATTCCTGCAAAAGGAACAAATGAGCCGCTGGACTTCATGAGATTTTTTTCTGTCTCAGATGAGAAATATAATGTTATGATTGTGACTATGTTCTGTTCAAAGTGGAAAGCTTGCCAGCTTTGTTACATGAGAGCAGTCATCCAAGCAGTATCTCAAGTCCTGAATATGAGCAAAGAGTAATTATAGCAACATGTTGTGCACTGCAACAGTAAGGGTATGTCAGTGTTTCAGTGTAAAATCTGTGGACCAAATCCTTGTGACATCATTGAGGAGCTCAATGCTTTTTGTCCTCAATGAAATGCTGTCTCTGAATTTTATACGTTTGACTTCCTTGATCAGCAATTAAGGAACTATTGTCAGATTCAGACTTTAGTGCTTATTACTTATCCTGAACTTCAGTTAAGAGATTTGTTTTGAAGTACCTTAAAAAGCAGAGTACATTGGTCTCTAGCCACACATCACTCTCACTGAAGAAAAAATTATTTTGGATTCACACAGGTTTCCTTGGCCTTATTAGATGGTCACTTCCAGGAAAGAAGTGTGAGCAGGATTTATTCTGTAATTTGAAACACTTATTTATTTGTAGCACATGTTGGTAGCTCTAAGGTAAATGTAAGAATTAAAAACCAAAACAAATAAACAAACAACACCACCCGTAAAAAAAAGAAAGAAACAAACAAAAAAAGGGGTAGACATGATTGAACTGAAAAGAGAAGAGAGGTGAGAGGACTTAAAGGGAGGGGAGTGGAAATAATTAGCACCAAGCTAACAAAAATAACTGTAAAATATTTTTAAATGCAGAAGATTAAGCTAATTGCACCTCAGTGTCCTGCTTCTGAGTATGTCTGGAGCCAAACACAAAAAGTAGAGTAGCAGGGCAAGCACAGGCAATGCTTTGCACAAACAGTCCCTCGACTCCCAGACACCTGAGGCTGTAGGGTTTTGGAGTGAGTCACACTTTCTGTTTGACCATATCCCTCAATGGATTTCTGCTCCCAGTGTATTTTCCCCTTGAAACCATGCAAACTTTTGGAATCTGAAAAAAATTCTTTCAATACAAGTCCCAGATTAACCACCCCTATTTAAAGAACTTTTTACTTCTTTTGAGCTCTTTTCCCATTGATTTCATTGAATGTCCCTAATAGAAGAGTGTAAAGAGTTGGACGTAATAGGTGACAATCTCTCTTTACTTCTGTCATGTTATTTCATGCCATCAGAGACTGAAATTCAGATTTTAGTTTTCAAGTATGTAGGTGTTTATTTTGAATTTAGTACTTTTCAATACACTGATGGTTTGCAAAACTGGTGAGGTCTTGCAGCACCTATGGACTTCTTTGGAGCATGGGTACTCTGCATGTTGGAAAAATTTGGCTTGTGGTAGCATGTGAAGATGCCTGATCCATAATGCCAACAATTTTTTACAAGACTATTGCAAGGATAGATTTGGGATGAATTCTATAGATCAATGTGAAAATCATGGTGTGTCTAAATAGGTTCACCAAAAATGTGTTGTAAAATTAATATATCCAGATGTTAACCATAATCCTATATCATAACAATGGGTTTTGTATGATTGTAAGTACAACAGAAAACCTAAAGGAGGGAGATCTGAAAAATCAAGAAAATAACACACCCCAAGGAATTAAAATAATAAAGGGTTTGATTTCTATCCACATAAACTGGGAAAATTCGGAGTTAAACCTGCATTTCCTTTCTTAAGTCATCCTTTTTCTCTTCAGAATTTCAGAAGTTTTCCAAAGTTCATAACTTAACTTTCAATTATTGCCTTATACTTAATTCAGCCAGGTAAGGTAATACAGCACCATACAGAGGTTTACTTTTGTGTAGGGATCAAGTCTGACCTTTGGCAGCACTCTAACACAAGTTTCCAGGGGGTTTTGACATGCAAGTAATTAGCTTGTGCAGACAGATGACAGTAGAGCCATGTAAATTGGCATTTCCTAGAGAATGGCAGGGTCAAAGTGAAGAGTTATCTTTTGACTTGATGCAATTGTTCTCAATATTGAGAGATTGTTTAACTGGAAGTTTAAGCCCTATCAAACCCTAATTTCCAAAGGCCAGTTTCAACTGAACATGGCCTTAGAAGCCTTAACTAGCGCCACTAGATCACTAATAAGGCATTGGCAAATAAATTCTACTGTGTGCAAATGCTTCAGTTTCTAACAGACAACATTCCTGCATTCTCTACTGGGTTCTGACCTACTTTGGTAAAAAAAGTACTCATAAAATGTCGGGGAAAATACTGGATGAGGGGCCTACCAGGGAGTGTACCTCTGCTAAGTGCATTCATGCCCAAGACAAGATTAGCTGAATCTTATGAGGTGGAGATTTAAATATTTTACAGATCATTGTCTCTTCTGCTCTTTGTTTGTTTGGGGTTTTTTGTTGTTGTTGTTGGGTTGGGTTTTTGTTGTTGTTGTTGTTGTTGTTGTTGTTGTTGTTGTTGGGTTGGGTTTTTTTTGTTGTTGTTGGTGGTGGTGGTGGTGTTTTTTTTTGTCTCTCCCATACCCAGAGAGGAGAGACTGCCAATTATTGTCTAAACTCAAGCTTTTCAACTGAAAGCTATTGACCCCTCCTTGGAATCTCACCCAAGGTCCTGCTGCAGGTTTTAACTTATGGAGAGCTCTTGCCTGATAGGATTTTTGCTGGCCAGAATTTAAGGAGGACATTCAGCCAGGACATAATTATATTAAAAGAATTTTCACTGAGTAATGTTCCGGGCAAACATACTGACCCAAAAGGACTGTGTTGTGTTTTCAGGCCTTTAAAAGGGCGCCTAAATGAGTTCAGTAGAATCATATGGAAATATGATTTATTTATATATGATGGAAGACCATCCTTGAGATACCGCTGTGACTGCACTTGGAGAGAAAGAATGTGTTGGTTTTGGTTGCTTTGGTTATAAGGAAATTCTATACTCCCAGAGCCCAGTAAAATTAGAGGAGATCAGTACTTCTAGAAAAGGATGTTAAAGGGAAAATACATGAAAATAATAATATGAAAAAAGGGGATAAAAAGAGTTCAGAGAAGAAAATATATTTGGTGATAGGGTGAAGAGAAAGCGCTATGGAGCTATATGAGGTACAAGCAGGAAAGAAGGAGGGCAGATGAAACTAGAAATGGTAGATCAGAGAGAAAAAAGTCATGGAGAAGAGAGCAGGAAATGATTCAAAATAGCATGTGGGAAAGTAAAAGTAACAAGAGAAGACCTTATATAAGGCAAGTTTACTTAAGAAGAGCTGATAAACAATAGAAATCTTGTGAGACTGGAGACATGCAATTACCAAGACCTTCAAAAGTTACTTTGCATCTTCATATAAATAAAAAATGCTTTGATGTTGAAATTATGTTGAAACCTCTGATAGAAATTACGCCTTTTTGTTTCACTCCTTTTAAAAAAAAATTCATTTTGAAAGTACAAGATGTTATCCATTAAACCATGTATTTTCTTAACTGTCAGAACAAAATACAAGCACAAGACTACACAGACCAAGAAATGCAGTACAGAGCAATCCAGTGTTCCACAGTAGTTTTTGTGGGTAATTTCTTTTATTTACCTAGGTGAGATTAGCTGCCTGTGAAAATGTTTATCTTCATTAAAATGCAGATATATTCACCACTACAGTTAGTATAGAAGTAGCCCATAAACATATATTCATGCAGCCATGTATAAACTTTAGAAATTCACTGGAAAATATTTGCTGGAGCTGTCATATTACTGTTCAAACCTGTTACTTTTGCCATTTCCATAACTAAGTTTTGGAACACTCAGGTATGTGTTGATGCTTGATGACAATGGATTAATTAGCTCCTCAGAGAGTCAAAACAAACAAACAAACAAAAAGCAAGAAAGCAGGAAAAAAAGAAAGCAAGAAAGCAAGTGAGAAAGCAAGAAAGCAAAAGAAAAAGAAAGCAAGAAAGGAAAAGAAAGGAAAAGAAAGGAAGGAAGAAAGGAAGGAAGAAAGGAAGGAAGAAAGGAAGGAAGAAAGGAAGGAAGAAAGGAAGAAAGAAAGGAAGAAAGAAAGGAAGAAAGAAAGGAAGAAAGAAAGGAAGAAAGAAAGGAAGAAAGAAAGGAAGAAAGAAAGGAAGAAAGAAAGAAAGAAAGAAAGAAAGGAAGAAAGAAAGAAAGAAAGAAAGAAAGAAAGAAAGAAAGAAAGAAAGAAAGAAAGAAAGAAAGAAAGAAAGAAAGAAAGAAAGAAAGAAAGAAAGAAAGAAAGAAAGAAAGAAAGAAAGAAAGAAAGAAAGAAAGAAAGAAAGAAAGAAAGAAAGAAAGAAAGAAAGAAAGAAAGAAAGAAAGAAAGAAAGAAAGAAAGAAAGAAAGAAAGAAAGAAAGAAAGAAAGGAAGAAAGAAAGGAAAGAAAGAAAGGAAAGAAAGAAAGGAAAGAAAGAAAGGAAGAAAGAAAGGAAGAAAGGAAGAAAGAAAGGAAGAAAGGAAGAAAGGAAGGAAGAAAGAAAGGAAAGAAAGAAAGGAAAGAAAGAAAGGAAGAAAGAAAGGAAGAAAGGAAGAAAGAAAGGAAGAAAGGAAGAAAGGAAGGAAGAAAGGAAGGAAGAAAGGAAGAAAGGAAGGAAGAAAGAAAGGAAGAAAGGAAGAAAGAAAGGAAGAAAGGAAGAAAGGAAGAAAGGAAGAAAGGAAGAAAGGAAGAAAGGAAGAAAGAAAGGAAGAAAGATAGGAAGAAAGGAAGAAAGGAAGGAAGAAAGGAAGGAAGAAAGAAAGAAAGAAGAAAGAAAGAAAGAAAGAAAGAAAGAAAGAAAGAAAGAAAGAAAGAAAGAAAGAAAGAAAGAAAGAAAGAAAGAAAGAAAGAAAGAAAGAAAGAAAGAAAGAAAGAAAGAAAGAAAGAAAGAAAGAAAGAAAGAAAGAAAGAAAAGGAGAAAGAAAAAGAAGTATTTGATTAAGTGTGCTAGCAACAACTAAGCAATTAAAGGAAGACAATGAATTTTCAGGAATAAGCTTAACTGTATTCTATGTGGTGAATCTATGAGGGAGAAGACATTACAGGGAATACCTGAATAAATATTGTACCCCCTGATGTGAGGACACATTTAAATTTTTATTTTCTCCTAATTTAGCATACTTTTTCATCTCCATATTAGGTGTGACAGTTTTAATCACTATAAGTCTTAGAAAAACATAGTAGACTATTCTTAGTTATCACTAGACTAAACCAATAATGGGTTTTGTTTGCCTACAGAAATAAGGATACTCTTGAACTGGATTTATAATTTGATATATGGAATCCTTAACCACCTCTCTCCCTGTCCCAAAGACAATGATGACAAGATGCATCTTTTTAGGGTTTTTTTATCTGTAGCAGCAATCAGTTAGAGTCTGATGTAGGGATTTAATTTTGTTTGTGTTGATGTTGTTATTAAAACAGCAGGATTACTTACAAAATGCTAAAGTAGATTAAACTATTGCTATGGGTCACTGTTTTAGGAGACTGAGAAATCAGGAGGTGACATTTAAAAAAGCATTCTCAATGTCACTCTTACTCAGATGTGGAACTTGCCATTATTTCCTTGATACGTGACTAGTGACCAGAGTTGCTGGAGCTGGTTCTTGTTTACAAACGTGTATTTGCACATAGCAGCTTTGCTAAAAACATTTTGTGATTTGGAATTATGATGGGCAGTTGAAATACAAAGGTGGAATCCAGGTCTCCTTCAAAGACAAAACATTTACTTGGAGGTTTTCACAAAGATACAGAGAGCTGATTCTTTGAAGTACTGTTCTAAATCTTCATGGTCTTGCCATGGCTATCTACATCATCCCCATTGAGATGAAATTCCCCTGTAGAACTGCAGGGGCTTTTGTCTCTTCTCCCTTTGGCTTGTCTTTACTTCTACTGTCAGTGTAAGAGTCTGCAGTTCTTTTTTATCTCGAGATGCTTCTAGATCTCCATTTCATGCCAACACTTAGAATGCTAACCAGTGCTGATATTATAAAAATCAACATATGATTCCGGTGATATCTTAGAGAAGTGGGAGTTGGAAAATTATTTCAGATGCTTTATATCTGACTTGAAGCATAATATTAGGTTCCATTTGGAAGAGTGGCTTTTCCATTTCTTACATATATTTATGGATGGGTAAATGAATGGGCACCACTTCTAAATGAAGATAAATACTGACCACTTATATTTCTTGAGTGGCACAGGTGCCTATCAGTGTGATCTTAGTAGAAACTTGAGACACTGCAGAAGTTTGGTTTTTTTTTTAATTTCCTCCAAGAATGGATAAAATTACAATGCAGGATATCTTGAATGGAATTAATTTTAACAACATATTTTACCTAAAGTGAGATCAAAAATTAAGAAAAGTATTACTCCCTGAGAAGGGCGACCATTTTCCTGGGAAGGTGTACTCATTTGTAAAGCATGTTCCCAGAACCTGAGGACCAACCTGAGGACAGATAATAAGCCTGCACACTCATATCTGTTCAGGTGGAATTGAGAGCAGGGCCTTCTTTGTACTAACATGCAAATACCAAGACATCATTTGGGATTTTGAAAAAAAAATGCAGTACATGCTGCACAAATTTTATGCACAAATCAGCTGTCAAGATCTGAAATTTTGTCTCCAAGTATCCCTTGACACTACAATAAAGAATGATCCCTATGAAGACAGCTTGATGAACAATATGATTCTGCAAAACTTGATAAGAAGTGAAAAGAAATTATCCTTATTGGCACTGAATTAAACAAATTAGTCTTCTTGTAGGTCTTAATAATGCCAATAATGGAAATTATAAGCCTTGATCTCTATTGTGATATAGGTCAGATTGGTTTTGTTGTCATCTTAAAATCTATTATCACATAATTTCAAATAAATAAACACAAGAAATAAATGACTGTCTTAACTGCTGATCTAAGCACGAGTCTGATTTTTCTTCCACTTCAAAGCAGAGAGATCAGACGTAGCTCTGCATGCTCATTACCAGGAGAAAGCATGAGGACTGATAAGACTGATGCAGTGAAAAGGAAGTATTGATGGGACCTAGAGGAACAGCAATATGCAGTCTATGTGGATTTTCTGTAACATGGCTAGAGAAGGAAAAACATTCAGATTTTTATATTTAGAGATTCATTAAGTTTCAGAACAGGCAATCCCTTCAGTGTAGTTAGAGAGACAATGTCACCTTTCCATTCTTGATTAATATTCTTCTGTTTACACGTGAAAGAACAGCATTAATCCTTTCAGCTCTCTTCTTTCTGTGTTTAACGTGTTTTACATGAGCTACTTCCTTAGCAGGGTGTTCAGGGTCATCAAACTACCAAAAAAATCATATTCCTCTGATTAGATTTAGATAATCTTAAAGTTTTTATAGCACCTCTGCTTCTCAGAACTCACCAGCTGTTTTTCTTTATCCATCTTATATATAGATACGTATATATATTTATATACATGTACATATATACACACATATATACATATATACACACACACACATATATAGAACTACATAAAGGTATTTACCAACAATTTAACCGATCATTTTCATTTTTCAATTCCTCCTAGCTTCTTGTTGGACAGAAACTTTCTCCAGCAATGATTCTGTGTTTGTTTCTAGGTTTGTTGGTATGAGTCATACTGGAATCAACGTACACTTGGCTACTTCAGAGCCATTCTCATCTGTCATTTCACTCAAATGTTAATGAACTCATCTGTTTTAAGCCTCTCACCACGGCCCACATCAAGTTTGCATTTGAGGGGCTGCCTTCAATCCACTCATCAGCCAGTTTATCTATATATGCTTTTACTTGGGCCAAGTACTTTTTCCTACTGCCAGACTAATGTATGGCTGGGAACATGTTTGAAGCCAAAGGCTGGTCATGGTAGGTGGAAGAAACAAAAAGACTGAATAAGCTTAGGCCCATAGTGAGAGTCAGTATCCTGGAGAGAGAAGCTGAGAAGCCTGGCTGATGCTGAACAGCCAAAATAGGGGTCTGGGCCTCAGCAGTAACCTGGTGGTGAGAGGAAAGGCTCCAATAAGTGCCGGGAAAGGATGAAAGGTTATGGGAAGACACCAGTGCATAAAACATCATGGTACGACTAAGAGACATCAGACTGTGATTAAATGGAGGGCTACAAGAGGAAGATTTTTTTGAATATGTTAGAGAAATAAAAGAATATTTTGATCATTGTCAAGGGTTGACCGGTTGGCCCAGGTGCTCACTAAAGGTGCTTTGTCCCTCCCCTCCTCAGCTGGACAAGGGGAAGAAAACACAACAAAAGGCTTTTGGGTCAGGACAAGGGCAAGGAGAGATCACTTAACAGTTACCATAATGGAAAACAGACTTGATTTGTGGAATCTAGCTTAATTAATTACCAATCATATCAGAGTAGTATAATGAGAAATAAAGTCAGATCTCAAAAACACCCCTTATCCCTTACCCCTCACCCCTTCCTTCTTTCCAGGCTTAATTTTATTCCAAATTCTCTACCTCCTCCTGCTAACAGGTACAGGGGGACAGGGAATGGGGGCTGCAGTCACTTTATCACGTTATATCTGCCACTCCTTCCTCCTCAGAAAGAGGACTCTTCACACTCTTCTGCTCCAATGTGGGGTCCCTTCCATGGGAGACAGTCTTCCAATGTGAGCCCTTCCCAGCAGCTGCAGTTCTTCACAAAGTGCTCCAGTGTGGGTCCCCTTCCGAGGGGGGAAGCCTTTCAGGAACAGCCTGCTCCAGTGTGAGCGCTCCACAGAGATTGCAGCGTGGCCTCCTCTCTCCAGGGGTCCACAGGTCCTGCCAGAGGCCTGCTCCCATGTGAGCTTCCCACAAAGGTCACAGCCTCCTTCAGGCAACCACCAGCTCCAGCACAGGGACCTCCATGGGCTGCAGGGGAATCTCTGCTCCACCATGGACCTCCATGGGCTGCAGGGGAATCTCTGCTCCACCATGGACCTCCATGGCCTGCAGGGGAATCTCTGCTCCACCATGGACCTCCATGGGCTGCAGGGGAATCTCTGCTCCACCATGGACCTCCATGGGCTCCAGGGGAATCTCTGCTCTGGTGTCTGGAGCACCACCTCCCCTTCCTTCCTTCCTCACTGACACTGGTGTCTGCAGGGCTGCTGCTTTCACATGTTCTCACTCCTCCCTTTGGCTGCTGTTGCTGCTGCACAGCAACTTTCCCACTTGTTAAATTTGTTGTCCCAGAGGTGCCAACACTGTCATTGATGAGCTTGGCCTTGGCCAGTGGTGGATCCATCTGTAAGCCAGCTGGCATTTGCTCTGTCGGACATGAAAGAAGTTTCTGGCAGCTTCTCACAGAAGCCACCCTTACAGTCCCCCCTGTTGCCAAAACGTGGCCATGTAAACCCAGTAAAATCATGCAATCTGAGTTAAGTAGTGAGAAAAGTGAGCAGCTATCAGCTGTTCTGGTTGAATCTTTTTGTTTTAGTAATTTAATATATTGACAACATAAACTTCTGATCATTCATTCAGGTACTGAGACAAGAAAAAAAAAAGTGAACACAGATGCTTAGAGCACTTCTCATTCCATCTCCTCAAATTCCCCTATTTTCACCACAAGTTGTACTCACTTTGTCTCAGCTCTGCCTGTGAGGCACAGGAGGTTTGTGGTTATGGGCATGATGATTTCTGTTGCTCCATGTGCTTTGGGGGTCTTTTGTCTGCTGCTATCTGCTTCTTGCTGATTTTCCTCTGCTGCTCTTAGTTTTGGGGTATCCCAGCTGCAGCATGATCGCCTGTGGCTGTAGTGTCTTTGCTGGTGTCCCTGCTCTGGCATTGTCAGTCCGGGGGTTTCTCCCACAGTGGCACACCTCCAGCCCCCACTGTGCCCAGCTCAGATTCAAGGGTCACCCTGAGCTAGTCCTTGGGCACAGCCTGGAGTGATGCAGTCTGCAGATCCTGGCTGTCTCCCAACAAGCTCACTCGGGGGCCTTGCACTGTACCAGTGTTACCTCGAGCTGCTCTGCAGCCTCCTTGTCTCTGCACCACTCTCCTCTGCGCCATGCAAGCATGCCCAGGCTTGTAAAAGCCTGCCAGAATAACCCTTTTAATCCTCAGAGGAAGGATTTAATTAAGTTATTCTACTCTGGCATACATGCTGAATGTTGGACTGCGTGTTGGATGACCTCATCGATGGCTTATGAGTGTCAGTGTTTTACTGAAGCATATTAACATTTCATTGAGAAAACCACATTAAAGATAGCAGCAGGCGCAAATACAAAATCAGTTGGCTGAACAGTAAAAAGGTTTCTCAAAGTAATTATAAATAGTTCCTCCTACTGTTGCCAGCTCTGTAGAACTGTATAGATTAAGAACAACCATCTCTGGAGATGAGCTTGTGACGAAGTGTTGAGGTGACATCTATTACTGAATAACAAGGAATGCTGCCAAGATAAACTGACACACCACTGTTCTTAAAAAAAAAAAAAAAAGAAAAGGAAAAAAAGAAAGCAAAGAAGAAAGAAAATATTTTGTTATGCAGCTGATATCTGCTGGTCACAGAATGATCAGACATAACAATATCCCTTGTAGATCCTTTAAAATCCTTGCATATAAAGATTATTTTTTTTAAATGCAGCTAAATGTGTTGACAGGATTTATTTACAGTTTCATATTGTTTCCCTGGCACAGATCGGTATAAAAATAAAAGGGCTAAAGGCCACTGAGTCATTAACTGGAGCACTGAGGTCATAAAAAATATGTGATGGCTTTTCCCTAAACCTCAATCAAAACACTTGAAAAATATAATTATACCTAATCCATGTCCTGGTAACCTACATGGTGCAATGGTATTTTTTTCCACACAAGAAAGAAAATAATTTAAAAGTGTGTTTTGAGTCCTGCATCCTGATAATGTGCAGGCTGTGGTGCATTTGGTAATGTGGCAATGGCTGGACCCCTCCATGTTTCAACACTGAGACAGAGCAGGGACTCTGCTTTTTGCTTGGTCCATGTCATGTCCTGGTAATTTCTTTGCTTCATATAAAGCAGGTGACAACAAGCAGAGTTCTGTAGGTATTGAAACGCCTTCGTGAGCATGTTTTGGAGGGTAAAACAAACAATCTCCCAATAACACCACTCCTAAATCTTTAATTTTTGCAATCTTTTGTGTGGATGTCAGCCTACAAAACATGAATAAATGACTCATTTGCAGGAAAGAAAAGCAATGCCTGCATTTTATCAGCTCAGGTGAAAGTAGCAGAGCCTACAGACATATGCTAAATTCCATTACCTGTAAAGAGAGCATTGATTTAAAATTTTCATGTTTTGAAAACCATGACATGAGAAATGATAGGTTTCCATTTTATTTTTATTAATTGTATACACACAAGGAAGCTGATAGGGTAAGACTGACTTTAATTGAGCCATAAATTTAACATTGAGAAATGCCATCCATTTAGCTGGACAGTTCTGTGATGAAATACATTTCTAAAGCAAAGATTGCTGGCAGAGTGACTGAGATAACAAATGATAAATGCTTTATACCTATAGCTACAAAGAGACAGTCCTCAATAGAAAGTGGGTAACTTCTCAAAGGGCTACCATAAGTTATTTTCCCTTGATTTTGTACCACAAGATTTTTTAAAATTAAAATACTGTTGAATATGTTACTCCTTTTGGAAAAAAAACTTGTAGAAGATACATTCTGGAGTCCAACATACTGGGTATCCTATCATTGCTTGATGTGTCACTAACCCTCTGCTGCACAGGAAAATCCTTTTACATTAATCTGATTAAATAAAACTCTTCATGTCTGTACACACATGAAAAGGTAAGCTCATGGATACTCACATACATGTCTCCAGCTATTGTAGCCTGCTGTACTGCTATCAAAGTCAATAGAGCTTGAACCATTTACACCAGAAAAGGATCTGCTTCAAAGTGTGTATAAACCTATCTGTAAGCAAATCTCAACACGAATTATAACATGTCTTGAAGGTGACTGTGAAAAGCATAATTATTCCCCATGTATTTCTGTTATTTTTCCATATACTGAGTTTTGATTCCAAGATCTCTTTGAGCAGCTATAAGAGGATGATTTCTATATCAGAAAGATAAAAGTTGTCCCATGTGGATAAATGTGGATTTTTAGTTTTCAGCCATATAATCAAAATCTTGTTCCTGAATTAATCCTTTTTTTCTAACTACTTAAATCAACCTCATCAGTCAGATGCCTGAGTGTCTTTTTAAGTCAGATAGTTCTGTTTCCCTTTGGAAAGGAGATTATTTGGCTTTGGGATGGAGAAAATGTAAATGGTATTGTGAGAATGAATGTCAAAAAATAAAACGGTTATAATTAAATGTGTAAACTGGGTAATGGCTGGCCTGGCTTCAACTGTCATGGATCTATGAATGCCTTTGCCTTATAGAGACATAATTATTTTTCTTATTGATCACTGTTATATTTTTGTTCATACATTAAGATCTTAGAGGTGATGATGGCAAGCAAACATGGTAGCTAACCAGAGAGAGAGCTCCTAATCAGTGTTTTCTCATGTAGAATGATGCACATAACAGAAGTATTTTAATGCATCTCCACAAAGCATGACAGAGATATTTAAAGTTCTGTCTTCCTACTTCCTTTGAAGACATTCACTTGCCATGTGGGTCAACAGAGAGAAACAGCAGTGCTGAAACAGGATCACCTGGATCTTCCCTCCAGTTCCCATCCATTGTTACAGCCTCAGTAATGGAGACATACAGGGCTGCTATTTCTAGTGATTCCTGATATTCCAGCTAGGACGAGAACAACAGATTCTTTTACATACATATATATGCATACATGAACAACTTGTAAGAGAACATAAGCAATAATTTATTTGCAGTGTAATCATTCATTATATGTCTGAAAGAAAAAGAATACAGTGTTTTGAGCAGGAGTCAAGTATATGGTTCAATCAGGATTTTAGATCTTAATGTCTAAATGCTTATTTTGAGTCCTTAACAATAATTTACTTTCTTTCATCAAACCTTTATTTGAAGCCAATAAAAAAGTTGTCTGAAACAACAAAACAGCTTTATCCTTATGAAAACAAAAAATGATGATCTGTTTTAGGTGAGAGAGGGCTAGAATAGAACAAAGGATTTTCACCACTAAAGTGATACCACCTCATGTGATAATAAGTGATATTCATTCCAGAAAAACTGTCCAAAAACTGACTACTGATATTTTTTTTTTCTTTAGGAAAAATAACTCTTAGGGGCATCAGAAACTTTTGTCATTATTATGACAAATTTCTTGGAGGATACTTAGGTTTACATTTAGAAAGAAACCAGAAACAGAGCTCCCAAAATAAAATATGTAGTGTGTTGTGCTCACCAGCACAAACATTCTGCTCACATAAGATGCATACAGACCCAGCATTGTGGTTTACTCCTGACACCTAGAATAATAGCTCACATCTTCTGCCAGAGATGAATGACTGCAAATGAGTGTTTAAGACACTCAACTTCATCATTGATTCCACAGGCTTTTTTTGCCACTCAGTCTCCTCTGCCAAACTCAAACTTCTCTCAAATTTCTGCCCCTTTTCATTTTGTTTTGCAACAGAAATACATCATCCAGTGTATGCTTTTGAATTTATAACATACACAATAGATAGCAGGGTTTTCAGCACTAGCATAATTCTGGGGAGTTCTGAAACACTAATATTTCTGCAGTAGTACATCATGCTGTGGATTTGGAAATGTTACCATTTTATTTTCTTTTGTAATCATAATATTAGTCAAAATCAGCAACACATTAATGCAGGCAATTATAGGAGTGATTAAATAGAGGAATCTAGGAGATGGATAGCAAGATGTGACCTCCTGGTAACAAGAAGCACATTCTGCTTGTCATTTGTCCATAACTATTATGTCTTGGACTACAACAGTGTTTCAATTTCCCGAAACTTTCCCCCTTCACCTCTGCAGCATGTCCTTCTGGCTTTTTCACCAGCTGCATTGGGAGCACATTTAGGGTTGTGTCTGTTTTCTCTCCAGATGACAAAATGATGTGTGTTACATCTCTCAGCACACAAGTAGTGTCAGCAATCTAAGGAAAAGAGATCTCCTGTCCTCCTATGCTTCCTTTAGTGTCTCTCTTTCTCTGTAGCACTTACAGGCAGGTGTGAATGTGACACATGTCTCTAGTGCAGGTGGGATAGCTTTGACTTTGGCAAGTAGCCAGTAACTTTCCTTCTTCATGTCTTTATGGAAGAGTTTGGCTTTCTTGTCTAATTTATTTCATCTGTTTCTGCCTCTGAGTTGGTGATGCTGTGAAGTGCAGGAGTTTTGTTATATTCTTTTCCTGCTTACTACATGTTTTTTCTGCTTGTGGAACAAATGTAGAAACCAGAGGGCTTTAAATCCCATTTCACATTTCCACGCCCTTTTACTTATTGCAAGCTCGTTCATTGTTTCACAGACCACACAAATAAGTCTAAAAGCTAATTTACATTACTAGGGTAGGGACACCTCTGTTTTTAAGTGTCTTATCTGAAGAATCCCCTATGAACATATAAGGTTTATGAAGGCCTGTATGGAAAGGGGAACTGTGATGATCATAGATGTGTAAGCTCTTTTCTTACTCCTCAATTCAGTATTCTACCTAGCCATGTTTCTCTTCGGCAACTATTCCTTCTTTACTCTTTCTATTTTTGTTTCATAGTTCATAAGTTCATCCTTTTCTTCTTGGGCCTCAGAGCATCCTGTTTCATCTCCTTATTCTCGTGTGCTGCAAAAAAGAACTCAATATGAATGAGAATCAGGTAGCTCTCAGAAAGTGGGGGGAGAGAAGAGTTGGATCTAGAAAAATTAATATAAATAGTCTTAGAAATTGTTATTACCAACTATTTTAATAGTCTGTCCTGTTGCTGCCTGCTAAGTAGAATGAAAACAGTAGAAGTTCACAGGTATTTTGACAGAACAGGACACTGAGGTTTAAGAATACACATACTTCTGAAAACTTGAAAAGCATGACATGTTGAATTCTTTTCAAATTTTGTCAATACTTCCGTGACTGCACCAAGGCCAGGCTTCTACCCTAAATATCAGCATTCTGCTTTCATTCTGCTTTCATGCTTTGAAATTATGTGCACTGGACCATCCCTTATCAATCTCTATAAATTCTGGGCACAGAGTTCTTAGAGACACCACTTGTAATGAATAGGGTGTGCACTCATTTTCACTCAAGGTGCAATCCTCAAAAGAATATTTTTTGGTATTATTATATTCTTTTTCTAGTTTTAAATGAATGCCAATTTTTACATTGATGTGTACAGCCTGTTTAACGAACATTTACAGGATGCATTTCTGGAGGTAGAATTTCAGGTTGTTGGACTTGAGTTTGATCTGACTTATGGGAGGATTTTTTCTGATTGCTGCATGTAGAAGACTTGAAACTTGGCATCCAAAGCCTGTCATTTTCTTTATGAATATTAATTCATAATTAGTTCCCAGTCTCTGATATTTGTAAAAGACAGTTTTGGTTTATTTTACTCCTTAAGCCTTTTTCTCCTCCAGCTGGAAAAAAAACAAACTGGCTGGATAACTCATTTTCAACAAGATTTTATTTTCTTTTTTATTATAAGAAGAAGATATATGGTCATCTATGTTTCTTGGGTGTTCTCTGGTATTACACAAGCTTTCAATCTACAGATTCTAGAAAAGGCCTCTAATGGAATGATTAAAGGAAATTCCAGATGGTGTCTGTACACATGACAAATATACTTAAATGTCTTTATTTCAGCTATTATCCCAAACAGCACAAGGGATAGCAAATCTCTGCACTAATGGGCAACTTTCAAAGCCTCTCAACAGCAGGATTGTCTTGGCAGGGGAAAGGTCATGGTAATGGGTTTTGACAAAACCCATTCCTGAGAGTGTCTCTTTTCTTCCAAAAGTCTGGGTTTTCCTTTCATCTTGTATCACTGTTCAAATACACTAACTATCATTGCTGTTCTGAAAAAAATACTGAATAGGAGATGTGTCCAAATGGAGTAGTTCTCATTCATTCAAGTTCATGACACAGCAAGTTCTGCAAACCAGAGGAACTGATGAATTCATTGTGCACAGCTAGCCAGGAACTGAAAATGCTGTTTCCTTGCAAATGATGACAATTCCATGAGGAAAATGAGATTCATAATAAAAAAAGACACTAAAAACATGACTTCTGCTCTAAAATGAAAATAGTCTGAAAACATATGTATGGAATCAAAACATTTTAATTTAGTAGAATTCAGAGGTTTTTATTTGAATTAAATACTTCTAGATGTTTCAGTTCCTTATTTCATGAAAACTTTAAATATAAACAAAAACATGAACACATGAATGGTATTGAAATGAAAATCTAAACACATAATATACAACACATACAAAATGTATAGACACATAAATACATAGTTATATACACTGTGCCAATCATTGTACTTTCTGAAATGTTGTCTTTAAACTGCCACCCATGCCACTGTATTTCTAATATTACCATAGAAATGTAGAATCACAGAAGGGTTTCCAACTTAAAGATCATCTAGTACCAGCTCTGTTACATAGACAGACGTGTCCCTCTAGACCAGGTTGCTCATAAGCTCTTCCAACCCGTCCTTTAAAAATTCCAGGGACGGGGAAGCCTCAACTTCCCTGAGCAACCTGTTCCAGTGCCTCCCCACCCTCGCAATACAGAATTTGTTCCTCATATTTAATCTAAATCTACCCTCTTTCAATTAAAATTGTTGTTCTTGTGTTCCCTTTTTTTCCTGTAGGTCCCCTTTATGTACTGGAAAGTGCTCTAAGGTCTCCCCAGAACCTTCTTTTCTCCAGGCAAAACAACTCCAACTTGTTCAGTCTGTCTTCATAGGACAGGTGCTCTATCTCTCTAATAATTTTCATATTTATGGCCCTCGTCTGGACAGGTCCACGTCTTTTCTGTGCTGAGGGCCCCAGAGCTGGATACAGTATTCCAGGCAGGGAGAGAGAATCACAGAATCACAGAATGGGTAAGATTGGAAGGGACCATGGTGCATCATCTGGTCCAGCCTCCCTGCTCAAGCAGTGTCACCCAGAGCACATTGCACAGAATTGCATCCAGATGGTTCTTGAGTATCTCCAGTGAGGGAGACTCTCCAGTCACTCTGGATAGTCTCTCTCTTCCAGTGCTGTTACCTGCACACCAAAGTTCTTCATGATCAGGTGGAACTTCCTGTGCATCAGTTTCTACTTCTTGCCTCTTGTCCTGTTCCTTGTCACCACTGAGAAGAGCCTGGTTCCACCCTCTTGACACCCTTCCTTCAGATATTTACAGACATTGATGAAGTCCCCTCTCAGTTGTCTGTTCTTGAGTCTGGACAGTCTTGGTTCCCTCAGCCTTTCCTCCTAAGAGAGATGCTCCCTTCCCCTCATCATTTTTGTTACTCTCTGTTGGACCTGCTCCAGGATCTCCATCTCTCTCTTGCACTGAGGAGTCCAGAACTGGGCACAGCACTCCAGATATGACCTCAAAGGGCTGAGCCAAGGGGCTGGATCACCTTCCTTGACTTGTTGGCAATGCTCTTCCCCAGGACACCATTGGCCTTCTTGGCCCCCAGGGCAAATTGCTGGCTCATGGACAGTTTTTTGTTCACCAGGACCCCCAGGTCCTTCTTCTCAGAGCTGCTTCCCAGCAGGTCAGTCCCCAGCCTGTACATGAGGTTAATCCTCTCCAGAGGCAGGACCATCCACTTGCCTTTGCTGAACTTCAGGCAGTTCTCTTCCCATCTCTCCAACCTGTCAAGGTCCTTCTGAAGGGCAACACAACACTCTGGTGAACCAGCCACTCCTCCCAGCTTTGTGTTGTCAAATCAATTCCCTTGACCTTCTGACCATGCTTCATTTGATGTAGCCTGGGATGCAGTTGACTTTTTGGGCTGTAAGAGTGCATTGCTGGGCCATATTCAGTTTTTTATCCACCAGTATACTTAAATCCTTCTCTCCAGTGACATGCCACTGGGTATGAATAAATGAGCTGGAAACTGTGATGAAATGATTTCAGACTATGAGACTAAATGGTGTAGCACAACTCAGGGGCATTGCAGTCACTGCCCTTTCCCTTCCATACCTGGGAAACCACATGCAAACAGACAGTGGTTGGCTTCCAAAGGCTTTCTGACCTGGCCCAAAACTGTTCCTGTGGCATTACCAAACATCCAACAACGTGGACAGACAAGGGACAGTACTTTTTCCTATGCTTCCATTCTTTTTAGCTTTCTCATGCAAATGTGGCCATAGATGCTTTCCAGGAGAGAATGGTCCAAGTCTCCCTTCTGAGGAATTGATTTCAGAGAGAGCAAACATATCTTGCAGCAGAAAAGCTGAGGAAAAAAATAAATGAAATCCCTCTAGAAGAGATGTGTGGAAGACCAGTGAAGCCTCAAGGCCTGATCTGAGCTTATCCACATGACTCACAAAAAAATAATAATGAAATTCTTTGGATTGAAGAAGTGTGAGATAGCCACAGACAGCACCCAGACAGGGATACAGAATTAGATTCCCAGCCAAAACACCAGAAAGGAAAAAGTAGCCTTCAGACTACCTGCATATTCATCAGTCATTTAGACTTTAAGTCAACTTTACTCCTTCAGCAATGTTTAATCATGGAGCAGTCTTATTATTTTCAGACTATAAAGGTATGTATTAAAGCTATGTGATTAGGCTTTTAGCTACATTATAATAATACATATATCAATTTTTAACATACCCATTATCACAAGCATACAACACTCAACCAATGGTGATATATGCCTCCCACTGTTGTTGTCAGTCAGTTATGACAAGTGTCCTTGCTTTACTCTTCAGATTTATAGCATAGCAACCTTACTGAAAATTCCTGTTAATGGTGGTAGGGAAGAATGCAGCAGCTGTATCTGATGGAAACTCTCATAGCAATGCTGCCCTGACATTATCAAAACCTCTGTAATTTTTCAGAGCAGCAGCCTTTTTTACTTCTTAAACAGGAGCAAAATTGATTCAAGCATAGACACTGCTGACACATAGTCCCAAATGTATGTAGAGCTGTTAGCAGTGTAGATTTTCTTTAAAAAAATCCTACAGGAGCTCAAATGAATGTGCTTTTAGGGTTGGTTTATACAGTAGAGCTCATAAGGTATTCAGTGACAGATCAGATTTACCCTTACAATAGTTTCTATGGAAATCAATACATTATTAATGATCATTAAGTGCAAAACTCCTGTTAATACAGCATTATGACTGAAAGAGCATGGGTAGAAATATCACTTTTCATTTCCACATCACCTTTTCTTTCACTTACATTCATAGGTGGGTTTCCTCTTCACTTGCAGCAGCATGTCTCCGGGTTTGGCCCAGTGATGAGACTGTCCAAAATGGATATACCACATTGATAGATATCTTTGTCACAGGTAGTTAATTGCTGACATCTGAATATTTGTTCATATGTAGAAACTGTTGTGGAAAGCGAAGCTTGCCCAGATGATAAAGAGGGCAGATAAGAGTAGGGGATTTTGACAGAATATGAAAATATTGCTGGTGCATGTTTATCTGGTGAAAGATATTTCTTACATGGCACAGAAGGCAGATATGGATCAAGTAGCTGGCATGAATAAAAGGATAGAATTAAAAGAAAAATGAGAAAAGAGAAAATGAAGAGAACAGAAATTAGAAAGGCTAAGAAATGGGTCTGGGATCATATTTTGTATCCTCTTAAATGAGTGATATTATGACATACTAACATTCAAATCCTTTTCTTCTCCTTTCCTCATTTAAGACCTTTAAGATACAAAGCTGAGAGCATGGTTACTTTCAGTTTTGTGTACAGTCATAGGTACTTTAGCCTAGTACCATTCAACAAGATGATCTTTCCTCTCTCTCTCACACAGCTATATGGATTAGTTAGTGCTTAAAGTTACAGGTGGGAGGAACCTGAGCAATGTGTTTAAAACAGATTCCTGTGTATCACTCCAAGGCTGCAGAACATATGCTGTGCAGCATTTTGCTTTTTTATTTTGAAGTAGAGGACATTCAGCACCTTAGGGAAGGAGCTACTTTGAAAACACAGCAGTGGGTCACATATATTCATATCCATCCACACCAATGTTGTTTAGAGTTTTTCCTTGCCTTAAGGATTCCCCTGTGTGAGTTTAGTAAGGTGTAACTATACTTCTGATAATTATGCTTCTTTGATATTTATTGTCCTTTCAAAAACAGTTTTTAAATAGAGGTTAATGGAGTAGTTTGATTGTTGTGTCAATTATTATTGCAATGTGACTCTGCTGACATAGAAAGCTGCTTTGGTGGAGTCAGAGAATTGAAGGTGACCTGCTGGAAAAACATTGCTTCCTAGGCTTTAGAGAGGATCCAGGCTGGTGGTGCATGCATAACACCACACAAGTGTCTGCACAGAACTAATGCACCAGACACAGGGAATTTCTAGCACAGAGCAGTAGTAAAGACATTATGAAATGTGGTGAAATGGAGAACATAGCTGAGAGAGAAAGGGACCTTCCCAGCATGTACTACTAGCAATCAGAGACATGTTGAGAACTCTACAGAAGAAACATACCTGCCACAGGTTCAGTTCATAACCAACAGCTTAGACAGAAACGTTGATGGGGTAGAAGAGAGTATTTGCCAGACATCAGGCTTGATCTTGAAGAAAGAATTGTTCAAAGAGTTTCTCTGAATCTTCTTCTGGTTTAGCCTGAACCTATATTCCTGGGGGTGGGGGAGGGTAGAGAGAAGAGAAAATAAAAAATCTGTCTTGATTTTAGAATTTTGGGTCTTTGTCAATGATTGCTCAGTTGTCTCAAAGACTATTCATCATCAAAATATGAAATGTGCACCCTGCTTGTGTTCTGAGTTTGTTGAACTTCAGCTTCCAGCCTTTGGCTCTTGTTACTTCACCTTCTGCTAGGTTGCAATCAAGCCTTCTTAAAGCTTCTTTTTGAGAAATGAAATAGATTTTTTTCCTGTTATGTTGCACTCCACAGGACAATTTCCAATTATTTGATCATGCTGGCTGTCTTCTCTAACAACTACTGTTTTTGCCTTTGAACTCCAAGTCTTGCAACCACCTGCAATGTGCTACAAGCCATTTCCCCACTACAGTTCAAAACAGCAGTAATAAAACCTCTCTGCTTCCACTTCACATCCCTCAGTTTACACAGTCTTCAGTCTAAATCACCTCTGCTTCCTGTGTTGTTCTAAGATGTCAACCTGACTGCCAAGCAAATCTTTCTAGAGTCCCTATTCCCAGAAGTGAAGCCTGTATTCACTCTTTGAAAGGTATTTAATTTAATGTTTTGTCTTGGATGTACCAGTTCCACTTCTGCTGTGATTAGAGAGATCCTGGTACATTTTCTCATCATAGCTGGAGACATTTGTTCTACTTCAATAAGCAGCAGTTCTTATGAGCCATGACAAATTAATTTTCTGGGCTCTCTAGGATTTTTTGGGGTAAAAGGAGGTCATGGAGGCAGCCAGGCCTTCCACAAAAGTCAAGAGTAGAGCACTTTAATCACACAATGATTCCAACTTTTCAAGTATATATGCTAAAGAGGAGCTTTCTTCTGAATGGATTTGGGAAAGTGACTGCAAATTTCTTATCTCCTTCCTCATCTCCCTCCTCCCCCACCACCCAGACTCTCTTTAAAGTCACCAGACTCAGAGCTCTGGTCTGTTCCACTGATGTTGAGACTGCTTAAGCTGTATTCCATAGTCTATCAGTAGCAAAGGACTTCCAAACTTCCTTAAAGGGAAAAAACAAACAAACAAAACAAAACAAAAAAAAAAAAAACAAAAACAAAAACAAAAAACACAAAACAAAACCACAAAAAAAAAAACCAAAAAAAAGAAAAAACAAAAAAAACCCAAACAAACAACAAAAAAAAAAAACAAAACAGAAAGCTGATTACACTTTAAATATTAATGATTTCCTCCCCCATTCTGTATGTTTCTTTCAAAGAAATCTGTGAGTGTATGTGTGTGTGTGATGTAATGATTGCTTATTAAATGCCATTATCTGGCAGATCAACCCCATCTCTTGTACAGTCAACTGGTGTGTTAGCAGCAGCTGATGAGCAACAGGGTCATAGGCCACAATCACTCCTTCAGCTCTCCAAGGGTTCTGTAAACCCCCTCTCTCTGGAAGCAGATTTTGGGCCTATTGTATTCCTTGACAGAGTATGGAAGACAGAACAAAATTTGAAAGGGTATATTTAAGTCATGCTGAGAAACACTGACCGAAACATTTAAAGCGTGCTATTTTCACATCCACCTAGGGGTTCTTTTCTCCTACTCCAGGAAGTCACATGTTCCTTACTGAAGCAACCACAGAGCTATATCTCAGTGAGAGAGCACCAAAATTGCATTAACAGCAGTTAGCTACCTTGATTAAGCCCATCTGTAGATTTCATCCGTTATGACATGTGTGAGTATTTCTATTTCACTGAGAGTGGGTGTATGTTTGTATTTGAGCATGTGGGCATCCATTAGGGTGTAAAGATGTGTACAGGTGTGTGTATCCATAACAGCATCCCAAAAGTAAGTAGGGTAAAATATGTTACAGTCATAAGTAGATAACTGAACTAGCTAAGTAGATTTCCTTCAAGCTTATGTCCCCAAATTATATATGACCAAAAACCACAAGTACTAAAACTGTCAGCACAAAGGTAATTTAGACAAGAAAAAGTTATAAGCTACTGCAAATTAGATTGTTGAAGGAGAGTAGCTCTTCTGTGAGAGAAGTTCAATTTCACCAGGGAGAAATTATCCTTAGAACTGACTTTAAATATTAAGAAAAGAAAATGAAGAAGTGCACAAATGCTGATAATAATTGAAATGAGAAAGAATATCAATAATTTAGATTCTAATAATTTTAAATGTAGAATCTGTCAAGGAAACATCTGGGAAGAATGTTAACTAGAAGCCACATTTAAAAGGATGGCCTTTAATCATGAATCACACTGAATTAAATTAGTGGTATATTTAACTACATATTTGTAAATCCAAAGGCAATTTTGGTTCATGGATTGCACTCCATGAATTAGATGCCTTCATCTTTATTTTATATTTTTGAAATACAACAGAGCCATCACATGTGTCATGAGGTCTGGTGCTTTTTCTTTATGTACCAGCTTCTGAATATAATTATTTTCAAAAAAAAAAACCTGCACTGAATATTAATTCTATATTTAATTATAATCCATGAATTGTAAGCAGTACTGATGCTTCTTCATAAAAAATTGCTATAAAGGAAAATTAATTTGTTTGATCATTTTCTGCTTCTCTTATTTATGTTTTGTCACTCCTACTATTGCCAAAACACAGTTTTGTTATTTTTGACAATGAATGTGTGTTAATAATCCATGATAATAATGCAGCAGACAAGATAGGAAATATTTTGTTGTTTTAGCATTGCTTTTAAAGAGTGAAATAGCCTAGCATGTTAAACTGCAGAGCTGGGAAACTGTAAAACTGGGGATAGAGCAAATTACATGTGTATACTTCTTTGATCCAAGGTTTATAGAAATCTGTGCAAACTTTTACACTGACTTCCACTGAATTTCGATTCATGGCTACATTGCTAGCAAAGGTCTGACCTCAGATCTTTCAGAACTCAAGGGGAATGTGATTTATAGAACACATAAAGAGCAGTCACAATTTAGGGCTTCCTGCCCTGTCATCTGACCTTTTACAGCTAATGATGTAAAAAGACAGAGCAAAGTAGAGCTCTAAACAGCAAGCCCTGGGCGTGCAGTTCTTCTTTGTGATCTCTGTTTGCATGGCTTCCTCTACATGTGTGAGTCTTGCTTATTCACATACAGCTTTCTTAAAACATGTCCCCTTGAATACCAGAAAGAAAACCCCTTTGCATCAGGTTCCAGACATTCTCTCAACATAATTGTCTTCATGATCTACCCACACCTCCAAGATGGATGTTAGTTATAGATAACATTATTCAACTGCACATTGCTGATCTTTATCAGCAAAGACCATAATTTACAGCCAAGTCTCTTTTGTGTTTATAGGGCTGGTACACAACCTATCACTCAGTCCTGAAGCTTCTACTTTTCCCCTTGCCTTTCCATTTTCCCATTGCCTTTCCATTTTAAACTTTTAATTACAGAACAGTCCAGGCATGGTGACAAACAGAATGAAATCTGGGGATAATGGAGCAGGCAGAGTGGATAGCAACTGTTAGACACCACTCTTGGAGTTTGACTGTTATCAGTGGCTTTATCAGTAAGGTTTTATGAATATCAAGTTAGAGAAAGCATCAACAAATACCATACAGGAAAACTAGTTGAGGTCTTGTGCACGCCTGAGTTAAGCAGAAATGAAATATCTGAGCCCACAGGGCCACTAATGATTAGAAGAGCTAGGAAGACATATTATAAAAATTCAAATGCCAAGTACATGTTTTCTATAATAAATAAACATTCTGATTTCCCAATGGTTTGGAAAGATGCATTTTGCAGGTCATTTACCTTTATAGTATCATCCTTCAGTTTTGTTATAGTCATTGTTTGTTTTAAGATTTCCCTGAATGCTTTTAGACATATTGATATCTCAGTTTGAAATGTTAGTCAGTACCTAATGCTAAGCAGAATATAGTATTTCTTACATAAACCCCATTGAAAATAGCTTTAATAAAGCATTGGAGTTAATGGGCTCTTCTGATTAATATTAAATTACAAGAACAGTTAATGAGGGCTTCTCTACAAAGCAAAACCATGGAATGCCAAATTCATAGCATCTGCCCAAGGCTCCCTCAAATTATACTAGCTTTTCAACTTTCTGTGCATTTTCTGTTCCCAGTTTCAGACTGGACTCCTTAGCATGTGCTTCTTCATAAATCCCTTTTGAGAGTAGTCCCACAAAATAAAGCTGGAAAAATCACCCAAAGGAGCCAGGTTTCTAGGGAAAAATATCTGGTATCTTGGCTTTCCCTCTTCCTGTTTCATCCTGCCAAGGACTCCTAAAAAGGTCAAAAGGACACAGTGAGCATTTCTGCAAGATCCATAAGTACCCCTTTCTGTGGCTAGTTTCTGTCTTGTACTCAGGCAATTGGGAGAACAGATACCTGCTCATTTCCTCCTTTTTTTTACCTTTAGGTATATCTGTCTGACCACAGCTCTGTATGTTCTGATCTTCCAAAATCAAGGGAAGAACAGGTTTCATGAAGCAGCTACCTCATAAGGTCTAGAGATAAATTTGTGTTCCAGTGCAGTAAGAAGAGAACATTATGTTTCAGGGATAATGATAAAAATTTTTCTGTTTCTTCTGTTGAGGATGGCAAGACAAATGTAAAGTTGAAATAAAACTGGAACTACCATGTCCCAGTTGAAATGCATTCATTTATGCCATTTTATTTCTGCTTTATCTGTTCAACCAATAAATTATGTGGGGGAGAATTGTCTTCTCAAAAGTTGACATGGGCCAGAAGGCTCCCTTCTGTCTGCATGGCATGTTGTTTTCACACCCATGGTGTCTAACTGCTCTTTGCAGCTGGCCTGGTGTATGAGGGAAATGAAAATGGAGAAAGCAAGGCTTCAGAAGTTTTATACACCAGATCCAACCTGGAATAGCTCCTCTGACATCACTGAAAGACTGTTTTTCAATCAGTAGAGACCAGAGTTTCATTTGATGCCCTATTGTCTGTGCTTATCAATGTATAAATGCACTAAAAATACTTCTCTGTGTTTCATGTATGCCTGTATGGGAGGAAGATTAGGGGAAGGATGAATGAGGCTGTATTTGCAAACATCTGTGTAAAACAAAATAGCTTTTCTTGTAGCCTTGATTTTACTCTTTTACATTCTATATTTCTATTTCTATTTCTATATTTTATTATTTTATTTTCTATAAGGCAGTGCTCTGTACTTGTGGTAGAAAAGATCTCATGCTTTAGAAGGTAAATAGCACTGTTTAGGCTTATTTGTTGAAATGAGTCAATTCTGTCTGAGACAAGCCCTTTTTCCTGTGCTTGAACTTGTTAGCATTTAGCAGGGAAAGGGAAAATGTCAGCTAGACATTAATAGCCTTCATTAGCAATTAATTATAAGTAATAGTTATGAATCTAAATCAGCATCAGAAACTAATGAATTCATCTGTGTCACAAATGAAAATTATAATGAATATGGTCTGTACACAGCTAAACAATGCAAAGTAAGTACAACTTACCAAGCAAAAGAATGCATACTGTGATATCCTGGGTCTGACTCTGCTCCCACTGAAGTTAATCAAGAGGCTCCTAATTCCCTTCAGGAAGATGAAGTGTGGCAGTGTCTTTTGTCACTGAAGAAAGAGACATATTTTTATAGATTTGAGACATTTTTTTTTTTTTTTGTGGCAGATAAAAGACAAAGAGAGGGGTATTTATTGAGGGAATGCTGCCAAAGTGCTGAGGTTAGACCATCAGAAATCTCTAAGAGGTTTAGATGCTGGACTCTAGACTAGGTTTAGATGCTGGACTTCACTTTTGATACCATTAAAGGAGCATTACACAGACAAAGAGTGAAGCATCCACCTAATCAATAAGCTGTCAATGCTTAGGGTACCAATTAAGGGATACCTGTAAAAGAATAATGCCCACTAGTTGGGAAAACAAGCACTAGGTTTTTTTTACATGGGTCTTTCTATAGCTGTATTCATTTAAATTTATTTCAACTGACAAATTTTTAAAGAGATAGTATAATAAAAGCACAGTCAGTTACTGATGTTTTGGTACTGTGGCACATCTTAGTATATAGAATCAGAAAGAACAAATTTTCTCCTTCTAACATTGTAGCAATTAGCAAATTAGGCATCATCTTAGTCCTGAACAGATTTTGAGGGAAGAGATGTGGCCTAGGAATTAATATTCTCTTTCTACTTCCAAGGGGGTGAAAATGTCTTTTCTTTCATGTTTCTTTCATTTGCCATTTTATGCTGTGCATGTGCAGTTTGTAGGCATGCAAAGACTAGGGGCAAATCCCAGTAGTGACTTAGCATCATATGCCTGGTCTGTTGTTGTGAAGATACCATATGAAAGATCAGGCCTTCTAGGGAACAAATGTACAGCTATCCTCAGTGCTGTCTAACTGCTATGTTTTCACAGGATCAATCTTAGAGACTGCCTTGAAGTTTATCATGGAGCTGGAAGATAACACAATGGGAGAAGTGACATTTGGTGGCATTTTTAAAGTAGGACTGTTCATCTGCCCTCCTCTTGTCTAATTGCAAAAGTGCTACCAGAACTCTGCTGTACCTTGCCCCAGGACCAGCAGGAGCAAACCAGAATAAGTCAGCTTACATTCACTGATCAATAGTGATTTGCAGTGGCCCCAGAATAGAGCCCAAAGAGCCCATGTTTTCAGCTGAAAACACACAGGAAGCACAGCACTAACTACAGGTTGAAAGAGAGGTAGGAATGGCAGGTGCTGAGGCAGTTTGGTACTTATTCAATCCTTATGCTCTGAGATAAATAGCTTTTTTTTTTGACATAATCACTTTTGACTGACATTACATTTTCAATTCTATTTGAACTTCAGAAGCACTCACTCTGAGTTGGTGGAATTCTAGTCAGGTTCAGCTTCATTCCCACTTTTCTTTTTCTGTGGCAGGAACCCCAGCCTTGGAAGTTTTATCTTCTGTAGAGGCAAAAGGGGTCTTCCAGGCATGCAGACTCCAGGCTAATGCCTTTCCCAGTTCTGCTCCTGGATTTTTGGGGTGCTCTCCCTAGTCTTGATCTTCATGGGAAATAAAATGGCCCTGAGATGTCCCTATATCAAGGTCAGTCAAAGATTAAGAGAAATCAAAAGAAAAACATGTGGATTTGGTTTTAAGTAAAAACCCACTGCTGCAAAGAGGCTATAAATGTGGAATGGTGGAAGCTTCGCAGACAAACTCAGAAAGTTTGTACTGCTGACAGGAATGACATGAAAGAAAACATGGCAGTGATAATGCACCCTCTGCTTTAACTGTACAAACACTATATACTTGGACTACGAATAGTGTGAAACTCCTCAGTCTCTTGTAACACAGAGACTCATAAACTCACAAAGTTTCAGTCTAGCCCACCTCCAGAAATGGTTGATCTCCTGTTATGCACCATGATTGAGCATCTCTTGGCTTGTCCAGTCAACCTCTCCACCAGTTTCCCTTTCTTTCCTGGCATCCTTGTATAAAGGGAAAAGCTGCTCTTGAATATCATTGCAGTTTTACTACAAAGCTTCCACAAAGCAAGTCTCTGCCTCTTTGTCTTATCCTCCACAACTCTGACAGTCAATGCTTCCCAGAAGGTTTTCTGCCCTCTTCTTCTCACTCTTCCTGGTTTTTAGGAGACCTGATCCACACTATTAAAAAAAAAAAAAATCCTTCCAAATTTCTTCTGAAGAAGTTATACTCTTTTCTCTTTTTTTTTTTGCTCTGCACCATATTTTGAGTTTATGCTTTAAGGGTTTAAGGGGAATATATTAACCACAGCTGTTTCGTTTTGGTTGGTTTTTTTTTTTTCCAAAATACTTTAATTTCAATTATTTGTTTAATTGGCATTTTAATAGCCAGCAATTAGTTCTGAGGGAGTCCTAACGCTGAATTTATTGTAAAAATGTATGGTGGTAACAATGAGACACTTTAGGATTGCAAACATACATAATTTTCTATATATTTTACATAAGGTAACTTCTGCAATTTTCCTTGGGGGAAAAAAACCCCAGCATTTTCTGCATCAAGGACATTAACTCAGAATTTTTAAGCAGAAACACATTTATGAAGGACACAAGACTCTTAAGTAGTCAACCCCTTTCCAAGGCAAATCAACCTAGCGAAAGCCTAATGCTTACTTTGTATCTCAAGATAATCCACTGATCACTGTGGATTTTTAATTCCATTCTGTGTTAGAGATTGTGCATAAATTTCACTCAAATTCAGATAAAAAAGACCTGACATTGAAAATAGTGTCTGCTATTAAACCTCTATGTGAAGCACAGAAGGATCAGGTTTCTTTAGAGACACTATAAAATTCATATGAGGTTTAACAAATGCAAGTGCCAGATCCTTTATGTGGGTCACAACCACCCCATGCAGTGCTACAGGCTGGGGCAGAGTGCCTGGGAAGCTGCCTGGTGGGAAAGGACCTGGGGATGCTGGTCCACAGCTGCTAAACATGAGCCAATGTGTGCCCAGGTGGCCAAGAAGGCCAGTGGCATCCTGGCCTGTATCAGCAATAGTGTGGCCAGCAGGAGCAGGGCAGTGATTGTCCCCCTGTACTCAGCACCGGTGAGGTCACACCTCAAATCCTGTGTTCACTTTTGGTCTCTCACTTCAAGAAGGATATTGTGGGACTGAAGCCTTTCCAGAGAAGGGCAACAGAGCTGGGGGAGGGTCAGGAGCACAAATCTTATGAGGAGTGGCTGAGGGAGCTAGGATTGTTCAACCTGGGGAAAAGGGGGCTCAGAGGCGACATTATTGCTCCCTACAACTCCCTGAAAGGAGATTTGTAGCCAAGTGGGGGTCGGCCTCTTCTTACAAATGTCAAGCATTAAGACAAGAGGAAATGGTTTCAAGTTACATCAGAGGAGCTTTTGATTGGATATTAGGAAACATTTCTTCACTGAGAGGATTGTCAATCACTGGAATGGGCTGCCCAGGGAAGTGGTGCATTCACCACCCCAGGAGGTATTTAAAAGATGTGGATGTGGCACTTGGGGACATGGTTTAATTCTGGACTTGGAAGTGCTGGCTTAATGGTTGGATTTGATGATCTTGAAGGTCTTTTCCAACCTAAACAATTCTATGATTCTACTGTACTCTTGAAAGACTAAGTTCCTTTTTCCTGGGCATTCCAGTCACAGGGATTCTTTTACATTTCTCTGGGATCAGTAACATTTTAAAATCTTTAATGTGGCTTTTAGCATGCTAGAGGCATATTAATAACTCATAATATTTTCCTACCCGTCTGTAAGTTTTGAATTGAAGAGGCAGACTTAATTTCCTAAATGTACCAAGAATAGAAAGTTTGGATGGTTTCTTTTTGCCTTCACAAGCTCAACACCTTTTTGTTTCATACAAAACATTAGGAACTAATTTCACAGAATTAACTTGAAAATCCTTTTCTGAATAATTCATTCTGGAACATCTGGCTGACTCATAGAGACTTTGCTGCTGCAAGAAACTTCCAAGCCGAAATTGCTCTGAACATATCTGCATTTCCCTTGATTATTAATATGATGGACAGGTTTCACACTGGTTTGTGCAAACATATAGTAGCTGTGCAAATGAAATTTACTCAGAATGTGTCTTAATGTTGTGTGAACTACAAGTCTTCCACTGAAAGCTTGATTTTTGCTGTCATTGAACTCAGGGAAAAAGGAATAATTTTGTTCTTATGACTAAGGCTGCTAGCTTGACTATCCATTATCCATATTAAGCCATTTGCAAACCTCTTTTTAACATTTACTTGATTTTAAATGTTTTTTTCTAATCTGATACAGCACAAGCATTTTGCAATTCTTGTGCAGAAGCAAAATAAATTTATGGTTCAACCTAATTATGCAGAGAAAAGTAAGATATGTTAAAAATACTGTTTGATAAAATTTTATATGCAAATCAGTTTACCATTAGAAGTATCTTGCCAGATCTGTGCTCTGAAGTTGTGTTATGTAATTTGTAAAGATGCCTACAGAGAAGCTCCCAAATCAGCTTTACTACTGACTTTTGAAATCTCACTCATTTCTTGGTGTCATCTCCCTGTTGCAAATCAGTGCGTTCTGCAACCAAAGTGTTTGCTGCTCTCTGATTGACCACTCTGCCCCAGATCATGCACAACATCCAGCTGTTCATGGCACTGCAGGAGTTACAGTTCCAGCCAATTAAAGCCCTATCATGTGACATTTGTGAAGTATGAAGGTGAGACATTGGTTTTTTATTTGCTTCATGAATTAATTGTTACTGGCTGCAGTATCAGCTCCTGAGTATGTAACATGTAACGTGTTTGTTACAGACACCATAGGCTAGAACGTGGTGCACATAGAGACGAGGCTTGTAAACTGGTTAAAGGTTGCACTGGTAAAAGAGCTTTTGTGTCCGGGCAGCTGGGCAGCCAATGGACGGACTCAAGTGCCCTGTGCAATGTGGGCTGGGCTGCACAAAGCTGTTGGGAACATGAGGGATGCCCAGTAGGAGTTTCTGATTTTCTCCTACCTTAAGCAATCCACAGGCCAGGCAGCATGCAGGTTCTTACACCAAACCTGGCTGGGTCCCACATACTCCTCCCTCTTGACCCCCAAGGGCACTGGTAAGCAGAGTGCCCACTCTGCCTGCTCACCACCCTGTGCAAGGGCAGAGACTGAGCCTGGATATCTCTGCTTTTCACAACAATCCCCATTATGAAGCTGGTGTAATTAACAGCTATGTTAGGTCTTGACTATTCAGTCAGGACTAATCTCTGCAGATTCCTTTCCTGGAGTAAGCTCTGCCTGTCACCCAGAGTGAACAAAAGGGAATCTCATGAACAGGCCAGATGACAGGACTAAACTGAGTGCCTGTGGCTGAGGGGGAGTGAATTAAATTGATTTCAAGAATGGTTATGGAGGCTTGAAAATAAAGACTTTCATTAGAGCTATGACTGTTTCCTTTTTTGCAATTAAGAAGTGCAGCAGCTCAATACTGAGTCAAACTAAGCAAGACATTCCCACCTTGAAAAAGTGAAGCTTTGAAAAGGCCAGACTCTGCCACAGGGATGCTGGGCAAGGTAGGGAGTGGGAGAAGTCTTTAGCAACTGGCCAGGAAGTTAAGCAACACATTGGAGGCAGTAGCAGCTGCCTCTTCCCTCATACTGAGTAAAAAAAAAAATCGAATCCAGCCTGTAGGAAACATATCCTGCCCTTCTGAATGGCTGTGTATTCTTCTGAAACACTAGCTGTAACACAAAAATTAAATTCTCAGCCTGGAAAATAGACACCAGCAAATGTTTTTTTTTTTGTGAGAAGTTCCATAGCTATGTTTATAAAGAGAAATAGGTCAGAGGAGATGCAGCCTATAAAACTTCAGAAACCCTATTACTGAAGTCATTGTGCAAAGAAGCACTACCTAGACTTCAGAAAATGATCATAAAATTGCAAAAATCCTCATTAAACTGAAATACTGTCCCAGTAAAGAGCTTTTTCTATCAGACATGCTTTTAAGAGTGCTGATAAACACTGAAAGGAAGAAGCTGCAGGAAGAAGGGTTTCAAGTAAATGTGATTCAAGTGCTACCTATTAACGTTATAAAATTTGACGAGTTTGAGCAAGAAATGTAAAATGACCCAACTTCACAGCGGCTTGAAAGAATTATCTTAGACTGAGGCTAACAAGAAATAGCCAGAGCACCATCGATGATACAAAAGACATTGGGATTATGGAGATGAAATAGTTCTGTGTGTCAGGATTTTTTACTAGAAAAAAGATTGTCACAATAGGGTATCATAAAAGGTCAGCAAGGAGGCACAAAATCCACCCAGGATGTTGAATAGAGCAGAGCTCACATTGTCTGCTGCTGGTCACAGAAAGGAGCCTGAACAGAAGCCTGTCCAGGCACAAGCAGTAATGCTGGAGACAAGGTACCGAAGGGTGAAATCTATAGTACACTCAGGGAAAACATGTCAGAGAGCCAGCAGCTCCATGTTTAATTCCTGATTGCCCCAAGGCCATGGTGGCACTGTCTGAATTAAAAAGACTTTGCATCTTGAATACTTGAATCCATGGTAAGGGAATATAACAACATGTTTTACATATTTTTTTCCCTGAGCTAATCAGTTTCAGAAGTGAGCAGGAAAAGAAAAAAACCTTTAGCTCTTGAGCTAAATAAATTAAAGGTAAGCAGACCTGAAATCATGGCAGAGGAGCCCTACACCAGGCAGAGGGAATAAAGGATATAAATGATGAACACTCATGTGCTAGAGGTAGAAGAGCCTTGAATAATAAGACTTTTTAATTTTTTTTTTTTTTTGTAAAAACACTATTGCACTGGCATTAAGGCTATTGTTTACCAGTTTCTTTTCCCTTTTCTGATTTTTTGACATAGAAATGTTTGCTCTGGTGTAAGGCAACTTCTGCATCATTGTACCTATGCCTATTCTAGAAAAAAACCCTGTTTCTGTTAATGCTGGTGCACAAGCACCGTCTGTTTTCAACCAAGTCCCTGATCACCACTGCAGAGATTCATATTCTTTTTAATTCATTTTGAGGACTCGAAAACCTATTTTTATCCTCCTTTTTAGTTATATTAGGCACTTTAGGTTGGGCAAACTCAAAGAGAATCCCTAATCAACTCCTGTGTGAGGCACCACAGCATTTGTGAGTTCTGTTTTGCAGAAAGAGTGGAAGTACAAGAATCCCTAATCACATTAATAAGGTGCTAGAGACAGAGAAAATATTTCTAAAAACAACAACAAAGTCCCTCCCCCAAAGATACTCATGTAAATGTCAGAAGTTTCAAGCAAGCAGTCACAATGATGGATAACACTGCTTAAGTAACTGGAAGTGCTTTCAGCACTACCTAAATAACCACTTTCCAGCACTGATATGTGTTGGATTGGTAAAAGTTAAGCAGCTATGTAGGACAGATCTGACAAGGATCTAGAGTGCAGAGCAGCCTGAATATGCAATCCTCATTATGTTTGATTCTAAGATTTTGGTATGTGATATATTTTGCCTACTGTTTCAATACTGTAGCTCAAAATGTCTCCTCTGCTTCCCCCCAGTCCTACAAAAAATAAAATTTCAAATAAATAAATAATTAGCAGCTCTACTGTTATTACCACAAATATGAGTGTTTATTAGGAAATTACCCAAGTTCATTGAAAATAACTTTTGGCATATCACTGCAACTGCTCTTGTGGGACAAGGTACACTCCAAGTGTAAATCAGATTTGGAGAAAGCTGCCGTGGAGTAGAGAACAAATCAGGTCATTCAGTGTCACTTTATACATTTATTTTATATTAATTTTGACACTTATATTAATTGTTTGTCACTTTATTATATGTATTTTATATTTGTTTTATAGTAATATTTGACAGTACTCAGA
This sequence comes from Vidua macroura, assembly GCF_024509145.1. NCBI lineage: Eukaryota > Metazoa > Chordata > Aves > Passeriformes > Viduidae > Vidua > Vidua macroura. The sequence goes on from NC_071572.1 coordinate 27,785,626, forward strand.
CTATTACATTATTTTGGCAGGTGTTTTGGAAAAAATTCCACTTCATTTAAAATTAATTTCTTCAGTTGCCTTTTCTATTTTAGTTTTGAAAACACATGGTATCTGAACTATTTTAAAGTGATATAAAAGTTCATTACATTTTTTCTGATTACTACCATCTCCTTTACTATTGGGCTGCCAGGATCCCATTGAGCATATTGGCACCATTGTAACTTTAGTGGATTTCATTACAGAATAAGTTCCAAGTTTGTGTTACTGCTATGAAAAATACATGAAACAAACAAAGAAATATGAGAATGGATAGATTTAGAAATCTCAGTAAGCTTACAAGTCAGATGATTTTATTAATTCTTATTCACTAGATCTGATTCATATTATTCACTTAAATGAAATAAACTTCCCTACATTCGTTATCCCATTTATCCCATTTATTCATATCCTGCAGTTTGGCATTCCTTTTTGCTAGGATAAACCTTCTGAGATTTACTAGATTTTCCATATTGATGTCCATGTCTCTTACTCATGTAAATATACCAAGTGTATAAGCCAGCAGCCAGTCCCAGCGGCTCAGGTGTCAAGCGGTCACCTTCAGTGCCCCTTACCTGACATTTGAGAACAGCAGCATGCCATTTGTCCTTCCCTTATCTCCCCCTTTCCCAAGGCCCTTCTAAAATTCTTCAAATCTGCTTCTAGTCTTGACTAATTAAAAATACTTTGTGTTCTCTGCAAATGTCATCACCTCAGGGTCCTGGTGCTTGGAGAAGAATCAGCTTATATGTCTATGTTCTTTCCAAGCATCCAGTCCTGGCCACTATTGAAACACCAGGCTAAAAATGCTTCTGTCCAACAAGTGCAGTTATTCTTACAATCACCCACTGCCACCACTATCCTCGGTCATCAGTTGTTTCACCACATAATGCAGGTGAGACCCTGAGAGTGTGTGTATGCAAAAGGCTGCTTGGTGATGCAAATGGGGAAGCTGTGATTCAGCAGAAGCTGCTTGTGTGAGCAAATGCATAGAAAACACAGGCCCATCTCACCAAAACTCACAGTGAGCTTAGGCCATACTCAGGAAATCATATTTACTGAATTCAAGCTCCAAAGCAAAACTGAGAATATGCAAATGAGTATTTGAAAATAGGCAGAATACACCCACCATGAAATAAATATCAGTTTCACACAGTTCCAGTATAGGCATTATTTTGGTTATGATATTATCAAGCAGACTGACGATTGGAGAAATATATTCTTTGCAGAGTTGTTCAGGTTGTATCTGGAAACAAATTAAGGGGCAAGAAATATTTTGATGATTTGATTTTGAGTGGAGAAACTACATCTGAACTATATGCTATCCATGCAGTCTTGTCTCTGCATTTCTGTCTGTGCTATCTGCAGATGATCTTCAGAAAATCGAGGGGATTGCTATATTCTACTAGTTAAGAAGAGGTATTCTGAGATTTTTTTTAATTAAACTGTTCCTCACTCATAAGAAACTAATGTTAGTTATGTATGAAACCTTTACCCTTCATCGATCTCTCATATTAATGAATATGAAAATTATTAACATTCCACAAAGAGCTCTCATCCAGTTATTACTCAATTTATTTGTAAAACCTTATGCAATTCTTTGCTTATGTAATGTATGCGAATGTGAATGTAATTGTTCTGTTGAGGTTCCAGACCTGAATTATCTAGTTTTTACAATAAGGTGATGGAAATACAATATTCCACAAACTTGCCTTCCAGGAAGAGCTGAAAACACTTCATGCTAACAATAATCTTGGCTCACATTAATCACGATAGAAATCAGAAAGAGCACTGTGGTAATGGAAAATGAAGAAATGCACTGGATAATTCCCTGCTTAGAGGGTTATTGCTCTAAACTAAGAGTGAGCTTTTGGATGATTTATTAAAAACATGTCTTTGAATCTTGAAAAATGGATAATCAGATTGTTTTGGTGCTAGGCATAAAATAGTAATTAATACTTTTGCTAAAGCTGATGCATTTATTTTTTAAAACACTATTTGTGTTGTTCATTGTTTTATTGCTGTTGTGATAAATGACATAAAGTTATATGAATGGCAGCCTTACCTTGCAAACCAAATCTATTATCTACAACAGTCACATTTTAATAAATCATGCCCTTTATTTTTTTTAAAGCTGCACTACATATTTATAAGTGTCATTATTCACCTAAATTAGCAATTCTTTCTGACCTCCTGTGAAATGTATGTTTGTGTTTTCCCAGATTTTTTGTCAGATAGGTGCTTACTTCTACGTACAATGTCATATTTATGTAGAAGTTCTCCATAGCAACAAATGAGCTCTTGAGGGTAAGAAAGCAGTGAAGTTCAACTTTGATTTACAAAAACGAATCAGTCATTTCCACTTTTTTGATAGTAACTTTGGTAAGATTTATAGTTCAGCTCTGTTGTCATTTGCTTCTCCTACATTTGTCATAGAAAATTTAACCTTATCCTTCAGAGAAGTACTGCTGTCTGGAACTATGTGTGCCCCACGTACACCAGCGTGCTGGATTTCTTCTTCTTACCCTCTGCCTGGGATAAATTTTGAAAGTTCAGTGATCTGCTGCTGAGGAGTGGCACCTATCAACTGAGCTGTAGTTGGGAGGTCTTTTTGTGGCAGCACTAGAGCTATTTCTCCTTTTCTAAAGGGAACCACTTAATTTTCCTTCCATGCTGCTCCATTTGGATGGTGGAAGTTGTCTGGTCAGGTACTCCTCACCTTGTTCCTCTGAATTCAGAACCTGTCAGAACATAATTCCTGTCAGTGGAGGAGGAAAGACACAGGAATTTTGCCTCAGAAGGTCCCTTTCTGTTAGCTACTAGGACAACCCCAAATGATGTGCTATTTCTCATTTAAAACTTGTCATTTTTAAAGATCTTTGCTGCTGCATTTCAGGATCAATTTTAGTACTTTCTTCACAAGGAAATATAGAGTAGGCATAAATATTTTTAATATAGTAGCTGAAGTTCCTAAATTTCACTGCTGTCCGTTTTATTCTGCTGACCGGTGCTCCTTTAGGTATGATCACCTTTGTTTTAATTCCTTCAGGTGTGTCTCTGTGAAATAGCCATATGCCACACTTTCATGCTATTTCCATGATCCTGTTTTTCACCTTCCTCCTTCAGCCTGAATGTAGACCTATTCACTTTATCTATTTCTTCATCATCATCCCAAGAATTTCCTGGAAATAAAATGGATTGTTCTAAAAGACCAACCCAACTACTGCAAATAGAAATTACAAGCTTCCAACCTTCTTCTTGGTGGTTTGCTCACTAACCAGTGATCCATTTTGGATTTTATTTTGAGACTGAGCCATCTTTTTACTTCAAGTTAAGAAAATAATTGTCACACTCCAGAAACACTGCAAGCAAAAGAACTTGCTTGCACTGAGTGGTTGTCTCTAACTTTCATCCATACTCTCCCTAACAGGTGTGCATTCCTGGTGTCTATTAGTGGTGGGATAACTCACTGGGAGTTCAAATGCTCTATCTCTGGCAATAGTAGGAACTTAATATGTTTGATAATTCTACCCTTCTGCCCATTAAGTTGAAATTAGTCAACACATTCTAAAGTTATATGCCTGGTCCACAGACACAAAAGAGCACAGGCAGCATAGCAGGATAAGTCTAGTTTCCCTAGAAAAACAGGGTATAGTTATCCATTCCTCTTTCTCTTGTACAAGTTAAATTTCTTTCTCTTATTCCCCCTTGCTATAATATAGACCAAATAACTTCTTGCTACAGGTCTTTGAACATCCAACTGTTGTATATGCATCAGAAAACCACAGTGAAATGCTCACTACTTTTAGTGACAGACTTGTTCAGATGTTATAGAAAAAAGGCTAGATTAAGCTAGACAGGCTGTTCTTTGGGGGTTTTTTGAGATGCTTATAGGATAAACAGTGTTTTCAAATTATTATCCATACCCTTTCTCTCTAAATCCTAAACTCTCTCAGCTATATATAGCTATGAACTTTCATGTGAGCTCTCAGAGTTTAAAACATATTGTTTTCTTTATGCAATTTTTTATCTTAGCATATTATTGTTTATAAACATTATTCATCATACCTGTGTTTTCAAGCATATCACTCAGATAATCCCCCAGAATATTTTTTCTATATCACAATTCATGAATAACAGTATTTTCCCCTTTTGAAACACCAACACCTGTAAACAATGAAAATAATTTTCCAGTATGTGAAAATATTGTAGTATTTTGTATTTCATTAAAATTATAGGCAGACAAGTATTATTTTTCATAATTTTTGCATGATTTTACATAGTGGTTAAACTCAATTTTTTACCATTTTCCCTCAGGGCAGGTTCCAGTTACCTTTCAAATGGTACAGGGCATCTTGACTTCCCAGGACACAGAGGAGCAGGGTAAGTGGGTGGCTGTGTAACCTTGTTGTTCTCTTATTAAGACTATAGTGTAGGGAATAGGAAACACAGTGGGATTTTTTCAGTGTGAAAAACCTGCTGGTGAAAGTGTTCTGCCAGACTACAGCAGCAGCACACACAGGGCTCAGTCTGTTAGAAGGTGAGCTTGACTTTGTTGTCTCCTCCAGACTTGAAAAATATCACTGGAATGAATGGAGTCTCCCAGGATCCTGGCAGCAAAACCAAGGAGTGGGTGCTGGCCTCTGGGTCAGTTTTATCAGGATTTTCAAACCTTCCTGTATTTTCCATAAAGTCCCCTAAATATGGACATTGTTCTTGCCAGTCTTGTTGGCTTTGGCAATGTTTGGCTGTTATGCCTGTCGAAGCATTCCAGAGAGGAACACTAAAACAAGCAAAATGTATGTAATTTCCTGGTATTAAACCAGAGCTTTTTTGTATCTTTTTAGCTTTAACATGGTGATAAACTTTGATCAATTCTCTTCCTTTTTTTTCCTTTTGCAAGAGTAACATTCAGCTATTTAATTGTCAGAAAGTTTATGATAAGATAGGAAAAGGCAGTGCTAATGAATTGCTTACAACAAATATAATACTACTGAAACCATCAGCAACAAAAATACTGTGTGATTCGAGCACTTCTGCAAAATTGCTATCAGATTCTCTTTACAGGCCAAGTAAGAAAATGTCAGATTTCTCATTTCAAATATCTGATGTAGTTACGTGCATTTTCTTCCTCCTGAAGGTTCGTCCGTGTGTGAATATTTGTACTTACTGTCCTTCAGAGTGGCTAACACAGAGTTTCCAGTTTTGCAGCATTATATGAAAGTACAGTTAGGATTTAAGATATGCCATATTTGCCAAAATCGAATAGTATTTTCCCATAAATACATGAAATCAAACACTTCCTGAGCTGGATGTCTAGTATGTGTGTGCCATCGTGCTATTTATATCACTGTGCTCCTGATAATGACTAAATAAGCATATGCTTTGTTTCAGATAAGAATCAAGTTGATAAATATTTATCTGACTTTCCTTCATGCTTAGGCTGAAAGTCACTCCAGTAAAGAAAAGCAAAGCAAAGTTAAATTTTCTGCATATGGTGCCACCCTTTGCCTATTCAGCCCCTCCCCTGTTCAGGGCAAGGACTGGAGATGAAATTACGAAAACACTTTGGAGCTCTGGTCTCTGACTGATATTACTATAGCAAAAATAGAGACCTAGATATCAATTCTGCCAAATATAGACATGTAGCTGGCCACAACAGCAGCAATGTCTGGCCATAGACTACAAAGATGGTAAGAATAAAATGAAGAAAGCACATAAGAAATCAAGTGGAAAATCCTTGAGATCACAGAACGGGGGAACAGTGAGAAAACCAATAAATGTTTCAAGCACACCAGGAGCAAGAGGTCAGTAGGAGATATAGAAATCTTCTTTGAGAAGGAACAAGTAATCTATTGACACAAAAATATTTTCTAGGCAGCACACTATCTCCAAAAATTGGTCCTTTTATCTATGAAGTAGGATGGGGAGAAGTCAGAAACAGTCAACTATATTCTTGCAAGGATGAAAAGGGAGGAAAGTAAAAATTCAAGCTCTGCAAAAGAAGGGATTAAATATACATCTATTCCAAGAAAATCTGGTGTACAATAAAATATTAAGTATGATAGGAAATTAGTCACATCACTTGGATGTGAAAGGATTTTTTTAGTATGCAAACCGTGCATTTGGAGTCTGAAGACAAGAGCATGAAAAGAAATACCACCTTTTAGTTTCATTATCCAGTGTATTCAGTGTTCTATGACTGTGAGCAAACTCTTGCTGGCTTGCTATGATTTAGGCCAAGGAAGATCCTATAGCCTCCATTCTACATAGTCAACAGCCTGCTTTTTATGAAATCTGATGTTACTGTTCAAATGAAGGATGTTGAGTGATTGACAGACACTGAATGCTTTTCTTCCACATTTTATGTTGTCTTTAATGCCATCAGATCTGTGTGTATGTGCATGTTGCATTTTTATGTGGGTGCACATGTCTTGGCATTACCATAAGGACCTGGAAAGTTTCTGTTTGGAAGCAGGAGATGCTCAGCAGTAACCTGATAGTCTAAACCATCAGTGAGTATGTAGGATCCCTCTTCTGCCTGATTCAGACCATAGATTTGGATATAGGCTTCCTATCTCCCACATGAGTGTCCTGGGCTATTAATTCTGCCGTTGTAAACCTTTTTTGTTCCCCACTGATGGAGGCTGTAGTCAACATTTATTATATCTGAATAAAAGAGAAAAATATCTCCAAGCTTCTCACTGTCAGTATGCACCAATAATGTGCCAAAGGGTCCAGGTTCATTCCAGTGTGTTTTAGTATGTGTGCACAGTGGCTTGTGTTCAATATGCTCAGAGCCATAAGCAAATATACAATGGACCACTGTTTCTAGCAGAGATGTGAAAGACTGGAGCATCCCAGGGAAGCAGCTCATACCTGCATCTCTCAGCTCCCACAGCCATGTTGTCACACCAGATCAATCTGAAATACCTCTTGCTTTGTCTGGAAGCCCTGCTGGAGACCTGAAAGATCTTCTCTAGCAGCAATTTAGCAAAGAAGTTGCATTTTCCAGCCTCTGAACAGGAACCATAGCACTTTGTTATTGAAAGTCATATGTAACCAAGGGTTTCTTTGAAATGTGTGCCTACACCCTACAGTTTTTGGCGTTTCTGGGACATTTTCACAGAAAGGTAGGCATCTGATGTTATATCTGCTTCCTCTGCACCTGTCTGTGCATCCTTTGATATCTATAACTGTCTGAAAATTAAGATTTTCTCTCCTCTCCTGACAGTGCAACAAATCCTGGTGCAGCAGTTACTCCTCTGTGTGACATGAGAGGTGCTCACTCAAGCTCAGTGATAAGTTATCCTTGGTACTCAGTGAAAAATTACTTGTGGTACTCAGTGCAAGGATCTTGGCAGACAAAGAAGAAAGAGGGTACTGAAAGCACTCTCGGGGGAGGCAGCTTTGTCAGATCAGGGCAAGGTGGGTGCTAAAAATATTGGAATGGGCAGAACACACACACACACAGATGGGAAAATGCAGGTACCTCTAGATCAAAGAAAGGTATATGTTATAAATTTGACACATCAAATCCTCACCTAGCATAGTGTGCTTGATAATGGAAAGGAAATAGTTAATTGTGAATCACAGCAGTCATGTCCCACTTTTGCTTCAACTATTGATGGATGAGTTAATTACCACCTAGCTATCCAGCAGAAAGATTCACAATATAAAATACTCTTGTGGAAAACAAAGTCAGCACGGTTTCCCCTCTTGTTCTTAATGCAAGAGAATCAGAGAATTGTAAGTTAGACCATCTGATCAATAATTGCCAAAGTGGAATAAAAATACAGCCAAAAAACATGACTATCTGCTTTGAAAGTTTCCATGAAAACATCTCACACAAAACTGCAAAGAAAAAATTTTCAGAGGTTTTTTGAGTGGGAGACAATTTTCCAAAAATACTGCAATTTTACAGTAATTTTGCTCATGGAATAACAGAAATACGGCAAAAAATGTTTTTCACAAATTTCATTCCTTACTTCTTCTCCATTGATTGCATAAATATGGTCTTTCAAGTATAAAATAGGCATGCAGCACCATTTCCTACTGGCCAAACGCTCTCACAGGGGCCACCAAGCAGTTGAAGGCAGGCACAGACTCAGCATCCCTGAGCCAGCTTTGAGTTCAGGCCTGATTTTGATACCTGCATTACACTGCCACTCTTGTTGCTTCCCAGCCCTCAGACACTATGTACCAAATAGCTGGGTAATATATTAATATTTTCACCTCTATGATTGCTGTGATGAGGGAGCTTAAGATTGGTACAGATTTGATTGGACCAGACACCCTAGACCCACCTTGGAGAGGAATGAATTTGCTAGCTCAACTCCTGTGCTGGGATAAATGGTTGCATCTCCAGTGATGTCAGGGAGATTCAGCTGCTCACACCAGCTAAACAGCTGGCTCGCTGAGAGCACACCAATGTGTTCTAATGAGCAGCTTTGTAACAGCAGCTGCACAGAGATCCAGAAAACAGCCTTCCACAGCCTGGGCAGAGGACTTTGAGCTGAGTTCATCTCAGTGGGAAGTTTTCCTTTGCATATCTCCTGGTACACATGAAAGAGCATAGCTACCCATTGTTCTGTAGGCTGAGCATGAAGAGAAGTTTATATTGCCAACAGAAGGTGTGAGCATCATTCCCTTTGAAGTTTAAGACAGAACTCTAGACTGTAGGAGCAGAAGTATCAGGAGCATCATTAGTAACTTTCCTGTTTCTTCAGCACACAGTTGAAAGGCTGCTGTCATGGCAAATTTAAAACATCTCCTTTGAAATTATTTTAGATACCTTCTTTGCACTTAACCTTACAGTTTTTCATCTGCCTTTCTTTTCAGCTCAAACTGTGTAGCATTCCCTTTAAGTTCTTTATATTTATTTCCTAATATTTAATTTTGTAACACTGATCTGGGTTTGGTTTTACAAAGTAAAATCCAAATGTGTGAGAACTGTGAGATGACTGGATAGACAGACACTGAGATTTTCTATCCTTATAACTTAGCAAATCAAAACCTGGTTAACTTGTCTTATTTATTTCATACTGCTTGTGCCTCCTGGTCAAGGGAGTAACCTTTTTTCTATTTGCTTTGAAGGTGACAGAGCAGTCTGAGCATCAGAAATAGAACTGTACCCTAGCAGGTGCCAGCTGAGTAAAATCTTAGGCCATTTTGCACAGAGTAAAAATGTTGATAGTTTTAAAACACAGTGGAACTGATCAAAATGTAGGATTCTGAGTGCAGATAAATTATTTATGTATTAGTAGGAAATGATGCAATCTGATTCTGTTCATTACAAGGAAAACTTCTGGTTTCAGGTATTCTCATGATAGGAAAAGACAAGCTTTCGAAACCACCATGTTGTCATCTCAAGTATGCAGGAGGGTGTGTGGAGAACAGGAGATATTTTTTGTAACCAGTGGTGCTTTTATTAAATACATGTTGTACATTCCAAATGGCTTCAATTGCCTGTATGTCAGCAGTAATAAAATATTTCTTTAGCACTTAATACAAGAAGTTCTTTGTATTTTTTAATCAGAACTGATTTCTGGAAACTACTTCATGGATAGGTAAATGTACAAAAACATGCATCTCCCAATGAATTATTTTAGTCCAAGGGTGAGTAGGAACAGAAATTTGCAGGAAAGCCCTGCTCTTCCATCCCTGCCTCTCAATGGCTCTGGCTTTTTCCCTGGCTACTCTGCAGTCTGTGAGCAGTGGGTGGTGCTGAAGGAGACAGGAAAGAAGTCAAAACTTGTTCCACCTTGCTAATGCTGTGGCAGAGCCCATTTCAGCCAAGGAAAATCTGGGCTGACCTGCTGCTGCTCTCACTTGCACCTGCACAGAGGAGGGAGTTGGTCTCAGTCTCTCTCATACACACACATAAAACTTCCTGGAATGGAGATGGGGAGCTCCTTGCTCTCATTACAAATCCCCCTCCCAACCTATTTTTCAATGACCAGCAAAATCCTCCTTCTTCGTCTAAGAAAGAAGTTCACTTTCCTGCAGGAACAGCTTCCATCACAAGAGAATATTTGACTACACTTCCATCCTGGGCCTAACAAGAAAATAAAGAAGCAATGACAGACTAAAAAGTACAAGGTCATGCAGCAGGGGCATCTGTTGACCACTGAAATTAGGACTGAATGGCAAACATTTGCCACTTCAGCAGAGCTCCGCCAGAAAAATAAGCCAAATAACCTGCATTTCATAACAAAAACAGTAATAAAAGTCTTGGCAGGGAATTCAACTTCCAGCTGTGCAGAGGCAGACCTAAGCTCCCCAGAGCCATGGCAATGCCTCCCCCAACACAGCTGGCTTTGAGTCAGTTCTAGAAGAAGCAGGAGAGAAAACAGAGCAGAGGTTGCCTCTGAAGATCAGGAAAGGGCATGGAGGGCAAGGGCAGGATTGCAATACTTCTGCCTGGAGGAACATCTCCCATGTGTACCAGGACAGGAAAACCAGCATGGAAAAATTAGGCACAGTGATGGACATTAGGAGTCCATCACAAACTGACTCCTCTATCCAAGCTTCAGTCTAAGAAGCTGCTTCCCCATGGCTGTGTGGCCCCATGCAGGAGTCCCCCTCTTCCTGGGCTCAGAATGGACTGTGAATGCAGGGGTCCAATGTGGTTTTTAATGAGAAGTATAAAAGGGGTGGTTTTTTAATTTACTATAGCATTTTGTTTATCTAAATTCATAGTCCTGTAGGTTTCATGTTAGAAGAGATGAGGGAAAAAAACCTAAATGAGTAATGCAGCTTTTAATACAAACATCTGGTCCTGCAGACATGCTGAGTGGGAGGAGGATTTTTCCATTTTAAATAAAGCAATGATTATAAAAACATGACAGAAGTGTGTCTTCATATGGGAAAGCCTGTCACCTTTATTATTTCTGCTGGCAGCAGTAGCTAGATGTACTTTCTGAAACATAACCCTTTCACTCACAGACACAGCATTGAAGTATTTCTTCCATGAAATGCAAGTAGAAAGCCAGAGGTAGATGCAGATTGTATTGGGAGAGCCTTTTAAAATAATCACTCCTTTCCACCTTTATTGTCACAGCAAACACACCTTGGGCCAGGCCTTCTTTTACAGAGGAAAGATGTGATCTTTCAGAGCAAAGAAAATGACTTCTTTTTATGGATAGGTACTTAACTAAAGCCTTCAATAGGCTATACTTTGTGCCTTTAAAAGTAATCCTTTTATTTAATGTTTTTTGCATCCAGAGTTCCTTGCTGATATTTCATTACTGAAGATGTGTGAGAAAAACTCTTCACTTTTTTCACTCCATTTCCCTTTCAATAAGAATGGCCAAAAGTCCTCACGCTGGTATACTGGAAAGAAGAAAACTTTTCAAGTGAGGATAAACAACACAAAACCAAAAAAAAAACCAAACAAAAAAAAAAAAAAAAAAAGCAAAAAACAAAAAACAAAACAAAACAAAAAAAAAACCACAACAACCAAAACAAAAAAAAAAATCAAAACAAAAAAAGCAAACATACAAAACCAGGAAAATCCACATCAATTTGTCCCAGAAATGATTGATGAGAAATTGCAGGGATGGTGAAGGAGGCAGAAAAATTATAATACTCCCAAAAAGAAAACCACTGGGGAAGGAGGAGAGGCGTGATTCCACCCATGCCATAGTCCTACAAGATATCCAGGGTGTAGAGAACACAGTAATACTAACTTCAAATCTGGAAGTTGGTTGGCTCAATTTGACCAATTAAATTGTGATAACTTCACCCAATAGCAAGAATTAGCTTATGGTAGTTCAGATCATCAGGTATCAGAGCAAAAGGGGGTCAGACTGGTCTTCTGCAGCTCCCTTCCTTTTGCCTATAGAGGTTTTGGGCAAAAGAGGTTTTTACCTCAAAAGAGGCATTTCTATGTGCAGGTCTGGGACAGCCCACCCTGCAAAGCAGGTGCTGAGCCCCAGGACATCCTGTGCTGTGCCAGGGATGTAGGATGGCACCCACCTACATAGCACACAGGGTGCCAGGCATGGGAAAGGCACAGCCTCTGCGTCTCTGCAATGCAAAACACAGAAGAGGGTTTCCAAGCAGGGTCTGGAGTGGTTTGCCCTTCTCACTGATGGCAGATCTAACTACAGAATGGCAGAAATAGTCTTCAAATATGGATGGTGTCAGGTAGAGAAGATAACTGGCCTGATTCTGTCACTTCTGGGCAAGCATTCTGAGCCACTGGGATGTTATACAAGATGGAAGAGGTGGAGGCTTCTAATTTGTTATGTTAAGGGGGAAAGTAGCAGGCATAACCACAGTTAGCACAAAAACTGGTTGAATGGTGAATGTGAAAACAAGAGGAGACCCATGTGTTTGATACATCCCAGGAGGTACAGGCTTGGGCAGTGAAGGTAAAGATCAGCAGAGGTTCAGGGTCAATGGTTTGGGGCAGCTGCCTTAATTCCACCTACACTTCTTAGGTGCCCATCTCTTTTATCAGGTTTGCTCCTGCCTAGCTCTGCCTGCATTCCCACACCTGTGGAGCAGAGGAAAGAGAATGCCAAGGGCAATTCTGTTGGTTGGCACTAGCAGGGAGAGGGATAGGACTTACTGAGCCATTAAAAAAAAAAAAAGGAAAAACAATATTTAACTGTAAAGATTCTAAGAAATCACTGAAATGAGTAATCAGTTCTAAGGCCAACCTTCAAAAACAAATGCCAACTCACAAGCATGGAGATGGACAACCAGGCAGACAGAGCCTGTGCACTTACAATGCAAAAAAACTAACTACCAACCTTCAGAGAAGGGTCTAGCAGCCAGTCACAACTGAGTTTTGTGGTGCTCTGAATCCCACTGGGGTATGAGGGCTGGTTCATGCTGGTTACTGCCCAGCAGGTTTGATGGGAGACACAGCATGTCTCAGAATTGTGAGGATGCATGCCAGAGGCGAGCAGAAAAAAAGCTCCTTTGGTGTGGTAGGAAGAAGGATTGAAAAGAAAGTTTAAGATCAAAATTTAAAGCAAAACAAATGCTGGAGGTCCTGAAGGGTAATCCATAGGCTTTTCTTGAGGAAACATATTTTAAGAATTAAAAAGAAATTAATTATGATCTTGCATGCATCTCAGTGGGAGAAATCCCTAGGCAAAACTGCTTGGGTGCAGGCTAAGCTGCAAACTATGTTCATTCAGACCCATGTTTTGAGAAACAAAAGGGAGTTTTGGGTGCCATTCTTTGTCCTACTCTCTTTTTCTGCTGGTATCAGGCATACTTTGAACAGTCACTCTCCAAAAGAAAAAAAAAAAAAAAAAAAATCAACTGTCTCTTGGTGGATACTAAAATTCACTGATCACTTATAGAAACATAGGTATAATTTGGCTGTGAGGGAAAGCAGTGAGAAAACAACTCAGGTTTTACTTCTTTTAGGGCTATTTCTGCACCCATTAGGAATCATCTGGAATTACCAAAACTCACTCAGGTCACAGAGAAGACATAAAATCACATTTTCTATGTGTCATCATACTTTACTTTTGAGTTAGCCTGGTTTTGGTCACATTACAATTGGATAAAGTATAGCTATTTTAATGATAATAGATAATATGCCTAATTCAGTGACACAGTGTTCCTGTACAGGGTTTTCTTTTACCTTTATAATTTGTTCTGTCACCATTACCCCTACTAAGAATCATACACCTTTCTAAGAATCTGTATAACAGCAAGAGGTCTGTGGATATTACCATGAGACAGACAAAAGCAAATACGGAAAGACACTATAATGTCTCAGTATGAGAAATGCTTCCTACAATTCCATATTCTTGCAAGTCTCTGGTATTCAGAATCATAGAATTGATCGCAGAGCTCAACCATTAACCCTTGCGAAACCCATCACTAAACCATACCCCTAAATAATAAATCTATATGCTTTTCAAATAGGGGGATGGTGACTCCACCACTCCCCTGGGCAGCCTGTTCTACTACTGAACAACCCTTTCAATGAGGAATTATATCAGAATTTCTAATCTAAACCTTTCCTGGTACATCCTAGGGCCATTTCCCCTTATTACTTGGGAGAAGAATCTGACCCCCACCTATCACTTCCTTTCAGGCAGCTGTAGAGAGAAATCAGGTCCCCCTTGAGACTCCTTTTCTCCAGGCTAAACAACCCCAGGTCTCTTAGCTGCTCCTCACAAGACTTGTGTTCTAGACCTTTCCCCAACTCTGCTGCCCTTCTCTGGACTTGCTCCAGCCCCTCAATATCTTCCTTGTAGTGACAGGCCCAGAACTGATGTATTTGATAGGGGAAAAAAATTAAAAGCTGTATGTTTATCTTTATCTTAAGATCTTAATTGCAAAAGGTGTGTTGTTTTTGTTTTTTTTTTTAATCCATCTACATGCAGGAGTGAACAAACTCCCATACAAAGTGCTTTCCTTTGAACAAAGCACACAGAAGTGGTAGTATCCAGAAGGCCTTACCTCAAACCCAGGTTGTACAGCTGTCAGCATTGGTGCTTGGCACCAATCAACAGTGGATGGGAACTATCACTATCAGTTTATCATCCTACCATAAACCTTTCCTACCTTCTCTCTGTGAGTTCTCACAGGCAGCGTCTCACAGCACTGACTCCTTTTCTCTTCCTTCCGCACAGCTGGCTGATTTTTTCCTATCCCTAGCAGCACACACTAACCCTTCCTGTCCCTTGCTCAACCACCTGACCCCTACTCACAGCACAGCTAACTGACTCCAACTCACCTTTTGACCAGCTAACCCTCTCTTCTATGGCAGCCATCCTTATTGGACACAGCTGTGACCTCTTAAGGGCAAGGCTGTTCCTACTCTTTGGTAATTAGTACAGCTGCAACTCCTCAGGGGTGAGATTGCCTTCAGCACTATCTCTATTCTCCTACAATCCATCCTCCCACATAAAGCCGTGCAAGTTTAGTCTTCCTGGAATGAATAAGGAGCTAGTGACGGTTTTGAGTGGAATATGGATTTTCAGTGTATTCACTTCCCTGAGCATTCCTGCGCTTTACCCACTAAAGATGTCCTTACACTTTCAGCCCAAAGTGTGACCTGCAGCCTTCTGTTAACAGTTATATTAGAAAACTGTTCACACATTATTTTCAGCTGCAGAAACAGGTACTTCTTCATGCTGAACTGTCAAGGAATAAACTCAAAGTTATAGGGATGACTTGGAAAGGTTCTCTCCTAATGTAATATCTCCTTGTCAAATTAAAAATAAATAGGATTGTTAATGCACAGAAATTACATGTCATTGTCTTCCCAGTGAACACTTTATTCCAAAATAAATCACAGTATTTTGAAATGTTCAGCCCATCCTAAAATACTTCCTGGAAAAAAAAATCCTATAATAAACACATTACATTCTGGGTTGCAGGATGAGTAATTTGGGGTTAATCCTGACAATATTAATGTGGCTGCATCAGAAGCATCATTTTGCAAGGGCAAAAGAGTCTTCTCTCAGAAATTATATCTACAGGTTGCTACTCTATACATATGAGGTATTTTTGAGCTGGAACATCCTCAGATAAACTAGGAAGTTGGGCAAATATTATTTTGAACTCATTCAGCCCAGTCTACTTCTTGTGGGCTCCCACATCACAATCACCAGTAAGGCAACAAGGGCACCACCCCCAGATTTGCTCAGACTTAAGGGACCAGTTTCAGAAGACTGAAATTTAATGTAATAGAGATAAAGACCTCAGAGGATTACAAGAGCTGACTACCTGTAAACAAAAAACCCCAAAACAATGTGGTCTTAAGGTTTGTTTAAATTGACTTTAACGGCTCTTCCTTTCAAACCAATAAGCCTGAAGCAGCAGTTGCTAATTAGTGTGTCAGTGTCTTAGCTGATTGTCTTGCCCTGGGACCACAGTGCAAGAAACCCTGTGACTTATCTTGTGCCAGGAGAACGAGTTTACAAAGTCTAATTAGGGCACTGAACGGCGATTGTGATGAAGAGCCCAACATAGCCTGCTTGTTCTATATATATCATGGGTGGGTTTCTAAAATTCTCCCTATTAGTGCTTTTGTTTGGGAAAGTAGTTCCACCAAAAGGAGACAAACACAGAAAGAAGTGGGAAGTGTCAATATCCGAGCAGTATATGGTTTGGGAACAGGCCTCTTCTCTATGTGTTATTTAATGAATGAATCAATTCGCTTTCCTTTTCAGAGAAAAAAATTAATAAAGGATTTCATCCCACTTAATCAACATTAGTCAATAGTAGTCTTCCTTGGTGAAGCTAGAAGGCAGTTAACGTTCACACACCTCCCGCTATAATTTTATCTTCATACAGACAAAATAAATTATCTCTAATGATCAGCTTTCCTCCCCCATTTGAACACCATGGTCTACCTTTGGCAGAAATGAGCTAATTCAAGCAACTAAATTGCTATCAGCAAAATAAAATTATGATCTCAACAGCTGAGGACAATGTCTATGTGCTTGCAGGATGACCTCTCTGGTACATGCCCTCTGAGATTAGAAGGACCACATATTTTTATGGAGTTTGCTTGGTCAGGTTTTGGTACTGGGAGTGGTGGCATCTGTGAGGTTGCTTGACACTTCCCCCATGTCCAGTGGAGCCAAGAGTCCAGTGGGTCCAAGACAGACCCACAGCTGGCCAAGGCTGAGCCCAGTATCAACAGTGATATCGCCTCTGGGCCAACAAATTTAAGAGGGAAAGTTACAGTGCAACAGCAACTGCAGACAGAGAGAGGAGTGAGAACACGTGAGAGCACCAGCCCTGCAGACACCAAGGTCAGTGAGGAAGAAGGGGAGGAGGTGCTCCAGGTGCTGGACTGGTGATTCCCTGCAGCCCATGGTGCAGATGCTGGTGAAACAGCTGTGCCCCTGCTGCCCTTGAAAGTCCATGGTGGAACAGGGATCCATTTGCAGTTCATGGAGGGCCCCCTAACAGAGCAGGTGGATGCCTGAAGGAAGTTGTGACCCCATGGGAAACCCACACTCAAGCAGGCTTCTGGCAGGTCCTATGCAGAGAGGAGACCACACTAGAGCAGTTTTTGCTGGCAAGATGTGTCACCCCATGGGGGACCTGCACTGGAGCAGTTTGTTCCTGGAGGACTGCACCCTGTGGAAGGGACTCATGCTGGAAGAAGAAATGCAGCCCATGGGAAACACCTGCATTGCAGAAGTCTGTGGAGGACCCTCTCCCAAGGGAGGGAGAAGCAGCTAGAGAAATATGGGAGTGAAGTTAGTCCAGGAAGAAGGGAGGGGTGAGAGGGAAGTATTTTAACAATTGGTTTTACTTTTCATTATCCTACACTGATTTCATTGGTAACAAGTTTAATTAATTTCCCTAAGCTTAGACTGTTTTACCCATGACAGTAACTGGTGAGTGATATTTCCCTGTTTTTGTCTCAATCTGTGAGATTTTCATTGTATTTTTTCTCCCTTCTGCAGCTGAAGAGGGGAATGATAGAGCAGCTTTGGTGGGCACCTGTTTTCCATGAGGGTCAACCTACCAATAAAGTTATTTAAGGAATTCTCTTTCAACAAATACCATTTTTTTCTGTAATATCAGCAGAGCTCTTCACAATTGTGGACCCTAATCCATCTACTTCGTGCAAAGTGCCAAAAAGAGCATGACAGAAGAGACTAGAAGACAAAATAATTCAGATTCTTTAGTTGTCACACCTATACTGCAGACCAGAAAGAGATGTTTTGATATTTCATTGGCGTGGATAAAGACTACCTAATCTCCTTTCACAGTGTGCAACTGTTTATGCACCTTTTGCTGACATTTCAGTGGTACTCTTTTTACTTTGCAGTCCCAAATGTCCAGATCTGTGAAAAGCACATTATCTCATTCTGAAGTTTAACTTTGAGAAAAAAAGGCACTGTAGAATATAAACCAATAAATACATAGAAGAAACACAAGAAAATCCAACTGTTAAGGTGTTTTTTGTATCCTATCAATGCATTTTTCTCTGGTAAGTGTATATTTCTGCTACTCATGTTACCAGTTTCTCTGCTCAGCTTTCAGGTAGCTATAAAAAATTATGACTTCTTTTTCTTCTACAGAATATTTTATTGATCTGATATTAAACATGACATCATAATTTAGAGCAGAGCTCAAGTTTACTGACATCCTCAGTGATCACTATACCTCCTATCACCACTATCGCCACATCCTCCTCACTGTCCTACTTTCCTGTCCCTTCCCTCTCCCATCATAGACACAGCTTAAGAGCTAGGGAATGGATGCCATCCTCTGTTGGCATTTACAAAGTACTCAGGAATATAATGTTTTTTACAGTGCCTTTGTCTCATCCTTATGGATCCAATCTGTGTGGTTTGCTACAGTCCAGCTAAGCCTTTGTGCTAATCCCCCTTACAAGTATTAGCAGTATCCAGTATAATGAGATCATTTCACTAAGTGAGGTGTGGGGTCTTCACAGGAAAGCCAGTGATGAAGCACATGGGGAATCTCTGTATACAGATGAGATCTTTCTTTGATGGGCACGGCCTCTGATCCCAGAGAAACACTGTGGGCCTCCTGATCATTCTTCTTCCCAATCATATCTATATCCAACAGGGCAAGCTCAATTCTTGCCATTACATTATAAGTTCTCTGCTATGATTTTTTTTTTTTTGTTGTTGTACTCCTGCCTGAATGATTTCCTTTCTAACTAGATATTTCAAAAAGAGGAAGAAAAATGCTCCTTGAATTTCAGCTACATTGCTGGCTTTATGAAGATACATGGTACAGCCAGGAAAACAATTTCTCCCATCTTGAACAGCCTTCTCTGAAACCACAGATATCAAGCAGACTCTGTTCAAAATAAAATTACCAATTTTAAGCAAGGGGGAAAAATCCCACCTCTTTTAAGTCATAGAAATTAATTATTTACTGCTCAGCTACATCCTTTCATCCCATTCCTGTTTGCTCCTATGAAAGGAGGGGAAACAATTTACAAAAAAGCTACTGAAGTTCCTGTCAAGGGTAAAATAACTTTATTGTCCTGTCCTGAGGGCTGTTCATGATGATATTGCACACTGCATGTCTGTCAGTGACACTGCAATGGTTGAGATTCCAGTAAGGCTTGACATTCTCAAAATGCCCTGGAAAATGCTCCAAAACTGTTCTAATCTTACATCTGCACAACCTGCAGAATGACTTTGGAAGTACTTCACATACATTTAAATTAATTAAGGGGCTTGGGAAAGGAATTTCAAGTGAAATTAAACAAATATTTGGCTGAGCTACAGACCAATCTTGGCTATTTTGGCTCACAAAGTTTTGCAGAGCCAACAAAGAAGATCTCCTCCACCTAGCATGGAATACACTACTTGTGCCTTAATCCAACACATTCACAAATTCAAACATTTGCCTCTTTTTTAACACTGTCTCCTTGCTAGGGATCTGTATGTAGAGTTTCATTCTGTGGTTCTTGACTTGCTTTTCACCTTTTTGTTTTCCTCTTACCCCTTGCTCAAGAAAGGTTATGATGAGCAATGACATCTTAAGCCCAGATTATTCACCAATGTTGCATGACTTTATCTCAAGGACAGAAATGCTTGTGTAGGCCTGGCTGGAGCAGCTACAACCTTTAGCTCTTGTTACTGCTACTGTTCCCCCAGTGGATATTTTTCTGGTGATACACTGGCTGTTTTGTTGCAGAATCAATCAGTGGGTGATCCTCTGGGTTTGGGATCCTTTGGTTTAATGGGGGTCAGGAAATCACCATCAGCTGGCAACCCTTTGAGTTTCATCAAGAGTATGATCCAATTGTTGTTGAACACTTGTGAACAAGTAGACCAGATATTTTGGTTGCATTTTTTACATTGGTGACTTATATGATTTAACTTTGTCTACCTACACAACCAAAAAAAATTACTCCAAACTGAGATTATTCTATGCTCACAGTGAAAGGCCCTTTGAACTTGTTCAGAGCTTCATCCTTTGCCTCTCATTTCTGAGTGTATCTGCACCATTTGTCAGCATTAAACCTGGAACATGGGACAAAGCTGCCACTTGTGTTTCAACTACACGTGCTGGAATATCTAATCTTTTACAAATACAGCTGCCTGTTCCTTTGAGAAAAACAACGCTGTCTATGTCCTGCTTTTGTGCCAAAATGGAATAGTTAAGAGAAATGTTACGTTAAACATTTGTCAAACCAGGGTATCACAGAGAAGGACTGCCAGCTGTGTGTGGGCTCTTTTACTCTGAAATTTCTTCGGGATGGCAATCTTACAGTCCCAAGCAGATGTGGTTACTACACCTGTGCTAGGTCAGATAGATAAATCTACTGTATTTATGTGGTTTTGGCTGCTACTTTTTCTTTTTTACCTACAAAAGAAGTTTAGTTCATTCTTGCCCTCCAGAGACAAGTTTCTTCCTGTTGGTTTCACAGTGTTAAAATCAATATTTTTAGAGTATTTTCTCCCCTTATAAAATTATAGGTGTACAGCTAGGAAAACATGGTATTCCAATTTTCTGTTGTCCAGCTCCTTGGCTATTAGGTGAAAGTGAAAAAATCTTTGTTTGGACTAACCAGAGCAAGAGGGTTCATTTTCATCTCTCAAGACAATGTTTTCTTATTTCTTATTTCTTTCTTCCTTTTACTATCTTTCATAGATTGTGGGAGAGAATGAGAAGAAAATTTAATGTGTTGGGTTTGTCAGCTGAAGTAATTAATCATAACTCTATAAAGCCCACAGGACTTACTCCAGTTTGCACCAACAGTGCAGCCAGTTTGCTAGAAAAGTTTTCTGATTGTTATCCTGTTTTTCCAGCATTACTGTTACATTTTTTTTTTTCTAATAGTTTGCTATTTTCTTCTGGTAACATCCATTGTTCATTTCACACTCTTGAATACAAGCAGAGGAATGGGTTTTTTTGTCAAAAAAAACCCCTACTAAGCAGGTACCAGTACATATAATTCAGAAACTCTGTAATTATTTTTAAATAAAAAGTTATCACTAACTAGTGCATACAAAACTATAATTTCCAAATAACTTCAATTGTATGTTGTAAAAAAGATGAGGAATTGACATGTTGAGACTTTATTCTAGCCAGCACTCAGGGCTTTGGAAACAGCTGGTTTAAGTTGTGTAAAGCAAAACTAATGCAATCTCTATAGTAACAATAAAAAAATTTTTGTGTGTTTGTTATTGACTGGCACTTACAATGTTTTTTGTTTTAATTATTGATTGTAACCCCAAACTTCAGACCTGTGCAGAAATGACTATTGATATGCAAAGGCATTTGCTGTCAGGAGAAAAGCATAATACCCAAACATGGAATAAGTCTTCCTCACCTGTAGACTTTGGATAAGTATTACCCTAAAATTCATATAGACTGACACCACTGATGGAGGCCTAATCCTGTACTGACCTCAGTGCAGGTATTTGTCTGAATTTTTTTCTCTGTCACAACAGAACTTGTCTTAAACTGGAGATGTGAAGTGGGCTTGGGTATTGCAAGACAGAGAAAAGATCTGCTCAGTTAATTTCCTCCTGTTTGAAATTTGCAGTTTTTTCATCTATAAGAGACAGCAACCAGAGTTTCAAATGGATTACTAGGAGGACACACAACATTAATTTTAATTTTAACTTTAATTTCTAGATTTTATTTTTATTTTGTTTCAGTTTATAAAATGATTGCTTTCTCTCTGGAGCTCATAAAATATTTCAATTAATATTGTCCAATGCCCACACTGCAAGCTTTACATTACATGACTTGCTGTGATTGATCTGACCCAAGAAACAAAAACAAAAGTACAAAAACTTCAAAAAAACAAAAGTACAGTCCCAGTTAATACCAATCCAGAACAAACCCCTGCCCAGTGCAGAGCAGCAGCCTCGTGCTGGGATGCAGTGTGCAGGGGTTGGCCCTCCCAGTCTCTGCACTGGCTCTAGAGATGTGAGCCCTCCCCTCCACCTGCACAGCTGCAGCTCCCCTCGGCACAGCGAGGGGAAAGGGATGGGGCCATGTCCAGGCTGCACAGTCCCATTCCATGGACCCAGCTGCTAAAGTTCATCTCCCAGGAAATTCCACTCCCTGTCAAAGGAGCTATGCCCTGCCTCCAGGATTCAGCTATGCCCTGCCTCCAAGATTCATCTGGTGTTAATTTGGCAGCACAAGCCCAGGAAGAAATGGGAGAAACAGACTCCAAGGAGCAATATTTTAAGAACATGGCCACTGTCACCGAGGGTACACTAAAAGGAGCTGAGTCTGAACACACTTAAGCAAAATGCAAAGGGTGGCTCTGAGGCTGGTGATGAGGCTGACACAGAACAGCAGGAGAGGAACAAAGGAATTGGCCAAGGAGAATGAGTTCCACATAAATGAATGCATCAGAGTAGGGCCTTTCTCTGAGGTCCTCAAAGACTCTTACATCCCTCCACTGACAATGCAGCTAACTGAAGCACTTTCCTCAGAGGACTTTTTCACTAGAAGCTTATGGATAAGTAATTTGCATGAATTAAGAGGATGAATCTTATGCAGTGACACTAAGGGAAGTGACCTGCATCATTCTAACACTGTTACAAAAATAGACTATTATGGCAAGATAGCTGAAACTGTGAAATTTTAAGAACTTGACTTCTTTTTGATCTTCTCAGACTTCCTCAGAAAACCTCCCTCTGAAGCAGCAAAGCAGAACAAGGATAAGCAGAGCTCTGCCTTGCCCCTCCATTCCCTACTTTTTGCTCCCTGCAGTTTTGGTAACCGTGATGGGAAAAGGAATCAGATGAGAAGATAGTTTAGCATCTCCTTTCTATTCCTTTCTTACATGGGCCGGGGAAAAAGCTTTTACAGTGTGTGGACAGGGTCATGTACTCATTGCAATATTTCAGCACTGAATCAATCATAGTGGAGGGAATTTTACTCTGCTTGGAAGCATAGAAGAACATACAGCTAATTTCTCACTGAGATAACAGAATTGGAAACCAAAGTTTTAGATTTGTAAAAATAACAAATTCTTTTAGAAAGGAAAGGCAGGTCAGGTCAGATCAGGTTGCTCCAAATCAGTGCTCAGAAGACTGGGTCAGTCAAGAAAATTGGTGATGATATAATAAAAATTGGTAACTTCAGAGCAACTTGGGTCTGAAAACACTAGCTTTGTACTGCTAAGTGTCAGAAGAGAAGCAGCCAGCTAATTTCCATAGCCCAGAATGAATAAAAGCATTGCTTTACTGAATTGATGTGCTGATGAATATTATCTGCCTCTTTTGAACTTTATCTGATGCTTTGCCAGTAAATTTGCAAAATTTCTGCACAAACTGAAGACCCTGTCACTGAATGCAGATCAGTGTAACAGCACAGCATGAGGAAGCGTGGTGGCTGTAGGACAAAAGCACTACAATGAAAGTGTATGAGAACTTTCTCAATCAGTGTGCTCTCCAGGACTGTAATATTTCTTATAGAAACCACTTCCAGTTCTGAGTTTGGATCACAGCAGTGCTAATTTTTTTCAGCAGCAGCTCAAACTCAACTCCAGCCTGGCCTGAAGGAAAGGACAGTGCTGCCTTTTGACCTCATGGCCACATTTCCTACCTTGAAACAATTGGCATTAATAGAGGAGAAACAACCCCCTTAACTTTTCACCTCTTTTTGTGCCATCCCACCCTCTGCCACTGGCAAGTCACATAAGTAAATTCACACCTGAGTTTCACATTTGAAGATTACTAAGTAAATAACACACATGGCCAGACATATTGAAAAAATCTTGTAGAAATGGAAACACATATTCATTAATAAGACTCTGAACATCAGACAATTAAAATATAGTCAGCCCCATGATTTCTGAAATCCACCCCTGGAACTGCTACTGTTTACACAGCTCCCAAATCTGCACTGAAAGGATCACTCAGAGAGTACTTGTTATTTAGGGATCTGAGGTGTACTTCTGTAGGAGCAATCTGAGTAGTAAATCTGAGTGAAACTCAAATGAGAGTTTAGATGAAAATTATTTGCATTGCATTGACATTCCACAGTGGTGGTGTTAGTGCAGTGGGACATTCTCCCAGTATAAATGTATGTTGCTCTAGGTGTTGTTTGATGACTTCTCAGACTGATGAGCAGATTTTTGTTTTTATGATAAGCTCAGAAACACAACCTGAAAGCAACAAAGCAGTGGATAGCAACAGAGATGTAATTATTATGAACATGAAAATTGGTAGTTATCACAGGCCAGGTATTGTCAGGCAATAAAGAGTAAAGAAATGCCACAAGTGACTGATAGGTATGGAAGAAAAGGGAGGATTGCTGACAAGGAAAATGTGGTAAAAGCAAGAATGCCTGTCATAGCAGTATTTACATGCATATAGGTGGAGCAAAATGTCCCCCCAAAAAAGCAGCACCCTGTGACACTATCCATTTCTTCCTCAGATGCAAGTTACTTTTACATCTGAAAAAAGAAAATTTTACTCCCATGAGAGCTGGGAAAATAGTTTATTCAATTACAGAAAGCAATTTGAAAGATTTAGGAATAGGCTCCAAACACAGCTGCAATTTCTTTTTCTGTTTTAGTTAACATAGTTTTATTGATCTGAATATATAATTAACAGAAGTAATTGAGGGAGCAAGGAAATAGAACTCTCTACTATAGTTTAATTTTCTGTCAAAATCTATATACCTGCTGTACTCTTCATTTCAAAATTTTGGTGTATTGCCACTGGCACACTACTCATTGAGAAGATTCTGCTTTATTGAGAGCACAATGTTCGTGACTTGTCCTCTCACAATTGTGGAGACAAAAATACAGGATTGATTTAAACAGGATGGCTGGCTGCAGTTTCAGGAGTGATACCAGAACAGACTAAAGACAGTGCAAGAGCAAATTAAGCCAACAAGTGCTTTCTGTAGGCATGATCCTACAACCATTCACCTATGAGTAACCTTTAAAGATAATTTACCTGTATGAATGAGGATTTGACACATCATTCAGTGAAAGCTGTGGGATTAGATTCTCTGCTCCTTGTGCTGAAAAATGTGGCAAAATGGCCCCTTTTCTACAATTGGAATGAGTCTGTCTGTTACTATATAAAATGATTGAGGCAGGACAATCACAAATTAAGTATCACAAAAATTAGAAATCACTTAACATAATAAGTAATGTAGTATTGCAAGTACCAATGTGACTCTGATGTTTTTATTGTGCATATTAAAGCATCAAATCCAGTTTCCCCAAAAGATCCAGAGTGCTTCAGCCTCAGCATAAACCCTGGTCTTGCTCAGACTAGTGTGCCTATCTTAGCCCAGATCTCCAGTCCTGCAGCAGGCTCATGTGCTTACCCTATAAGAAAGCAGGACTACTCCGTGAAAATAAGAGAAGGAGGTGAACAGGGCTAGCATCTGTATTTTTCAGCTGAGGAACTGGCATCTGCATTTGCAACTTCAGAGCGGAAGCCATCCTGGCAGGGCCACTTCCCAGGTGGATAGAGCGCTCAGAGCAAACTTTGCATTGATCAGAAGCCCTTAGCAGTGAGATTTTGAGAGCAAGTCTGACAACCAAACCACTGCTAACAGAGACAAGTCCTGTTTTGGC
Source organism: Vidua macroura (assembly GCF_024509145.1). Classification (NCBI taxonomy): domain Eukaryota; kingdom Metazoa; phylum Chordata; class Aves; order Passeriformes; family Viduidae; genus Vidua; species Vidua macroura. Next base: position 27,811,154 of record NC_071572.1, read on the forward strand.
ACAGGCCAGTTTGAAGTCGGTGATGTGCTGTGGTCTTGAAGCCCTTGCTAAAGGAAATAGCTCATTTTTTATGCCCGAGAGGCTTTTGTGCCCTGTGGAGATCCAGGCCTTATTTCCTTCAACTTGCCAGTTGTTATTACAACCAACATCTTGCTCTTGTTTTCTATGAACCAGAGGGAATGTGTCTCATTTAGCCCAAGACCCTGGGGAAGGGTGAGATGGCAGGGATGGGGGGCAGTTATGCTCTGAGGCTGGTGCAGAGTTTGCGATGGAGCTATGGCTGTAGAGAGTAGCTTTCCTGTTTTCAGGACTTAGCCTCTGCTGGTTCACACAGGTTGCTTCATGCTTACCTGGGTTGCTTCCTAAAAAAGAAAAAAATGTGTGGGGGAGTCTGGGGTGTGGTGGGTATCCTCTTAGCCTTGCCAGTGAATCAGAAGGCCTGCTGACCACAGAAGGACTCCTCCTGGCTGCAGGATTTGGTTTGCAGTGATCTTTTCCCCAGAAGAAAGGCCTTTCTTTTGTTGATTTTTTTTTTGCTAAATCAGAAAACTTTTGTGGGCTTCCAGAAGTATGAGAAGTTCTGAGTGCTATAGTTCATCATGGCAGTTCCTGAGTGCTCAAAGAACATTTCAGAAAAGCAAGAAAAGGGTTAAAACCTCTGCATCATTTTACAATGCTTAGATGCTTATGGATATATGCTTTAGTGACTAAGTTACTGCTTCTCTTGTTTTCCTGCCGCCTTGTAAGATCTTTACTGGCTGACTCAAAGTGGTGTAGGAAGAGTAGCACAACTACAATGCAATAAAATGTAAATTGCCCTTATGTGTGTCGATTGTGACAGACACAAGACATGCTGAAGAGACCTAACTCTGCTCTCGGTGGCACTGAACCCTGTGTGACTGCTGCTTCAGCAGAATTACCTGTGCACTACAACAGGGCACACAAAATCAGGTTCACTCCTGTGTCACATCTTCTTTCTTTTCCTTAACACTCAGAGGCAGTTTCCCGCTTTTACGATTTATTCCTTGCTGAAAGGCAAATGAGTCCATGAGTTCTCTTCTCAGCCTTTTAATATCACTTCAATCTCTATGGGTGCAGGACAGATTTTCCCCTCCAATAAGGGATGGGAAGGGATTAAGAAACTCAGAATTGGCAGAGTAATGGAAAGAGATTAGAGAATTCAAGTAATTGGTATAGGGGTGACAGCTCAGTTCTTGTAGCACATGAAAGCACTTAGGAAGGAATTTGGGAGGTCAAAACATAAAATTACTTTCTACCATATTGCTAGTTTTTCCTGGCTGCTGTAAAAAGAAGCACACCAGAGGACCATTTTCCCCTTCTACTTCAAAAATTATTGGTTTTTTCATTACAAAACCACCACATAAAATTTTGTGGTATACCATATCTGATTCTACTCTCTCTAGCACTTCTAAGAGATCACTAACTACAAGTGTAATATCTTTTTGAAGTTGCACTGCCATGAAAGGCCTTGAGCGGGGGGAAAGGCAAAGTCCAGGCATTGAAAACTGTTTTGGAATAGGAAATGTTCAACTTACTTCATTTCACCAGGAACTCAGAAACAAGTATTCTTCCTTTTTAACACAATAATGCTGCAAAGAACAATTTTAAATTGATTTGACAGTAGTCTTCCAAAATCCATGCTGAATTAAATGCTTTCAGTGTATAACTTCTCATCGTCCCTTGTATCTCAGTTTTCTATGGTTCTCCAACCACAGTAATTTCCCCACGTTTCTCTAGAGAGATTTCCTTCTATATTTCCATAGCATACCCTACAATTACTTCAAAGTGCAGTAAAATCAAATAAGCATGGAAGCCTGTGCAAAGATCAAAGAAGGCCTTATTAACAGTTGTTTTATATGCGGTTAAATCTTGCAAGAATACAATTCCAGAAAGCCAGTGTTATAAAAAATGTGTCTCCACTGCAAGCCACTATTCCCAAAGCTGGGTGCTTGGTCTGTGTGAAGGTTAAGGGTGTGCTGGAGTTCAGAAGCAGTCACATGCAGGAGACAGACACAGGGCTAAATGTGAGTCTTCTTTTGCACTTCCACCACTGCGGCAAGTGAGATGGGGTTACACTGACAGGCATCAATATAGCAGCACAGGAACTGAGCCCCCTTTTATTACAAGCTTGTGTGAAGAGCTGCACAGGGGAAACTATTTGCAGTACACAGTTTTATTGGCCCAAATAAAGCACAGGAAACATAGTAAATATTTTCAAGTGCCACCTCCTGGAATTTCATTTATTATTTACATAAATACAGCTATTTTCCATTTCATAGAGCAGATGAAGAGCTCTAGAAATTGCATAAATCTCATCAGCTGTCTGGCCAACAGTTGAACAGAATTCAAAGCTAGATGTTACCACATTTTGTTCACAGCACAGATATTGCACCTTTCTCCTGAGCAGTTTAGAGACCTGCAAACATGAATGAAGTCTCTGTAAATCCATGTGAAGTAGATGCAATCAGTGGAAGAGAATTCCCATTGCATGCAGGACCCACCAAGGACAGTAGTTACCAATTCTTGGTTCTACTGCAGACCTCATGATAAATATCTTGTGAACACTCCAGCTCCTGGAGCCAAGAGACTGTGGGACAATATAAGTTCTATTCAGGAATAAATTTGGCTATGTGTGCAGTTCTGGAAGGCGGTGGTGAGAATCTGAAAAAGAGGACTCCCACCAGCCTAGAAAGCAAAGAAACAAGAGGTACTTTCAGAAACATTTTTTTTAATCTCAGTGGCTGGTGAAGTGAAGAGTTGGTTAATTAATTTGCATAGTGGGGCTTGGCAGCATTGCAAGAGCTGAATGATGAGGCCAGCATCTGACAGGAACTCTGTGATGCAGCTGGCAGGAAATCCCAGGCTTTCTCACTCCTAACTCCTGCCTGCAAATTGCTTCACTGATCAGTACATCTGATTTTTACTGATGATACATACCAAATATGGGACTGGAGCCTATGATTTGTTTTGGTTAGTTATTCCTGTTTTGGTTTTAATGTTGCTGTCACTTAATGTGAAATCCTTCTATATGGCTCTTTTCCATGCAGGGTTGAAATGTCTAGAAGGTTGTGAGAAAGAATTTTATAGACTTTGAGAAAAAACAAAATTAATTTAATGATGTGAGAAAATGATTCAATATAACCTTGAGTTTTTAGGACAAATTATTAGCCTTCTGCAAAAACTCTGTCCAAGATTTATATTGCCTACAAAACTCACTAATGATATTGAGGCAATAGTCTTATGAACCAGGCTAAAAGAAATTATAAATCTAAATAAGCACATTTGAGCATGAGCCTGCCATTTTCCCCAGACAGAAACAAGATTTATTGTGAGAGTTATGAAACTTTGGACCCTATCATACATTAAAGAATCTATTTATGACCATGCAGTTAGGTCTGAATTATTATGCTTATTCTAAACATTTCTTTTGCAAGATTTATGTCTCAGTCATTTTACAACTTTCAGGGATGAAACTTGCTATTCATAACCACAGCACAGAAAATAAATTCTTCAAATGTTTGTTTTAAATACAATTGGTCACACTTCAAAACTAGAGAGTTGAAAAAGTGTTCTTCTTATTTTAGGATATCCTCACACTTATTAAAAGATGTTGTGACCATGCTTAGCTTTAAAAAATACTTAATTTTTGAAGCTATGATTTTATATCCTCAGTACCTGAGGCATTCAAGTTCATTATTTACAATACAGTTTTTCAGATATAAATGTCTAAGAATTATTTAATGTGAAAGGCAGTTGTTGGAAGCCTAAGTAACATTCATAAAATTATTTTCTTGCTGGTGGAAAAAGTATTTCATTTGAATAAAAATAATTTCTAATTTTGCTAGAATTCTCTGTTAGAATTGGGAACTGAGTGTTGCTTAAGATCAAGGAAAAAAGGGAATGATTTCCATGTCCAGGTCTACCAGACATCTAATTTTTAAAGAATTAACTGGGAGAAATGTTCTTGATATCTTGGTCACATATCTTCTGGAAAAATCACAATTACTTGTCTCTATAGATGGACTAGATAGCCAGAATATGGCACTGGATTATAGCTGGATCAATCTAGGTTAGGTTTAGTAATTTGTTTTTTAAACAAAAACAGTAACCAGCACTTACATGTAGAGGCTTTAGCTTGTCACAGCTCCTGTGGCTTGCAGACTCCCACCTACTTAGTGCCTGAAAATATAGAATGGAGTTCTCAGTGCTCCCAGGTGATCAAAGGCGGGGCAGAAACAAGAACAAAATTTCCAGCCACGGTTTAAACAATAGCAAAGTCCCATAGCAGAATTCCAGGTGAGATATATGGACAAATGACTCTTAAACTTTGTCAAGCAGGAGGGTCCAGTGACAGCTCTGAGGCGTTGAAAACATTTTGCTGTCTTGGCAGGACAATGCATGAAAGCAAACAGCAGAATGTTCCTTACCTGCCACCTGTACACAGCCCAGTGTGCAGGAGTCACTGATGGTAGGTCACCCTGCCAGACTGACAAGGAGAACCTCAGTACTCCAGCAGGGAGAATTAATTTATTTAAGTAGGTCAAAGTTGGTTTTGTTGGTTTTTTTTTAACACAGAGTAGTGCCACCATAATTCTTAACATAGGCATAATTGTGTTTGGACAAACATACTTTAAAATTTGTGTGAGATGTGGCTGTCTTCAATATCAGGGAGCTGGAACAAGTTTTTTGGAAGTGTGGTTCCCACCTCTCATCAGATATTTCATGTGTCTGTATGTCTGCACCAGTAATTAAAAATAACCAAACTTAAATGTTTGCACAGTTCCCCATTCACTCTTCCAAAGTCATAACCAGCTTTCTTTTGGAAAGAAACTACAGCCAAATGAAAGTGATGTTGGTCTCAAATCATAATAACTTGTAGAGCCTTTTGCACAAAAGGACCACTCACACAGTTGTTCCTATGAGGCATAACACAGTTTGGCCCTTTTTAGGAAACTCATTACTTAACAATACATTGTTGTGTTTGATTGAATTGGCTCAGATAAGCTTGGCAAGGCTGCAAGAAAAATCTGTGTTGTCATGCCAAATGTTTTTCAACCTGTGTGTGCCTGTGCTGAGGTCTGATAAGGTTATCCATGGTGCATATGCTTGTCATCAAAAGGTTACATTCTTGTACTGTCCATACAGGCTTCAGGGTGGTGGCATTTAAAGCTGAAAAAACCCACATGAAAAGGAAATTCTGCCCTAGCACATGGCTAGATCAGGCTCCCCTTGCCCTGTTCCTCTTAAGTGCCTGTGACTGGTTACACTGTCTCTCCAAAAGAAGAATGGGACAGCACCCCTTTCAAATTCATCTTCTGTCTATTTTGTGTAGCACTTATGGAGACAGACATGTGAGTTTGCACATTTTGGGGATTGATGGGGTGATGGAAGCAACTTCCTCTTATCTCATATGAAAGCTTTAGTCATCGTACCAGAAAAGAGGGCCTTGCCTTTATCAAAGGTGCTTTGAAATGAGCCTGGAACGTGCTGCTGTTCCTGCACATTAGGTACGTGCTGAAAATGTTGTATTCCTGGAAGTGCAGGAGGCCAGTTTGGATGGGCTTTGAGCACCTTGGTCTAGTGGAAGGTGTCCCTGCCCACAGGAACTAGATTATATTTAAGGACCTTTCCAACACAAATCATCCTATGATTCTATAATATGACTGCTGGCCATATCTGACCAGAAGTCTTAAAGAGAAGCCTCTGCCTTTGGGGTAGGGGACAATATATCCAGCTCACCAGTCTTTTGTCCAAACATGCACTGACATTCATATTTAGGCATCTGCTAGATTTTGCTGGCTTTTTGCAAACTTATCCCAAGCTGAGGACTTCTGGGCTGTGGATGGTTTTCAGTGCTAGCATATGAGGTCTTAGTTTAGGTGTCATTGCAGTTTCTTTGATTTTCATCTCAAAGTAGGGAACACTGGAAAGTTTTCCCTACCCAAAGTATGGTTACACTGGAAAATAAGGGATATCGAGCTTTCTGTCAGTCCTGATTAAACCTAATTTGAACACAGGTTTTTCATTGGCTTAAATTAGTTCAATTACTTATTTTATTTTTTTAGATAGTAATACTGGTATTATTCTTACTGTGTACACAATTATGTCAGGCTAAAAAGTTCTTAATATTTGTATATGTACAAAGGAAGGGTACTGGCAATTTTGTTCATACTGAGCCACTGTACCTCTTTATATTAGACTTATCTAAACAATTCATTCCTAACATCTTTTATAGATTTCTGAGTTGCCACTGCTCAGGTTTTGTGTCTGGCTCTCTGATGTGCAGTGTAGTGGGTTGCTAACCAGCATAGCAGGGTGTTGCATTTCTTAAGGACAAGTGCACATTTCCGTTGCTAGAATAGGGCTCTGAAGTCACACATGCTTGCAAAAGGTCAAGTTTGCTAACCTGGTATTCATTGGCATCTGTTTTACACTGGTTTCTTCCTTTGGTCTAAAAATGTTTCATTTTTTAGGCAGCTTCATTTCATGTGCTGTTGTCTCGATGAATCTTCTTTCCACCATTTTGTCTTTACTATATACAGATGTAAAAGTGCGAGAAGTACCCCAGATCATTCTGATTCCTCTTTTTCCCATTTTCTATTTCTTTCTTCCTGTTCTCATTCCCTAGATAGCTATTAATTTGGTACCTGGCAGATTTCCATGTTTAAAGATGTCTTCTCCAACTAATTTCTTAACACTCGACTTCTTATTGCCTCTCTCTTGGCAAAATGCCTCTCTGATGTCAAGAAGAAAATAAAATCTCTTAATCTATAGTATCAGTTCTTACCTGGAAGGTTTTGTTTGCCAGCCTGAGGACTCAAATTATTTTTTCCTGGTTTTTATATCCTGCAGAAAAAAAAAATGTTAAGAGACAGCTGGTTGTTTAGGAGCAGATGCTCTTAGTGTGTAGCAATAAGAACTTTCCTTCATTGGCTGGGCAAGTTCTTTTTCCTCTGAAGGACTGAAACAGTACAAATTCAAGAAGTCCATTTCTGTAAAAAGTTTCAGATCAAGGTCCTTTGTGAGATACTGTCTCCAAAAGCAGGTGATGAAGAGGAAGCCATCTCTGAGTCGTGTGCTGGGCAAACACGTGACATGGTTCATGGTGCCATCTCTACTCAATCTGTGTAACCAGACATGGCTCAGAAGTACCTTTCTTGGCTTACCTTCAGTTTTTTGGCTGAACACAAGTCTATTTCCTCTTCCTGTTTAGACAACTGCAACCTGTTTGCCCAGGAAGAAAATTGCTGTGGTAGCCTTATCAGTGTTTGTGGCAAGAAGCTGTAGAGAGCAATGTGTCTGCTCTGCTGCAACATCCTGTAACATCCCTGTATGCACTTCTGCTGTAGGTCTGCGCAAGTGAAAAAATGGGGTGGAGACCAAGACCCTTCTCTCTTCATCATTGCTGGCATTCAGATATAGAGAGGAGCTTCATGTTCCCCCCGAGTGAGAGCTGAGCTACCAGTTTGTGTCAGTCATGTTCTCCATGTTTATACATGAGAGTAGCAGCAGTTGCTACTCTTTGAGCTCCCACATATTTGGTAAAAATGCCTTCAGGAGTAGCTCTCTCTGCACCTTCCCCCCACTGCTGGATGTTGCTTAGAGCCACAATCCAGCCCTTAGACTGCAAATGGCTTAGAGCAGGGATTATGTTTTTCTTTTATGTTAAACAAGAGCAACCCACACTGAGTGTGCTCATTAAAAAATCATGTTGTTCAACACTGTTCCCTTGGGCTATGGTTAGAGCTTTGCAATTTAACATGCAAGAGACAGGTTGGATTCTCAGGCCAGCCAGACTCAGAAAGGGATGAGTGGATGGCAAAACAGCATGTTGGAAGAATAAACTCCATACCCACGGTGGGGCAACAAGCCTTCAATAAGAGATGTTCATAACAATGTGATTGCTTAAATTAATTTAGAAAAACTCCTAAAAGGTGTTAAAGAATGGCTGTTTCTTTCAACCAGAAAGATAAGATCTTGGCCATGCTGCCTTGAAAATCACATTAAAACCCAAATTAAATAGTACCTTGTGCCATTACTAGAAGATGCATTTCCCATCCTTCCCTATCAAGGAAGCTTACCCTTCTCTAAAGACCACATGCATAGGTGGATAAATAACATAGTAAAGAGGAAAAATTACTAAATTAACTGTTATACATTGTATTAACTTCATAAGTGACCGTCATAATTTTGCTGTGGGTGAAGGCTATGAGGAAACTAGGAGAGATAAAAGCTGTTATGTCTATAACAGTTCAAGGATTCCATAAAACAGATGCACCACCTGAGCTGAACACAGAATAATGTTCTGAGAAAAACATTGAAACTTCAGGTTTTTTCCATTCTAAATATCAGGAACTTTAAGTGAAGAGAACAGGATTACACACACAGTTTCTGCTTCAGATGTTTTGACCAGTTTCAGCTTCTCTGGGCAAACCTTTTCATGCAAGGTCATCCTATTGTAGCTTCTTGTTTTGGCTGCCCCCACAAATCTCCTGCTCCAATACAGTTGCATTGGGCTGTGTGCAGGAGAGATATCTCCAAAGAGGATTAAAGCACAAAGGAGGGAGAAGTGAAACGTCCTCCATTCTAATGGAGGCTCCAAAACCAATTGCATTAATACTCTATCCCTTAGTGCATGATTTGAAGATGAAATTTGTTAAGCAACTATCTCTGCATCATTATCATGATGAGGTAGTTCAATAGTTAGAGCCTCAACACTACCAGCCTGAACCTAGGGAGGCAGAATAAAAACTTCACTATTAAAATTGCAATTGTGCTGTTCACTGCTGGGATAAAAAAAGATTAAAACTTCTAAGAAGTTGGCAGAGACAGATATCACAGAAAAGTGGTGTCTCTGTTAGGTTCAGGGTACAAGATTAAAAGAATATAAGTAACAGAAGAGTTGAGCATCATTCCTCTGCCTTGGTGTGCATAATACCAACGATCTGTGAGATAGTCAGAGATGATCCTCAAAAAGATTCTACCTAGTTAATTTTCAAAAATAAAGACATTTCCCTACATTCTTCCCACTCATACAGGTAAGTATGCCAGAGAATTTGGGAAAGGAAGACAAAGGTATTGAAAGAACACTTAAAGTAAATCCTATTGGAATTCACGCAGAGTGAATCCTACCAAAATCATCCTTTGAGGACATCAGAACAAAATGGGCTAAGAAACTCCAAGCCCCACAAACACTTTGGCATCTAACTTGAATGATTTGTGAGATTTTTTCCTCCTTGCTTTTTGCATTGATATAGCTGTACATTAAAATCCAGATCACACATTAATGGGCTGAACAACTGTGTTTACAGCAACCTATTGCCTTTAAAGTACTTTCTTTTTTCCTTCTCCTCTGCAAGGTGGACGCAAACCCTGCTGCTTCCTGTGGGCTTGATCTGCAGGAAAGGAATTAGAAACTGTTTTGTCGGAAGGCAAGGAAAGAAAAAGGTGAACAAAGGTCTCATTATTATCCTTTTGAACCTCAACAACTGCACTAAGGACACAGTGGGCTGTCCTGGGGTCAGTATTGACAGACCCTACAAGCTTTGGTGTGTCCATCAGGGAACCATTTGCCTACAGAAATTTTGCTGCTGGAAAAGAATAACGAACTAAGCTAAACCCCTCTACTTTGTTCTGGAAAGCAGGCATGTTACCAGCACACTGTCCTCATGCCTGGACAATTGTGATAGCTGGGGCATGCAAAACATATTGTCCTAAAGAAACATCCCATGCTGCTGAAGCACTTTGTGTCACCAACATCAGTGGTGACCTGACTTTGGGAACAGCACAGGAGAGAGCTCCTTCCTGAGTCCAAACAGGGGATCCCACCTTTTCCCTCCTGGGAAACCTCAGACACATTTTGAAACAATTCCTTGCTTGTGATTGGGAAGATAAACATTTGGATTTGAAGTCACCATCAGTTTGGCCTGCCATGACACCACCTGGAGATCGTTTGTAATCACTATATTTAGTGGGTTAGTGTACACCCCTTCCAATAGTTGTAGAAGAACTGATGATAACTACCAAGAAAACAGTGTCTTGATTTATAGCAGTACTAAGAAAAGTGTTTAATTGTTTACAAAGCTGTTATACTGCTTTTCTTAATGGAGTATGAGTTCAGCAATAAAAATTGGAGATAATTATCAGGAATCTGTTTTAGAGATAGACTACTTTATTCATCTGGAAGCACAAAAGTTGCCTACTAGTGCATGCCAAGAGAGTAGGGCACTGTCCTTTCCATGGAGTTTCCTTTCCCAAGTGTTATTTTATGCCTCAAATGCTAAAATATGTTTTGCTGCTGCTCCATGGGAGAAAGGTAGCCTGTAGAGCAGAGTATGCAGACAGAAGTGGACCAGTATTTTCCAGCTGGAACTAGGTTGTTGCTATAGTAACACTCAAATGATAGACAGATTTTCTGAATGGGCAGTGGTCTACTGTGATAAGGGAGCTTCCAGGATTCCTACCAAATTGCTCCAAACTTGCTGGAGTGCAATACATGAAATGCCACATTTTTGAAACAGCACAAGCAAACGAAAACCAGCACAATAACCAAATAATTTTTCTCCCTAGCTTTCAAATAAAAATTGCACTTAACACATGGCATTTATATTCCTAGACAATATCTTCCTGACAATCTCTTTTTAGTGCACTGGCATTCCAAATGACAGACCACACTCTAAGTTTAACACCACCTACAGATAGATTTAATACACAGCATGCAAAATCTTCCGTGCACGCGTCACTAACTCCTTTGGAGTTTTATTTTAGGGTGAGTGCAGCCTGTGCACTGGTGAGAATCCCACTGATTCAGTGGAGCCTTGCAAGAGCACACCACTCTGTTCATGGCTATCTTTTGCAGCACAGAGACCTTAGAGATAAGCACATGGTGGAACAAATATTACATTCATAAACCATCCAAAGAGAAGTTTCCCAGGGGCCACTTCCATAAAGTATAAAACATACCGCCCTTGGTCATGTCCCCCTCACACACACTGTGCATGTGGTTTTCATTCAAAGCAGTTTCCTCCTCTGCTCTTCCTTCTTGCTCTGCTCCAAGGGAGGAGAGTTCAGGATTTTGGATTTCCAGGAAGAAATCTTTCTCTGAGCACAGCCAGGGCTCGTGAGCATTGCAGAGACATTTTGGTTGTGTCTCTTCATCATCCATTAGCTCTCAGTGGGAGTGCTACTGCACAGTCTGCAGTCTGCAGCTGACAGAGTGTGTTTAATATGCCTTTGTCCCCAGTACCCAATCTCCCCAGTATTTCCTCTCCCTAGAAAACTGCTGCCAAAATGGTGAAATCTGGTGAAATCTTCCACTGAACTTAGCCTGATTTTGTAAAGGCAATTTCATCCCCATTGAAATGTCCAAGACAGAGGTTTCAACCTGTTTGTGTTTATGAAATATAGTGTGTACGTAGATTACCCTCGCTACCCTTAGACTTGTAATCTAGCTATTACTAGTGCCTTTATCCTCACAAGAGATGTGGGACATAGAAAAATTTCAATAGCAGCTTTGATGTAAATGTAGCTGTTAACTTGGAGACCTTTGCATGAAATGTTAAATGAGAAGCTTTGACCTGGAAATCAAATTTTCCTCATTTCAGGGCTTAGATACTATGCACACAGTCCTTCTGCTATCAAACATTTCTAGATAATAAAGAGGAAAGCTTTCCTACACCTGTATGACAAAATCTCATTGATTGCAAGAGGAATTACACGTGTGCATGCCCAGATATGATAACAGATATATAATTTAGGAATGAATTAATACATGAAAGAATACCTTGGAGTTTGATTAAATAGTTATATGCATTTGCTTGTTGTTTTTTTTGGGGGGGGAGTTCAGTTGTCTTATTTCTTAAAATTGCTTTGGAACTTTCTTTTCTTGCTTACTTGGTTTATACAATTTTGATAATGTCCCACAACAGGGCTTAACTAAACAAAAAGATGAATTGCCTTTATGATTCACAAGGCACTCTGGATAATTAATTACTCAACATTTATGGTTTGGCATGTGGTCATCAATCGTTCAAAAAAATAATGTTTGTAAACATATCCTTTGCAGCTGGTCTTCTTATGTCAGACTTCAAAATGACTAGTGGAGATATGACAGAGCTATAAATGTCTTCCTTTAAAATTTACTGGTTGTGCTTCAGTTTATTTCTTGTGGAAAAATTAAGCAACAGATGTGGCAGGGCAGGAGCTCTAAGTAAGGATGGTAAAGTATCTTGAATGGTTCTTAAATGTATTTTTTTTCTCTTTTTGTTATTAGATGTTGGAATCTTTAACTCCTCTTTGTTATGGCTTCTATCTGTGAGCATTAGCTCTGACTATAAAGTGACTTGACTTGAAAGAGTTGAAGAAGTCTGAAATGAGATCTGTGGCAGAACAAGAAGAAAAGCTAACCAACAGTTAGTATCTACTCAGCTCTGCCCAGTAGGGGAAGGCAATATAAGAACCACAAATCCTGAAATAATAGGCTTTATTTTTTTATCAGAAAAATCAGCAGCTCCATGGCTTACAAAAGGAATTCTTAATACTCCCCATTGTAAGACTTAAGACTATCTAGTCATTAGCTAGCAGAAATCACAACCATCTGAGCTAGAATTTTTCATTGGGGTTGAAGTTCTTGTGAGATGTGTCCCACAGCCAACTGATTCTCCCACCACACAGCTCTGATCATCACCACCCAGGGCTGCTCAATGCCCTGAAAGGGGCAGATATTCCGTGAACCTTCTTATAAAGTTAAGGATCATATGATCTTCGAGACAGATTCATCTTCAGATTGCTTGAGTTATATTATTTCTTCATTTCCTAAGTTGCAAACACTTCCATTTCAAACTGTGCACTTTTTACCAAGTGATTGACAGCCACTATATGTATGCCTATATGTATGCAAATACTGAAAGCGCATGCAGCACCTATTTTTAGAAGTGATACAGGAAAAGGCAACTGAACACCATTTCTATTTAAATTATAGTGTCAGTTGGTTTCACTTCATTGCTTTTTTGAAGAGCAACTTGTGCTTTTAAAATCAGATGCCAGCTACTATGCCATAAGAGAAACTTTGATCTGCCTTAAGTGTAGGCTTCAGCTATAGTATAGACCTGTTGAGGGACATATATTTAGAATTAAAAGGACCTTCCTGGTTGCCATGAAACATCTCTACAGGCTATGCTAAAAGGGCTAACTTCTGGGAGGCCAGGACGAGGGCTTTTGAACAAGAGTAGGTACAACTTTAGTGACTGCAGAGACTCCACATGCAAATCAATGCAAATCTTATGCTTGTTTACTTTGACCTACTGTGTCAGAGAGATTTCTGTACTGCAGTTGTCGTACCCTCAGGCATCTCTGTCCCAGGGTTTGTGGCCCTATCTCCATGTCTTTCCTCCTAATATTCTACCCTGTCATTAGGGTAAGCCATGAACCCCCCAGACCTGGTATGTGCTTTCCAAGCATATTTTGGGGGTGGGAAAAAAGGACTCTTTAGTATAAAATCGTTTTTTAGCTCAATAATATATTAAAAGGTAAGCAAACTTGCTTGTCTGCTGCCTATAAGACTTGGACATGCTCAGAGGTGACAATGTTAGCACCCTGTCTTGCATCATCTGAACCCCCAGTCTCTCACTGTCGTATGTACAATCTACACCACTTTGGGGGGCAGAAGGAGTCAAGAGGGGTTTAAGGCTTAGAGTGAAACAAATTCTAGATACTGAAGAGTGACATGCAGCATGCAAACAAGACAGGCCACAGTCCCCAAGGCTGGGTTCATGGAGTCCTAAGCTAGAACAGCCTAGACTATGCATAGTAGAAGCAGGGAAACTATCTATATTTGTCTTTGCTTGCCTCACATTCTGGTGTGCCATGTTCATTGGTTCATTTTTGCTGCAACTTAGGGAAGAGGAAGGCAGCTGGAAGATTGCCCTGCACATGGGTAGCTCTGACAGCTTCAAAATCTGGTTGGTAGTGTCAGTTCTTCCCTGGTGAACAGGTTAAGCAAACAGCAGGCTCTGAGGAGCCTTGGGAAGCCCCATGAAAGGAAACATTTGAACTCATAAGAACAGTAAAAAACCCTTGAGTGCCACTATAGGGCATTTTTTATGTATGAGGAATGAAGAAGTGGGTAGCTTGTGCTGCACAAGACTCAAAGGCCTGGATGCTTGGCAGCAGTACTGAGATACACAGAAAGAATCCAAGGGGAATAAATCAATAGCACTGCATATGTGTTATGAAAAATCTACAGAGGGGTTTAACACAGCTATCTCAATGAATGAGGTGAGCATAAATTACCCGGTCAATTCCTTCTCTTGCTGATGCACATAATAGGGATGGAGTTTTTTCATGGCTAAATACAGAAGGAATGTGGGGCAGAGATATTTCGTACACCTTGACTAGAGCTTGCAGTTTACACAAGTCTCTCTGTGTAAGAGAGAGTACCACTCAGAATTACCACGGTTTTGCCTGCCATTTAGGGCTGGCCTGTGTTGGAGAGGCTTTATCCTTCTATTTTCACTAGCACACAATGATACAGGCCCTTTTTTGCGTGTTTAGCATCTGTTTCTGGAAGCTGCAGTTTATATAGTTCGAGAGTACCATTTGTACTAGAGAAAATAATTTTGCAGCTGGAAGCAGAATAAGCTCTGTCCCTAGAAGCACCTTTAACTGATATGATTACATGGGGTCTCAGGAAAGTAAGAATGGCTTCTTTACTAGTGCAGCTAAAGCTGCAAGGCTTGCTAGCCTAAACAAGTCTTTAGATGCACTTTTCCCACTCCGGCTGTTTTCATCCATAACACTCCCAGAGTTCTCAGGTCCTTCACTGCAACATGGAATGTAGTGAGGGAGATGGAATTGAAAACCACATCTGCTTTCTTTCTGAGTACCAAACTAGGGGAGTGGACATGGTATGCAACAATGGTTTATTTTCAACCAGCTTGATTACAGTGACCAACCCTGATTAATCTGCATGTGTGAATAAGGTCTTTGGGTTCTGCCTGGAAATAAGCTCATTCTATAAGCATGGCCTGAGCTTGCCAGCCCTCCTTCAGCACACAGCTCCCTCCACAATCCCCCAGGTTACTATACACACTTTCTTGCTGCCTTATAATCACTGGAAAATTGTCTGCACACATTCTGAAGGACACTGTTTCAGCTCAAACCTTGCCAAGTCCACAGTGCCTCTGCATAAAGAGAACAGACAGGAGAGAATTTACTTTAAATGGAGCAAACTTAATTACAAAAGAAGAACTTTTCTTGGGTAGAATGATGGCTTTCTCAAGTCTTTTTCTGCTTCCAGGACTCTTTTTGCTTAATTTATTTTTACATTTTTTTAAAATATGGGTGTGGTGCCTGAGGGCTTGGCTTGGGACAGGCGAGTGCTACATGCATGTGGCCAGCCTAAGCCACATTCTGACACATCCTTCACTTTCTCAGAACTTGAGTTTGAGGGTTTGTGTTCTGGAAGTCTCCCTGCTCAGTGGGGAGCTAGTCAATACAGTGATAGAAGATGAGAAGATATTTATCTTATCGTGAAATAAATGCCTATTATCTGGTCAGCTGAATCCCTTCCAGAGTATACAGAGACAGAGAAGGAGTTAAGTATATGGTCAAATCAATCTGAATACAACAGTTATAGACATTTTTATTGACTCTCATCAGGGACAGCATTAATTAGCTAAGATTACCATAATTTTCTGGATGCCAGAGATTCAAAATTGCTGCAAAAGTCAAGAAACCAGCATCTGATGTGTGCATGTATTTAAGATACCTGAGAAAAGATAAGAAGTTCCAGGACTGAGAAGTTCAGTTATATAAGCATGAACATTTTTTCTAAAGATTTTCAAGCATATAATCTCACAGATTTTTTTCCCCAAAAGTGTTAGAGACCTGCTCCTAGCAGTAGAATCATAGAATCACAGTATCATAGAAGAGTTTAAACTGGAAAGAACCTTTAGAGATTATTTAATCCCATCCCCTGGCAATGAGCAGGGACATCTTCAACTCAATCAGGTTGCTCAGATCCCCATCCAAACTGATCTTCAATGTTTCCAGGGATGGGGCATCTACCATATCTCTGGGAAATCTGCTTCAGTGTTTTACCACCCTCACTGTAAAAAATTTCTTCCTTATTTCTAATCTAAATAATCTTATCTAAATCACAGCTAAATAATCAATGATCAACTGATCTGTAAGTCCTCCAGTGCTTATATGAATAGTAAAGTTTTGAGAATTTGGGGGAAGGGGAGAAAGGGCTGTGCCTGGAATATTTGGAGATCAAGTCCAAATCTGAAGTACTCTGCATGATGCCCTGGAAGTCTCAAGGATAGATTCTCCAGAGTGAAAGGAGGTGATTTGTCTTGCTTTTCTTAATTTCATTCATTACTACAAGTTCTGTTCCATTATAGTGAATACTCAACTCCTGTATGAAAATATGTTTGTACATACATACTCATTTTCTGGTCCAGCTCTTTTGAATACATTAGGAATTGTATCCAGAGACATTATTAGATGGAGGGGGATTATATCTCTGAGGATTCTGAAAGCAATCAGAAACAGTAGATGAGGTGAGTAGAGAGAACCCACTCCCAACTGACTGTGCACAACACTCCCTGAAATCCTAGTCCATATGGAATATGTATGTGTTCCCCATGGAACATATGTGATGCCACTGAATTTCCTGCAAGTACAGACTAGTTCCATAGAAATACCTACTATCTTGCACATTCAGTAGTTTGTGCTCTAAAAGCAGGGGAAAAAATTCATTCGCTTCTTTGACCTGACCCTTAAGCACTGAAACCTGTGCATGGCCCACATCCAGGCTTAACCCCTTCAGATATATCACTATTTTTAAAAGCAAACCTAGCTTCTATTGTGAAAAATACAACTGATACACAGACTGTCTGTTTGTTGCTCCGTTGGGCAGAGACAGGTGTTGTAGATGCCAGCAAACCCAGTGGGAAGAATGATGATGTCTGACTGCAGTTCAGAAGGCTGAATGATTTCTTTATTATAATTATGCTATAATACATTAATATACTATATAAAAGAGGATACTAAAAACTACATGCTACTTTCTCTAACTACCATATCTAACTAACACACAACTCGTGACCTTCTCGCGAGAGTCCAGACACAGGTGGATCCGATTGGCCATCAGGCCCAAACAATCCACCATGATCCAGACAAGTGATCACTCCAGGTAAACAATTCTTCAAACACATTCCACAAGAGAAAAACAAGGAGCAGAAATATAAATTGTTTTCTCTTTCATTTCTCTCTGTGCACGTTTATGAAAAATCCTGAGAGAAATGTACTTGCCACAGACAGGAAAAAACCCCACCAGCTGTTCTAGGGGGTAGGGTAAGATGTTTGCAAGGGGTAAAATTCTCTTGTATAAAGACACTGCTGATTTTCTGCCTAGATATTACTTCCCTGTTTACTGTGTGCTGCTTGTTTATTACAGAGGAATAGTAACGCTCAAATACCCTGAAGTATGATAGAAATGAAGGTCATGGAACAGATATAGTTAACTCCTATTCTTTGATCCAGCTTTGAATAAAGACCCACCTAGAGGACTGCTGCATTGTGGCTGCATTCTTTGTCCACCAGCAGGGATGGAAAAATCATGTGAGCTCTCAGAGAGGTCAGAATGAACATCCTTTCTTCAGATTAATGTGTTCTTCTTGTTTTGGGGACAAATGCAAATAAAGCACCTGAAATGATTACACTGTAAGTGCAATTCATAGCTCTGTCTCCAAAATCATGTGACCATGCATGAAATAGGATGCTTCTGACTTCAAAACATATTTTCTCTTATGAAGATCAAACCTTCATATTTTCACTTAGTGTATATACTACCATAAATTGGTCAACATGTTTTATAGACAAAAAAAAAATTGACTCATGATATTGGAGAAAATAACATGGGTGGGTCTTGAATGTCTTCTGTTACCACAGCTGCTCTGTTTCAATACAACCAGGTGGAAAATGCCTTGCAAAAGTACCTGCATCACCTCCATCTTTTACATCTCTATGGTACTGCCAGGGATGTGGCAAGTCGCAGCTGATGCCATAGACTTGCCAATTCCTTATGTGATACCCAACAGCTGTTGGAAGCTGTGTGTTAAAACTCATGCTGGGATTTGAATTTCTATATACTCTTCCTCAGGAAATGAAAACTGCAAAGCAATCTTTATGTCCCCTAACTCCCAGCCTACGCTCCTGTATTAAGAGGGATTCCACTTTGGCTGAGAAAAAGCACTACACCATGTTGTTATCCTTAATTCCTTAATTTTTTTTTTTTTTTTTTTACAAAACTACATTTTGGCATACAATCACTGCCTCCATCTGCCTGCTACACATGCATGTGCTTTCAGTTACAAAGCACTCTGATTTATATCTTATGTAAAAATGCAAAGTTTCGGGAACACATCTCAGGAGGGCTGCAGCTTTCTCAGGACTGGCAGCATCTGTATTCCTCTGCCTCTGCCAAACACCGTACAGAGGGCTCAGTTCCAACACTGTTAGTGCTGCTGAAGCTGATTTCTGGCTACTGCTACGTTTTTCAAGGGCTGCTGAGGGCTGTACCACTGATTCCCCAGCTGGAGAGCTGAGAACCCAGAGACAAGGTGCAGAGAGGAGCAAACAAGGAAGCTGCAGGTAGAATATTGCTCCCCAGTCTAAGCAAGTCTCTGCCAGACTGGCTCCAAAAAACTGCAGGAAATTCAGAAAAGGGCAACAAAAAATGTTTAAAGGACTTGAGGGATTCATATCCAGAGAAGAGTAAAGAAATAAAAGTTTAGCTCAGTATCACTAACTGACTAAGAAGGAATAGGATAACTCCATAAAAGCCTCTGCAGGTGCAAAGAAATAGAGAAACCTTGTTTAAAATGATTTAAGGAATAGCTAGTAACAAAAGAGTGACATTGATTAAAGGAAATGTAAACAAAATTCTTGGAAGCTTTTTGTAACATTGTTTTAACTAAGAGATGGATCACTGAATTCTAGAATTCAATGGAAGTTCTCTTGTTTGGATAATTTGAAAAAGAGACTGTACAAAGTCACCAGTACTAACTGGGAATGAACAAGATAAATAACATCATATGGAAAAATATGTACTTTTTTTTTAAGAGGTAGGAACACACCACTTAGAAGGTGCCCCTGTGCAACAGAGGTGCAAAGGAGACTTTGATGGCTGTCTCAGTGTATGGCTCCAGGAGCTGAGCAGTTTGACTCAGATACCCTCTGGTTGATCTCATGCGTGGCCACGAGACAAAACCTTTCAGACTTGATGGTCATGTACCAATAAGCTCCTTTACCCAAGCAGATTTCTGGTGCTGGACTTAATGCCAGTCCCAGTGGTTCACATTTCAGACAGGAAGTACGTAGGAGGATGAATCGCATCCTGTCTACCACCCACTCAGACCCTTTCGTTTTTTTTCCTCATGTGGTGCTGAAGTAACCCTGATGAGCAGAACTGTACTGAACAGATCTGATGCAGAAAGATGCAAAAAATGAAAGTGCCCTTTGTTGTGGTGAAGAAGTCCAATCTGCAATAAATAGAATTTGAGTCATCATTTGAGAATACAGGCTGGGGAGGTCCAGCTCTGCTGAAAAGGAGCTGGGGGTTCTAGTGAGAAGCAGACCAAACATAAGCCAGGAGTCTGCCCTTACAACAAGCCTTACTTGAGCCTGTACCAGCAAGAGTACAACCAGCAGATCAAGGAAAGTGATTACTTCATAGTACTTGGTACTTTTTAGGCCACACATAGAACACTGTGCCCCAGTTTGAGAGAAGCATTGAAAAACTGGAGAGGACCCAGAGAAGGGTCATGAAGATGAAGGGAGGATTGCAAAATATGGCATGAAGAAATCTTGAAGAAATTGAGTTTGCTTGTTCTAGAGAATGAAAGGCTCCAGGGCGATGTAGTCACAGTCTTTCAATACCTGAAATACAGCTACGGAGTCGATGGATGTCCTTACAATGATGCATAGAGTTTCATCAAGATAAAGTCTGTCTGGATATAAGAAATAATTTTTTGTTGTGAAACAATTAAAACACTGGCTGAGGCTGTCCTGAAGTGGTAGAATCTCCATCATGGCAAACATTCAACACAGAGGTCCCTTCCAGATGCCTAGCTCACTCGGGTTACATGAAAAACATAGAAGACTTCTGTCATATAGAGATGATTCTTACTCACTTCCATAAAGCATATCCCTGCATTTCTTTCATGCAGTTCTTTAATTAGCTTTCTTTTTAAGGTTGCCTGAGAAAATACCTTAGTTCACTTGTTCCTTTCTATAGGACAGGTAAATTTTCCTTTCTAAGATCCAAAGGAATATCTCTCCAGCATGATATCAAGCCACATTCCTTTGCATTCACTGTGGCTAGTATATTTGTTCAGACATGGAGACACAACTCCATATGCATTTTGCCCTAAAAGATATTTTAATATAAAGAACACATTTCTATCCCAAATAAATTACTTCAAAAATGCTACTTCAACCATTTTTTAAACAATAGTGCAAGGAAATTATCCAAAAAGCTTCCAGCTAATAGTTATTTGTAATGTTCAGTTTCAGTTTTCACATTTTGCATTTATTAAAGATTTTTCAAGCATCTTTCTTCATAAGATACGAAAACTTTATTTTGAAGCAACAAATTTCTATACATGATTTCAGCTACTTTGGTGTGAATCAGAAGATCTGGCAAAGATGACCCTCTTCTGTGAACCTTTCAAACATCAAACAATACTATTTGTCAATGTTGGACCAAACTGCTCTTCTGGCATATTTCCAAGGCACTGAACTTTGGATACGGAGCAGAGTAATCCACAGAAGTTCAGTATATGTTAGCAAAATGTAAGAGTTATTTCTTTAAATGCTCCTTTGGAGCCCTTGCTGGCCAGGAGTACTGCATCCAAGATGTGAGCCTTTGCTTATAAAGGAAGGCTGTGCCCTTTGAAAGAATGGAAGTGTGAGTGGTGAAAGAGGCAATATACCCACACTAAGCTGAACACTAATGAAGTTACCGAGACTCAGAGGAAGAGAGTGGATGTTCCATCTTCCTCTGTCAAGCCAACATTTCTATGGGCTTTTGAATTCCATACTTAATGCTGATATGCATCTTCGTAAATGTGATATTTTTCCTCCTGAGCCAAGCATATTTATCAATCCCATGAGCTGCATTTTAAGTAGTAAGAAATTAGAATGTTTTAAAACAAACCAATGTGTTTTAGTGAGTTACTGAATAAATGGGATCTAGAATGGGCTTTACTTATAAAGAAGTAGCTATATTAACTGTGCAACATTATTAATTAAATTGGACTTGCATATATAAAAATAAGGTGAAATTTGGTCCAACATTTTTAATTCTGATCTTGTCATGGTCATAAAGGTCAGGGGGAGAAGGGAAGGGAAGGGAAGGGAAGGGAAGGGAAGGGAAGGGAAGGGAAGGGAAGGGAAGGGAAGGGAAGGGAAGGGAAGGGAAGGGAAGGGAAGGGAAGGGAAGGGAAGGGAAGGGAAGGGAAGGGAAGGGAAGGGAAGGGAAGGGAAGGGAAGGGAAGGGAAGGGAAGGGAAGGGAAGGGAAGGGAAGGGAAGGGAAGGGAAGGGAAGGGAAGGGAAGGGAAGGGAAGGGAAGGGAAGGGAAGGGAAGGGAAGGGAAGGGAAGGGAAGGGAAGGGAAGGGAAGGGAAGGGAAGGGAAGGGAAGGGAAGGGAAGGGAAGGGAAGGGAAGGGAAGGGAAGGGAAGAGAAGGGAAGAGAAGGGAAGAGAAGAGAAGAGAAGAGAAGAGAAGAGAAGAGAAGAGAAGAGAAGAGAAGAGAAGAGAAGAGAAGAGAAGAGAAGAGAAGAGAAGAGAAGAGAAGAGAAGAGAAGAGAAGAGAAGAGAAGAGAAGAGAAGAGAAGAGAAGAGAAGAGAAGAGAAGAGAAGAGAAGAGAAGAGAAGAGAAGAAAAGAGAAAAAAGAGAAAAAAGAGAAAAAAGAGAAAAAAGAGAAAAAAGAGAAAAGGAGGTCTAATGAAAAACTGGAAAAATAACCTACTAATCTAGGAAAAAAAGAATCAAACACAATTTCCATAGGCTTATAAGCACACATGAATCATGGGGATTAGTGAGAAACTTAATTGTCAATGTACTTCCTTTGAGAACTTTGCCAGATCTCATATCTTTGATGGTTCTGATTTTCTTCTAGCTGGTGTTCCTGCCTGAGTTTCTAATGCAGCTAATTCCTTGACTAAATCAAAAGAAGAAAGCTTAATTTTAATGCCCTAGAGTCTTTGCAAGTGACTTTCACACTGGAACAAACTTGAAACTATTTTAATATGGAAGAAAAGCAATTAACTTTGTCAGTAATTTTTTCACTTGCATGTTTGATATTATTTCAGCTGTGATTTTAAATTAGTTCTCTGCACCTCACTTTGCTTCTTACTTGATTTTCCAGTGAAATCTGATCTCAATGTTAGTCATATCACAGTCTTGCATGAAACTAAGCTGAAGACAGGCTTTACTCCTAGCTGAAACTACATAATTTTAATGGAATGTGATACTCAGCCACTTCATTACTCACTTGGTCAATAAACTACAGTCTCTTTTGAGGTTGCAGATAAACTGAGTGATTCTGTGCAAAACCAGTTGGTTTCAACATAGTATTTGTGTTTTACAGCAAATCTGTGTGCTTTGGGGCTCAACAGTTTGTCATACTTTAATCAGGTAGGCTCCACCCAGCAATGAACAGCGATGCCATTTCACTGTTTGTGTGGTGTGTACTCCTGTGTTCCCAGACAGGAGTCTGGGAAGTCCTGTGTGTTCCTGCATGACTGGCAAGTCTGTGCTGTGTGCACACCAAAGGTCTGTGAGTGCTAATGAGGAGGAAATAAAA
The DNA here is from genome assembly GCF_024509145.1 of Vidua macroura. Taxonomy (NCBI): domain Eukaryota; kingdom Metazoa; phylum Chordata; class Aves; order Passeriformes; family Viduidae; genus Vidua; species Vidua macroura. Next base: position 27,834,050 of record NC_071572.1, read on the forward strand.
TTCCTCACGCATCCCAGAATTCAGAGTGTGTCTTCATCTCTGCTGCTGGCAGCTGGTGAGAAACATGGTTCTGCATCACGCCTCGGAAAAGCAGGCTGTCCGGACACAGCTAGGAGGCTCAAGGCATTACAGTCAAAGATAATGAGACACTTCAAGCTAGAGCCTCTGGCACAGCAGAAGGGTACTTATGGTAACATCTACTTTGGACACAAAAAATACATAAAATGTTTTCTCTTGGGTTGGGAGGGACCTTAAAGCTCATTTAGGTTCAGTCCCCCTGCCATGGGCAGGGATACCTTGTGTTAGACCAGGTTGTGTAGGGCCCCATCCAAACTGGCCTTGAATGCTTTCAGGGATGGGGCAGCCACAAGTGCTCTGGGCAACCTGTTACAGAGCCTCACTGTCCTCAGAGCCAAGAATTTCTTCCCAGTATCTAATCTAAACCTTTCAATTTAAAGTCATTTCCCCTTGTCCTGTCATTACATGTCCTTGCAAAATAATCTCTCTCCATCTTTCTTTTAGGCTCCCTTCAGGTACTGGAAGGCTGCAGTTGGGTCACCCCAAAGCCTTCTCCTTTCCAGATGGAGCAATCCCAGTTTTCTTAACCTTTCCTCATAACCTGGAGAGAGGTGCTCCATCCCTCTAATCATTTTCATGGTCCTCCTGTGGACTTGCTCTGACAGGTTGATGTCCTTCTTATGTTTGGATCCCAGAGCTGTGGGGTCTCACCAGAGCAGAGAAGAGCAGATCAGAGAAGAGCAGAGCAGAGCAGAGGGGCACAATCACCTCCCTCACCCTGCTGGTCACGCTGCTTTGGATGCAGCCCAGGATGTAATTTCTTTTCTGAGCTGTGAGCATGCACTGTCAGCTCATGTTCAGCCTCTCATCCACTATCCAAAATGTCATGCTCAGAGAAAATCATGACTGTGTTAAAAGTGCATTTTCCCCCAAGTTTTGTGTTTTCCATTTGCCTTCAGTTTTCAGGGTCATGAAGGCCTAGCAGCCTTCCTCTTTTCAAGAGGTTCTGCCTAGATGCAGAGGCTAAGTCTTCTTTTTGTGAAGCAGGAAGTAAGGGGTGCTTGGAGAAAAGTGAAATTCCCTTGATACAGCCAGATGTCATGCCTCTTAAGTGCAACCCATGCCTCATGTTCCAGCAGCCCAATGCCACCAGCTATTTCCTGGCTGGCACATCTCTCCTGCCAAAGCTCAATGCTGACAGTCAGTGGCAGTCCTGAGACACTTCATTATCCCTGTGTCCTGCCACCTACAGCAACCCACTCTCCCCTCTGATTTGCAAATTTCAGTTGTCCATGCCCACACCACAGTGACTTGTTGCATCTTCTCCGCTTCTCATTCTCACTTGGCTGGCAGATAGAGTTTGATTCTTCACCATTGTGCCTTTTTGGTTTGTGATCTCCTTCCATTTCCTGAAATCTCTAGGCTGTCTCTCATATAACTGCTGAATTGAATCGTTATCTTGCCCACATGTCCTTCCTCAGATTTTTTTCTCAGGAAAGAATGGCTGCATGGGAGAAAGCTGATAGACTGAGTGCTGCAGATCCTGTTTCTCATAACACTCACAGCCCAGGGCAGGAGGCACACAATGAACCCTTTACCACCCTGTAGCTTTTGGGCTGCACTCATGCCAAGTCTCAGTCCTGAGTTAGTAATGGTCCACATGCGTTATTTCTCTTGGTTGTTTCTTAAATTTGGCTGTCAGTCATGAACATGCGAAGACAATGAAGTTCTCAACTTAAAAAAGAGGTTGTGCATTGAAGTCTGTACTCCATCATACTTCTATAGGCAGCATTTCCCTCATAATGGATGAACAGCTTGTTTATAATTAAACTGAGCCCAGAGACATCCTTAGCTTGGTTTTCTATATGCCTTCCTCCTATTCAAGCAGCAGCAAGGCAAGGACAGGCAATGGTTGTGTGGAAAATGTGCTTAAGAGTATCTGTACCAAGTTCAAGCAGTACAAACACAGCTTGGGTGAGGAAGGGGTTATTTTAACTGAACAGAGTCCCTAAGAATCAGAGACATCCCTAGATGGAGATAATTTTGGTGAGGGACATTCACTGGACCATGGCCCCATTTAAACATTGGAGGTCACCTCAAAGAGTTGTGGAAGAATCCCAGCAGCTGCAGGAGTTGGAGAGGATGTCCTGCAGATGGATTAGATATAAAGTTTCCTTTTCTTTCCGTGCATTTTTCTAGAAATGCAGCAACTCCACCACTGTTTTTTGAACCATGGAAGTCAAGTCTGTCTTTCCTTTTCCTTCATTTTCTCTGGTGATCAGGGTGATTTTAAGACAATTGGCAAACTACTGATGCTCCATTTCCCAATGAAACAATAAGCCATAAAACAACTTTACTAGACCATTCTTGCAATTCTCAGCATGTCTCTCAAGACTTGGGCAGTAACTAAGTGCTTCCATACTAAACAGTAGGGACCATTTTGAACGCTGGTCATGTAAGGCATCAGCTGAGAGGGATGTTCTCTAGGGATCATTGTTAGCCAGTGTTTCTGGAGAGGGTTCTCTAGGGATCAGTGTTAGCCAATGTTCCTGGAATGTGCTGCACAGCAATGGGAGGATATTCAGGCCTCCTGCAAGTTTGAAACAAGAGCCAAGAGGGAATATGATTTTCCAAGGTTGGGAGAGAACCATTTCAAAGTAAAGGCTAAATAACTGGTGCTCCCATCTAGTGGTGAAACTGTACCCAATGGCTTAGATGTCAGACATCAACCTGAGCCTCCCAGGAGACATGGAATTGGAAGGGCCATGCCACAAGACAGTGCCACTCCTGGGAACTTCTGTAGGGCTTTGCAATCTGTGGGAGACTCCCAGAACCATTTAAAAGCTCATGAGAAACAAACTAATAAACTAATTTAAAATGACAAGATTAGTAATAACAAATAAAATTATAACATCAGGATCAAGGGTGCTTTGGAGGCAAGGGAAGCATTCTCAGCAGCATTCTCAAAATTTCTTAAGTAACCTTTGGTGAGATGCAGGCATCCACATTATCTTGGCATTGGCTCCTAAAGCATGAAGGCCGCTATCAAAATGCTACCCAAAGATAGTAACTAGCAACACATTATGGTTGGGTTGTTGCTGCAAGATTACCATGTAATTAATACGCTACTTCAGTGTTTTGTTGAACACTGCTGAACTTTTAATTATTGGCCAGAAGAATACCATACTTTTGTTTGTTTCATTCTTTTTAGTTTACACCTGAAAGCTTACAGTCAGATGTGAACAATTACCATACGCTCAATTTATTGGAAATCACCCTGTGACACTATTGTAAATCATTCCATGAGGTCTGCTCAGTTCTTTCTAATATGCTTATTTCTATTTGATATTCTTGGAAGCTGATCAGATCAGCAGGAAAGGGTGCTGTTCTTCTCACTGGATTTTTTTTAAAGGCACAACTGATGCCTACAGGATATCCCCAGAAGCAAAATTCATTAATGATGCTGAGATTGTACTTTGTCACAAGAATGGTAAAGAAGATTTTAGTGTATTCTCTTATTATACTGTAATTGTTCTGTTTTTACTTCATTGCCCTTCTTTACTATACCTACATATGGTAAAGCAAATAGGAAAATAATTCTAACACCGGTCTTATATACATACACTTTCCAACATATTTTGGAGCATTTCGCACTCCCATAATTCCCATTGTACAGAGTCCTAATTTCCAAATCTCAGTACAGTGCAACATATGATAGGGCTTCACAAAAAACAAAGGATAGGACACTCCTTGAGAGGACAGAATATTCTGAAGTCCACTCTTAATGTAGCTGAAGGACAGAAAGGCAAGAACAAGCAGTAGGACTCCAAGCAACGGACAAAGATTGGCTTGCATTTCACTGCAGGTCATAACAAAGAAGGAACTACACATTTTCTGTTTAACCTGAGTAGGAAGAAGATACAGCAACATGGATAGAGCTTGGCTGGATTTTAGCTGAATATCTAAACTGTTCTCTCCAAAAAGCTAATCCATTATTGGCAAGCCATGAATTTTATGACTTGGAACAAGATCCAGAGTGAACCCACAGAGTGGTTTATGACATGTTTGCTAATGAAGGATTCTGTGTTTATTTATAGGGATGAAATTGATCCAATACTAAGTAATATACGAGAAAAATTCAGTAAGAATTTAATGAAACTAAGCAAAAAGTACTGCTAAAACTATTGGGATGATGAAAGTGCTGATAAAATCCATTTCCAATCAAAACATAGCTGTCAGTGTTTGCATCCTGTGTGGAGGTTTTACACCTGCAAATGAAGGAAAAGTCTGTGGCAAATGAGTGAGAAGCCACAAACACAGTGGGTGGCTGTCACAAGAAATTATGCTGCCAGAGTAAAAGAAAAATTACTCTTCAAAATGAGAGCAATACATGGGTAGCAAATAGACCAAAGATGCTGCCTTAATGAAGAAAAAAGTTAAGGAAAGATCACATCAGAAGTAATGTCACCTTACCAGTAAGAGACTGGGTGTCACTGACAGAGATTATTCCTAAAATGAATGCTGCTGCAAAACCCAAGCAGAATTCCAGTACACCAGTCAAAATAATGCTTGTAAAAGTCCATAAGCAGTCACAGCTCTCAAACCTTGCAAAATTGTCAGGCAGAGATTTTTTGTAAAGGACAGAACTGCTAATCATCGTGTCAAGTGTGTTCACAAGCACACTGCATACTCAAACACATATGGTTCCGACATTCAGGTTGTGTAAAACTGCCATTCCTGTACTAAAATCCTGAGAACTTCAGTCTGGGATACAACATGACACAAATCTGCATCATGTTCCAGACACCTAAGAAAGGAACAAGTCCATCATCAGAGTAAAATATTTTCATCCTGTTCTTTCAGCTTAGGATAACCCTAAAAAATTGGTATAAAGATGTGCTACTGTTGTTGTGTATTTGACTTAAAAAGATATTAGAGGTTTCAAGTTATCTTGCCAAGATTTTACCTTATTTTTCAGAAGTCTTGGTAACACTCAGGTCTGTTAACGATTGCATTTCAATGGGATGCTGGCAAGAGAATCCATCTTCATCAAATGATGTTAATAATAGAAATTCAGATGGAGGCATCCAAGAGATTACTTGTGGCTCTGTTACTGCAGGTAGGGCAGTGAATTGTTTATGTATGCAGCTCTTCCACCTCTACAGTAATAACGTATGCACAGATTGAAAAAAGAGATGTGTGCAATTGTGTTTGGCTGAGAGAGTTTCCATCAACATGTGTGGGGGAGAAATGTGATTGTGGAATCTCATCATACATTACCCATGCTGACTCTACTGCAAACCCATCTGAAAAACACGATCTATAAATATTTGTATTCCTATTTGAATAATGCGGTTTGTCATTAAATACCAGGGCTCTAAAATACATACTCTAAGTAATTTTATGCTTATATTAATCAAACTTACCTTATTGCTATTTTACCACTGTTAGGAATGGAGATGAAGTTAGGGATCTAGAGGGTGATGCAATAAACATATTTTGATTCATTATAGCACAACATTGGTATTGCAGGTGACAGAGAATCATCAGTAAATAAAGTGACCTTGAAAGTAATAATTGTGTGAGGCATTAACAATAGGGAAGACATGACAAAAATGACAGAGCATTTTCACTCCTCCTGCATTCCCCTATCGAAGATGAAATACAGAAAACCATTACATCTGTTCTAAGGAAACATCTATGAGCATTAATTAATTATAATGCTAGTCCTTTTTGTGCTGGATGCAGTGTCACTCCCTCATAAACAGTTTACTTGTTCCACTATCATCAACTCAATTCTTTGAGATGCTTCTTGGCAGGTGTATATGACATGTTCTTTCCAAAGCTCCTTTGTGATTAAATATTCTCAATGTCTTAATGTATATTCCCATATGCCACAGACTGTTAAAAGCCCAGGCACATCCTTAGTTCAAAAACCCCCCAGCAACATTCAAGCTGATAAGATAGCAAGAGCCAGTCACAATGACAATAAAATTTGTGACTTATCTATTGAGGCCAAACAAACCACTCAAAAGCATACCACAGCCTGAGTGGGTTGAAGTCTATCCTTGCCTCATCCTCTGGCACGAAGAAGTGTGAGGAATAAGAGAGTGGGAGCACTTGGAAAAGAGCAGAGCAGCGTGACTTGGAGCCTCCTCTCTAGCCAGTCTGGATGTGGGAGAGAGCCTACACTTGGCACAGACTGGCAGGCTCTGAGACAGCACCACCAGCTTGAAGAAGCCTCCTGAATAACAGCAACTACTCAGATCAACAGGAGAACATCACACCATGCTTGGGGTCCTATTTTCTCTTGTGTGTCAGAAGAAAATCTCTATGCTTTGAGAGTCTCCCATGGTTCAGGTAAGATCTTTAGCTCTTGAAGAGATTTCTCTGTGACTGTCCTCCTGTTGCAACCAAACACAAGACTTAAAGCAAGGGGTTCAGCAGGCACCTAAATCAAACCATGACTGGTCAATCAAAAAGTACTGGTGTAGCAACTCCATCCTTGGGACCTCAGTTCAAGGTTTTTATTTCCTAAAATAGAAATACTCCTCATACCTAATGTAAAAAAAAAAAATAGATGTCATCATAAGTGCTGGCCCATTGGGTGTATGTTATGTTTTCAAGCACCAGGTTTTACAGCTGACTTCCACTACAGTGGGTGGCAGTGCACAGTACTGGGAGATGGAGCCCCCTTCATTTGCTTCATGCTCATTCCTCATTAAAATCCTTCCCTTCCCCATCCACTGCTAGAGACCTGCTCCCATTGTACAAGCTATGAGAAAACTGTAAGTGAGAAGTCTGGCTACAGATATTCAGGAAATTCCCTGCCAAAGGTTGAGCTTTTTATCCACAGTGCATTGTATATGCTTTACAGATGTGGAATATAATTAATAGATTACCTGTCTCCACTTTTAAAGCTGTTGTTTCAAGATGATGTCACATACAGACAATACTCCCTGGCTAAATTAAACTCCCATGGCAGTAGGGAGGGAAGAAATTTAGGGCTATTTGCTACACAAGCCCAGATTCCCATTGCTTCATTTTGCAATAGAAATGACGTACAAGTAGGCTAGCTTGTCTTAATTGCAGTTATTTTGTACTCTGATTTTTCTATATTATGGGGCAGTCAGACCAAAACCAGGTTGTTGTTAGAGCCATGTACAATCTGTTCTTTCTGCTTTGAGAATACTTTGTTTATAAGGCTATTTGTCGGAGAGACAGAGGACAAATAGGAGAGGCCCGTTCCATATTGCTAAAACTAAATTCAGATATGATAGAGACACAGAAGTGGTGCCACAGTCCGTCCAGTTTCATCGTGCCTCTGCTTTTGATCCTACCTCTGTGGAAAATAACAGCAAATCCCCATTGATCCCAAGGTTAGAGAGCAGGGCTTGACTTCAAAACATCTGCTGAACAGCTCTCTGGTGAGTGCTGACATTTTTGACTCTCAAACCCTTCATTAGGGTTTGCTGGCTTGTTTCATACCTAATAAACTTGCTGTGCAATCATGATGTTCCTGCTGCTATGGGAGACAGCCCATGGATGATATACACCCCCATGAATTCCCATCAGGAGGTGTAGATGTTCCATTATAATGCAGGTATATTTACAACTACTTCCATCCTGTTTGACATTCACTAGACTTCTTTGTTTGTAATCCAATCAGATTTACATGCTCCTACATTGCTAAAATTTTAGTGTGCTCCTGCATCATCTCTGGCACGAGGCACATTTTCTTGGTCTTCTTCACAGATACCAGGATTTCTCAGAACACAGAGTTACCTTTTCTCAAACTCCACCTGCTGGAGTTTTTCTTTGGGTTTATGATTTTATTCTTCTGGGACCAGGTGATAATTGGAGTAATAGGTCTTTCTGGAGTTAAGAAAAACAGTAGCTCTTTGCCTTAGCAAATACAAGAAGGATATAGATCTTATAGGACTATAAGCTCAAACTCACGCCCACCATACTATTTCTTTACCATGATGAAGCTTTCTTTATAAGATCAAAGTCTTTCCAAACCTTTCCTTGCCTTGCCTTGCCTTCAATCTTTCAGCTCTCATTTATGTGTTTTTTTCCTTTTTCTCCAAATTGCTAGTGAATGACTGCAACCTTAGCTAGACTTCCCACCGACTTGACCAGTTCAGACTTTTGTAACAGATTTAAGTAATTGTCCAGTTATTTAAGATATAGCCACTTATTAGTCCAAGAGGGTTTACGTGTAATGGAGAAACACAGATGTTCTGCAGTTTCCTCTTAATAGGTGAATGTCCCTGCTTCTTTAGTTTTCCTCTGGTGGGCAGATGGGCCAAATGTTCCAAGAGCTGCAATCTGATACAGATATGCATTCATGGTCCCTGATGAGAAACAGAAAAACTTTGTATGGAGGCCTCAAATTGATACCATTGTTTGTTGCAAATTTCCCAGATGTTACGATTCAAATGTTTTCATGATGCAGGGGAAAACAGCACTTTCCCTGCAGTCAGAGGAACTCAAGGCTTTCCAATTATGGTCACACACTCATACTTATTAGCACAAAATTTAATTTGAGTTAATCAGACTGAGGTGGGTAGAGCGCGAAATTAACTTGACTTCCATTTTGCATCATACAGCAAACCAGCTTGGTGAAATCACTGTAGAAATCTGAGCTGCAAATGATGGATGAGCTGAAAAAAACCCCAGAGAATAAACAGAGTTGTGCAATCATCACTGAACTAAAAGGGACACAATATTCAATTCACTTGTTCAGAGAAATGCTTTACTTCCCTGGCAAATCAAAGGATGTGTGCCCTCAGCTGCACCCATGTTTTGCCTCTGAAGCCAAGAAGAGGGTTTGGACCTAAAATAATTGTCTTTAGCATCCCCTCTGTTCTGAGAGCTGTATGTGCTCTGTCAGTCAATCTTGCCAGAATTTTCCAAACTGTTGTTTTTGCCTGGAAATGACAATTTAATGAAAATAGAAACACATCAGTTTCAATGAAATTTCCATTTGCAGTTCAAGACACTTGTTCAAAATCCAGAGGGAAAGAGAAGCATTACTTACAGCAAACCAGACGCCCGAAGTTGTCCAAGTGGAAGGGATATGGGTTTCAAGTGTCTTCTCCTTGTGAGGAAGAGTAAGATTATACACCTGAAATCATCCACAGCTCAGAAAAGTACAGTGATGACTTCTGGAAGCATGTGTTCCCTTGAATCTATTCAAAAAGCTTCTATTTCACTTCGATTAAGAGCAAAGTCTTGACATTTTCCTTTGATTTTTTTATTTTTTCAAAACAAAATTATATTTTCCAGCAAAGGGTAACATTAATTTTCCTCTCCCAACTCTCTGCCACTTTTTCTGTGTGGTTAAAATAAATGTTTGGGAGATGGAAGAGGGCCCATACACCAGAACCATAAGTGCCTCTATCTGAGCCTTATAAACAACTGGAAAAATGAAACAATGCTTTTCAAGCATTGATCTCTAACTTTTTCAGTAGGATTTTAGCAAGTTGACTGACCTCTTGTTGTAAAATGTCTTGGTTTTGGAACAGAGATATTTCTGTCTTGGAGTGAACTACAAATTTGAGAAGGGTATCAGCCCAGCAAGAAAGCTGCAGAAAATTTTAGAACATAAGAGGGGTAGGTTAGGAGGGGAGGATTGAGAGAGAGAGCAAGGCTTCCATTTCCTTCAACAAGAGCATAGAAAACAGAAATATTAAAGTTCAATTCTGTGCAGAAAGACCTGGATGAGACAGGGACTGAAGCAATGTCAGGCGGGCAAGAGAATCTGGAAAAGGGACATGACCTTACAGCTGCAGTGACAGATGCCTGGATGCCACCTAGCTTCTGACAACAGGACAATCCTCCTCCTGTTTATACCCAGTGCTATCTACAGGAGGAGAAGGTTCCCTACAATAAATGGCCATAATATATTTTTTTTCAGGAAAAGATTAAATTTTATCACCAAATGGGAAACAGTGCTTACTGTTTACTATCTTTAAACTATGAAATATGCTGGAAAATAAAGACTTTAATTAAAGTTGTCTTTTCAATGCCTATTCCTTGTAGAAAAGTGACACCATTTCAAAACACAGCTTTTCTCATATGCCTCTATTTGCTTTCTAATTTTTCATGAAATAGCTTCTATTTAACCAATTTCAGCAAGATATTTAACATTGTTGCAATAGTAACTGCAATGCAAGTTAAGATCCAGTAAAGTCAAGAGCCCAGTAAAGTAGGATAAAATTCTATGGTATATTTGGTGTACCCAAAAAAGTGGGGAACACAAGATCAATTAGCCTAAGGGCTGTTTTCCTATATTGACGTCACAATCCTGCCTTTGTTATTTAAACAAACCAGATAATGTTTGCACTGTAAAGTTCTGAACTGAAAATACCAAAGCAAGGTAGGAACATGTTTTGCCAACTCTTCCTATTAACAGTGGTGGCTACTCACTTTGTGACACTAATTGGCTAAACCTCCCTGTACTTTAATCGTGGTTTTAACTGTCTTAAAAAATGTATCTGAATATTTAAAGTATGATACATAGCCTGTATGTATGCAAACCACCATTAAACCACAGCACTCTTCATATTTCTTTACTTGCCTTAAGGCATTAGGAAAGTATGCACGATGAGAGCAGCTTTGCTTCACTGATCTATCCACATCCCTTGCAGCAGAGATGATGCCAGGGGTTATTTTTTAGGCTGTGTACAGCAGAAACCAAGGCTGCATTTCCTAGGCCAGATGCAAAGTTACATGAAACAGAGTAATAACTAACCAGCTCTGGAGCAATGAACAACCAGCAACCAAGTTACTCCTGGGAAAGTGCCCTTGCATTTTAAATCAAGAAGAAAATGATGACCCATTTTTAAAGCATAAAGTCATTCCTGCAAGAAAACTAACTTTCTTCAGCAGTTCCTAACCAGGAGAAACTAGTGTATAGCACTTCTGCAAAGCTGCAATCCCACTTGAGTCTATGAATCCCATCTGCAGGAACATTGCACATTGCCCCGGAACTGCAAATGCTGTTGGCCAGACAACACTAGGAAGGACACTTGCTGTGGGAGCAGGCACTAAGGATGAATTCATGAGCGCTTTCTGATCAAGTGGTATCAGGGTACTCTTTTCTGACTTTTTGGTTAGGTCTGATAAACCCTTAATTTAAGGAAATGAAGGCTGGTTGTGGTGATCAGGACAGACGGAATGATCTTCTAGATCCCGTCAGGTACAAATGCCCAAAATCAGACTTCCACAGTGGTCAGCAGGAGGTCAGAGAAGGAGAAGAGATGGCAGAACAGGAGAGGCCTTCTCCTCCATGCAGGTGCAGATGTTGCTGTGCTGCCCCGTGCTGCCTAGACTGCAGGAATTACTCCTGGCCTTGCATGCTGCCCTGCCTCACTCTGCACAGGCTGGGCTGCCTCTGAGCCAGTGGCTGCTGCCCTGGGCAGGCTGGGCAGAACAGCCTCTCTGCCTGCAAAAGTTTTGGGAAGTTAATATGTATCTGTATCCCTGCTGATAACACCATCCAGGAAAATATGTATTTCTTCTTTGGAAGGAAGTATTGCACTGTACATTGAGAAAATTCTGATTCCAAACACAATTTTTTTTCTTCATTCTCCCACCTTGATGATTCAGCAGATAAGGAACATTTTTTTTTTCTTCAAAAACCTGCTACATAAACCCATGTTTATTTCAGTTAACCTTTTCACCCAAAGCGCCAGCTCACTGCAGCTCATCAGTAGTGCCTCCATATATCACAACCATTCAGAGTGCAGGCAGAGCTTAATTCAATGTAATTTTGTGTATAAAATTTGCTCCAAAACTCATCTGTCTCCAGATATTTATTTACCTATACAGAATATCCAGGGTTTGAATTCCAGCACTGGCTGATTTTTAATAAAAATTCCGAAAACACTACAAATTATTTTAGCAACTTCAACTTCCACTAGAAGTTGACAAGGAGTCAAGGCACATAGTACACAATGAGTGCTGCCAGTAGTAATAAATAACTGTGGGAAAAATGGACAGAAAGTTCCTGTGCTTCAGCAGAAAATTGGATGAGAACATTGTTCAAGCTCATCAAAGCAGTCAGGTTTTAGGAACATTTTACTGCCCATGTCTTTAGGATGCTGCTAGTCTTTTGCTTGTGTAGGATTTGTGATCTTGTTAACATGACAAACTGAGATTTATGACATGTGTGACTATGCCTATAATGCTTGTTCAGTGCCATGAAAACACTGGCTGGAGAGTGACTGCTGAGGTCAGTGGGACAGAGCACCAGAGGCAGCAGCAGGGACCCCCTGGCTCTGCTGACTTTGAAGTCCCAACCCTGTTACTCACTTGTTTTACGAATGCAGCTAAGTACACCCTTTTTCACAGCTTGGGGGTGACTTCTGCAATGATGTGACAGCTAGCAAAAAACAAACAAACAAAAAAACCCACCAAAAACAAACAAACAAACAAACAAACAAACAAACCAAGCTGAAGGTAGCTCTGGTCTTTGCATTTCATAACCTTTGTCTTTACATTTCAGTTCCTTACTGTTTCTTATGAAACTGACTTGATGAGGAGAGGTCAGAGAGTGACTTGCATGTATAACGGAGTAAATGGACAGGTGACCATATAGAGTTGTTAAAAGTTTATGGAAGTCCATGTTTCCTTCCTAAGGCAAATATGAGGGAGAGGAAAGCAAAGAATAGGCTCTGACTCTGCTTATTGGCTTCCACATCTGAGCCAGTACTGAAGGATAAGAATTACTTATTAATACAGGTCAGGTCAGCAGTAAGTTAGCATTTTCCTTCAAGACCAGGGAAAACTAAAAAGAAATTGTGTCCATTATAACTTTGAGTCCCAGGGCTGCTTCAGAGATGGTGTAGCTCACACTTGGTGGCCAGACTCTGGATTTGTAATCCGTTTCCTACTGCATCTTGCCCAGACACAAAGAACATTAACCAGCAACTGGGCTGGCTCTTCAGACACACATGCAACAGGATACACACAGAATTCTTCCTGACATCATCTATGCCATGCTGGCAAATACTCTTCCCTTCTTTTTTCCCCTGCCAACTGCATGAAAGCAAAAAGAGTCCTTAGGAAAACTTTGTGCACACACAGAGCAAGGATGTAACTTAGTGCAGACATCCACCAGCAAGTATGTAACAAGCCAAATGTGCATACACCTCTGAAACGAAACCACCTCGCCATTGAGTCAGGGAGAATTTTGTCACAATGTTTCTGAAGGGCAGAGAAACAGCTTGCTTGGGAGGGGAGGCAATTCTGCCAATCATCTGCCATGAGATGATATGAGAAAAAGAAACCAGGCCACTCTCTCTCCTAAGGGAGAGCTGTTAATTGAGGTCTGTAGGTTCCAATCCTAAATCCACATAGGCAACTGAACAACTGCAGTGCTGAAATGCATCTGATGTGTGCAAAAGCCAACAACAGTATCCTCAGCTTATTAAAAATCTACTTGGTGACTAGAAACAAAATGCAGGTCTGCACTAACAAAAATCATGGTGTGTGATAACTGCAGGTGCCTCCTGGTGCAGCAGGATATAAATGCCAGAGCCTTACCCAGAGGCAGCACTGCTGGAGATTCACCACCCCATTGCTAAGGGACCAGTCTGAAGCCTGTTTCTTCTTTCCCACCCCAAGGAGGGAAAGCACACTTCCCCAAGATGTTTGAGGGTTTGTAGAAAGGCAGTGGGAACTCACCTAACAAGTCCCCTTTGGAAGTGATAACCAAAAAATACCTCAGGGAACCATGAGAAGTGGGAGGTGCACAATCCATGGACACCCAGAGCTTATTCATTCATGTAACCTTAATAGCAGTTATTTGTTCAAAACCAAAAAAAGTTCTGAAAAAAAATTGCAATTACTTGGGTGAAACTCAGTTTTGGTAGAGTCAAGAGAAAAATTCCCTTTTCCATCATTGGAGTCATTTAAACTAAGAATATATTCTGAAAAGGTGAAATAAGTTTGTGCCTGGGTTTTAAGGATCTTTGTGTACTGTACCTGCCAGTTTGAATGATGACTACAAAGATCTGTTATAAAACTTTTTTTCCAGGAGAGGCAAAAGCTTTTTCTGTGCCATTGTTTTTAAAATACTGTGACTCTCGCTCATAGTAAATTAGGTTATTTATCCCCTTTATTTATATGCACTGCTCTAACACAGTAACAAACCAAAGTAATAGATAGATTTGTACCAGTCACCAAACTCAATAACAAAGCAACAGCAACTGTGTGTAACTTTACCCTATTGGTATCAATTTATATAAAAGACAAATTCTTCAAGCTGCAAACATGTGAAAGTAAATTCTTTACCATTCTGGACTTCCAGCTATTACTATGTCCTCTGATCTAAAATCCTTCCCCAGGCAGCTCCCACAGCATGGAGACCTGATGTTGATCTCACAGACTTTATCCCAATTCACCTTCTGGCTTCCAGAGAAGCTGTTCTTTATTACTCTGCTGAAACTGAAGGCAGAATCAAGCCAATGATCGGAAATACACGGGATGCAGAGTTCTTCCATTTTGGAGTTCAGAGTCTAAGCCAAAAGCAGAATGTCAAAGGCTGAAGCAAACCTTATTGGATTGCAGAATAACTCTTTCTGCCTTCTGCAGATAAATTTTACATTTAGATGCATAGGGGAGACTCCCACTGCAGTCAATAAAAATTATGCTCATTCAGCGTTATTTGTCACCAATCCAACTGCCCATTCTATAAGTGCTTTGCTGAAAAAATGGGAGTCTTCAGGCAACAAGCATTCCTGATACTGTGGTTAAACTATCTCAGATTCCCACGTAGACTCTCTTAGCTTTACCAGCTTCCCTGAAATACTCACCTACTTTATGCTATTCATTTACATTCTATTCCAAATTGAAGTTCTATTTCACTGGCATATTAAAATGAGCATACTAAAGAATGGTGCATTTTAAAATAGTAACAGATGGATATGTCTGTAGAGTTGTACAGATTTAGATTCCTACTTTAATTATATAATTTTAAAAAATTGAGTAAAGCAGTATCCACCTTTCACTTTGTTGCTTGAAACATGTGCTTATAGTTTATTCCATGAGCCAGCATGCAATATAATTTTGTAGACAAAAAAATAAAATTATGGGGGAAATATCTGTCCCTTAACTGTTAACTATTTTTATAAATTTAGATTTTTGAATTAATGCTATACAGGAGTATTCCTCAAGCAGCACTGTTCCCCCCCAAAAAAACAGTTTGTGGATATATCTACATCACAGTGTCCCTGAATAGAATTTTTGCTGTCTTTGTGTATGTAAGACAACCTCTCCTATCACATTGATAAACAAGGATTTTTATATTTTTGAAGAAATTAGCTCTAGGTTTGAATTTTGTTTTCAAAATGTCCTAGACTGGGGGAAAATATGATCTTTTTATTCATTAATTGCTTTGCTATTAATGAAATTCCTCAAAATGGAATAAGTAAGTGCATGAATTTACCTAGAATTTGGAAACATTATTTGCCTTTTGCATTAAGTGTTATCATTTCAAACAATCATCGTTTTTAACCTGTTAACCTATTCTTGTGCTTTGCCTTTCACATCCTTGTGATGCTACCTCTTAATTTAGGAAATGGCACCCTTTTTCCTTTAGTTCTAATGGCTTTTATTTCGACACTTGTTTCACAGCTTAGAAGGCGTGCCTTTTGCAGGCACGCTGCTCCGATCAGCTTACACCTTACAAATATGGGCACAAAGAAGCTTCAGTCTCAGATGCATTTACACAGATGCTTATCTTGGAGCACAGACTCGGCACAGAAAAAAGGTTATCTGTCACTATCCTAATTATTTGTAAGTGGCGACTTAGACTATTTGCAAAGTAAACTACTAATAAATTTGAACGAAAAGTAAAATGTGCTATAAGGTATTTCTAGCGTTTCAGCAAGCTGAGAAAGCACACCAACGACTGCACGGAAAACATTTCCCTTTTCCTGTGCCGCTGGACAGACACTGGAGTCCCAGCGGAGCGATCGGTGCCGTGTGGGTCCGGCGGCGGGAGGGCGCATTTACCGCACTCGGGTAGCATTTCTCTGATCTCTCCTTTCCTTTGTGATCACTCATCCAACAGCCCTGTTTCGCATTGTTTTTCTACCCGCTTTATGAGCGAGTTAATGTGTTTCTTCTCAGGAGACCTTTAAGCTTAAAATATTTCTTTAATTAACGGAGCCTAACCTTAAAGAGCCAAAGCCGGCTGCGGCGCTTCCACACCGCTTGAGTGTGGGAATTCCACCTCCCCGGTTCACGGGGGAGGCTGAGGAAAGGACCATGCCTTCAACTTACCGGACCGGTCACGGAGAGACCCCGCGTCCCCGGCCGGCCCCCGGAGTCCCCGTGCCGGGACGCTCCGGGGCTCTCCGCGCTCGGCAGGCGGGGGGCACAGAGACAAGGCGAGAAAGCTGCCGGCCGCTCGCCCGCGCCCCTCCCACCCTTCCCTGCCGCTTTGAACTTCTCCAGCAGACCCCTGAAGGTGCAGCGCGGCCCCAGCACGCCACGCCACGCCAGGGGGAAGGCGCAGCGCCAGCGCCCCATCCCCGAGCATCCCCCCGTCCCCGCCGGCGAGGGGGAAGATGCCCCGCTGCCGCCGGCCCCACGCACATCCCCCACGCGGGGAAGACGCAACGCTATCCCCAGCCCCTGCCCGTGCGGAGGAAAGCGCGGCAGTACCCCCGCCACCGGGGTTACCCCCTCCCGCCGCAGCTCCCGCCCCTCCCGCCGCTGCCCTGCCCGAACAATGAGCCGGGACAGCGCGGCACGGCCCCGGGGCAACCCCGGCATGTCCGCCCGGCCCCCTCCGCCCGCCAGCGAGCGCAGCCTCTCGCCTCGCCGCCGTAGCGCCCGGCTCCGCCCGCGAGGTACCGAGGGCGGGGGCACCCCCATCCCGGGAGGGGCCGGGCGGCAGCGCGGGGGGCGCTCGGCCGTGTGCGGGGGGCGGCTCCCGGGGGCGGTGCCGGTGCCGTGCCGAGCCGAGCCGAGCCGTCCGTGCCGCCACGATCCGGCCGAGCCGCGGTGCCGCCCGCCCCCGGCCGCTGCCCGCGCCCTGCGCTTTGTGCGTGCGGCGGCCACCACCATGCGGGGGGAGAGGCTCCGCGTGGGACGCGGCGAGGCGGAGCGCCCGCGCCGCCCCGGCTGCTGCACCTCGGGGGGCAGGGCCCCCAGAGAGCCCTGAGCGCCCGGCGGTACGTAGGGGCGACCCCGGCCGGAGAGCGCTTCTCTCTTTTATTATTATTCTTCGGGGTTTGGTTTGTGGTGGGTTTTTTTGGCTTTTTTTTTTTTTTTTTTTTTTTTTTTTTTGTTTCTGGGAGATGGGTGGTGATGGTGAAGGGGAGGATTTCTACTGTGCAGCGTTTGCTGGAAGGAAAACCCTGTAGGTGAAGCCATATGGGTTCTCAGTGGCATGGCTTAGTGGCTTCTGGGCTTAACAGTTTTCGGGCGGGGAGTGTGCAGGGTGTGTTTTAGGAGGGCTCGACTGCTCAAGAGAGCTTGAATAGATACGTTTAGAGAAGCAGCGCTTTCCAGGAATTTAAATGAGACCCTTTTTTGTGGTTGCTTTTCCAGGCTGTTCTGTTAGTTCTATATTTGTTTTTGCAGATTGCTCTTATCAATAGTTAGGCAGCTGTGGTGGCATATAAAAATCGATGTTCTCAAAGGAAAAAAGAAAGTCTCGGTGAATTCACCTCTGCTAAGCGGTGTGGATCACTTCTGGGGTCTGGTTTTATAATTTATCGGGAATGTTATAGTCTCTAATGTTCAACTACCATTTCTAGTATATTTTATTATGCCAATGTGCTTCTTTTGGTACTAGAAAAAATTGGTTGGGTTACTCATTCAAGTAATTTAGTTGGTAACTTGGAGGAACGTTTAGTCATCTCATTTCAGATGTGGAGGGAAATGCTAAGAGAAAGGCAGAAGGCAATGGCAAACCTCAAGGTTTAGGTTTATGCACGTTTTAAAAATTGATTTTCCTTTTTCAGTCTTGCAAACTTTCTGAACTTTAATCCTTTTGCAATGAAACTTTCCAGGCGTGGCGTCTGCATCCAGGTAATTTTAATACATATATATGTATGTATATATCTTTTGCTTATTTGGAAAACTCAGGTGAAAATAATTCAACTGGCTTGCATAGTGTGGGGCTGTAGGAGATGGGGAAAGAATTACCACATTTTTTCCATTTAAAGATGGAGCTCCTGTAGGTTTTTTTTTTTTGTTTTGTTTTGTTTTTTGTTTTGTTTTTTTGTGGTTTTTTTTGGGAGGTTTGTGTGTTTATTTTTGGTTGTTTTTTTTTTTTTTCAGGGAGTTTTATTATTTATGTAAATATGAAGTATGGTTTAGAAGTATTATTCTTTCATGGGCAGTTTCTGATTAAAATACTATTTGATGGAAATCCTGCCTTGGATACCTACTAATTTTGTGTGTATTTTGCTAAGACCAACTGCTGCACTATTGGGAAAATATGTGCTATATTTGCTGAATGAAAAGCTGTGATAAAGGGTCTGGAGGTGAGGTCCTATCTGTGTATTCAAACCCAAGGACTCAACACTGATTTCTGCAGCTGACAACTTTGTGGACACCTCTTCTGTAGGAGACAGGCTCCTCTTGCATTTGCTGTGGAAATGCTGGAGTTGAGATCTAGTAAGTGAAGACTTCAAAGTATTTGTAGGCAGAAGTCTTTTCTGATTGAGTTTAGGATGTCTAAAACTTGTGGTGTGGTAGTCAGAGAACTCTTTTCTGTTCTACACTTCATCTGGGCAGACTACAGGATTTCCCAGCATTGTCCACACTGCACATTCAGAGCTGGAGGATGTATACAAAATGTTAGAGGTTTCTTGCAAGGTTACAGAGTTCTATATCTATGGTTTGTTATGTGTTTTCTACCAAGGACATGAAAAGAAAGGCCAAACAGTAGGGGAAAACGTTACAAAAAATTTTTATAGGGAGCTTAAAGAGATGCTAGAGTTGCATATGTAAATGTCATATTGGAAAGACGTCATGGATGAAGCTGTATGTTCATCTGATCTCGTTCTTTGGAATCTGCAAAATGATTGTTATATGCCCTCTTAGGTTAAATGTAGACTTGTGCATAAGTAAAATGAGGCAATTTTGTTTCCTAATTTAAAATCAAGAAAGTAAAATTGAAAAATAACTAACACTACAGAATTTTATTGGGTATTTTTTTTATTGCAGATTAGTTAAATAAGGTAGAACAGCATCCTAACAATTGCATTGTGAATTGTGATGCTGTGTGTGCTGCCTACTGCATAAACTATTGGGGCATGCTGACTTTTACATGAGTTGTTGGAATGCTACTGGCCCATCAGAAATAGTATGCAAATCTCTCTGCAGTAATTTTCAGACTGTGATTTGGAAACTTCTCTGTACTTGCTAGGGAATTGGCTAGCAATCTGCAGAGAAGTATTTGGGCATATGGTATAGGCTAATTTTCCATGTATTTAGCTACTAATGCCATTAAAATAAGCCAAAATACATTAAATACCTCTCTAATATTAATTATCTTGTTAAGAATTTGCTGAAAATACTATTAAAGTACAGATGTGTACATGGGCTGTGTGATCAGTGTGAAGGCAAATTCAGGGAATAGGGTAGTGGGAAATCTGTTGATCTGCAAAGGTTTGCTACAATGCTGTTGTTGCTGCAAAAAAAATTGGTTGCTCCTGTGGCATTGTAACTTTGGAACAAAGACAGGGACTTCAAGGAACGGAAAATCTGACTTTACTGCTACTTTTGTAGTGAAGGGATCATTTTTGTTGAGTAAGGCTGTTGGCTTCCTCAGCCTAAAGGTTTACAACCCTTAAATAGCTCTTCCTGACACTAAGCAGTATCCCTTTGATGTGCTTCAAGTGTGTTAGAAAGGCTGGCTGGCAACATTGGTGCTGATGAATGAAAAAGAGAGAAATTTACATCAGATAGTTTCTTTAAATTATTTCCCTTGTTGTTAGTTATTACCAAGCATTAGACTGCCACACTTGAATATAATTAATGTAGTAAATGGCTTATTAGGTGCCATCTGAACTTTTGCCTTGTTTAATTATAGAAGCTTAGTGCAGTGGTCTGTGTACAATATTCACCCCAAATAATTGCTTTCAGACTTTTATCTGACTATAGTTATTTTTGGAGCAGCTGCATACATGGCTTTTCCTTGAACTTTGCACTTCTTAGGCTCTCTGCAGTCCTGACACTACATTTTCGTTTGCATAATTAAAAGCAGTTGTGTTTTGATTTTGCTGGTAGTATTTCAGAGCAATTTTTCTGCATGCCATTCATATGTTAATGTATTTTGAGCTTCCTTAAAATTCTTTAATTCATATTTAGGTATCAATCAATCCATGACACAAATGGGAAAGTTGTAATTTTTTTTTTTTGAAAGTTTTTAAATGGTTACTGAAGTTAAAAGTATTTTTTCCAGTGACATTGTATGTATTGAAAATTATGTTAAAAGTGTGAAAAGAGTGGCATGGGATGAAATCAGCACCACAAAGGATTTACAATAAAGGGTTGAGATTCAGCAAGTTCTTCTTCATGTGCTTAATTATGTATATTAATTTCGCAATAAATGCCGTCTTCCTGTAGTAGAACTCATGGTGACATATTTAGAATGCAAGATCATGTGAAAAGCTGAGTACAGCTACCATATTATACCTGTAAAAATCTCTGATACTTATTACTGGGTTTGTGAACATTTTGTATTTTAGATCCAGTTTTTTCTAAGGTGCAACCATAGAAAACTGATTTTCTTGATCTGTAACACTTCTAAAAATATAATCTTGTAAAAAAATTCAAATTTCTTTTTATCTGGTCTGAAAATTTTACGTAGACTAGAATCAGTGCTTCAATAGTTGGCCTCAAGGACAAAGCATGCCAAAATCATTCCGTTTGTTGTATGCATCTTTCAGAGATTGTCTCTTTCCAGAAGGATAAACTCTTGAAGAGTTAAATATTAGGGAGTTGTTCCCAGTATTCTTGATGAGGGTCCTTCCTTGATCTTGGAGCTCACACCAGACAGATGCTCTGGCAGACCTTATTGGTCTACAGACCTTCAAAGCCCTCTTTGACACCAGTCACTTTGGAGATGCCAGTTCTTCCATGCTGCTGAAGATGGCCAGAGGCTTGGAGGAGCCAGGGAGGTGGAACAGAGCTTAGCTGTGAGGTGTGGTGGCCTGGATTGCTGTTACATTTCATTGGAGATGCAGCCTTACCGCTGGTTGTGTGTGTATTAGCACACTGTGCTTTCTGGAAGGTGTGCTTAAGAAATCTAAATGTAAATTAAAAGGAAATGTTATTCATTGCATAGCTCTGTGGTTGTCATCAGAGCAGGATTCACCGTGGGTTTGGTGCAGTCCCTGCTTATTGTATTAAATTGTACCAATGCTATCCCAGAGGAGGGTGTTACATAGCTGGGGTTGTGAAATGACCGTGAGTGCTCTGAGGTATGAACACAAAATCTTTGAAATAACTAAATGGCTGTTAACTTTGGAAAGGAAAGTTTCTTCTTCACCCGTGATATGTATTTGTCTGGCTGGAAAATATGTGGCCAGCCAGATACAGAGGGCTTAGCAATATGGGGAGATTTGTTCTGTCACTTTCTGCATCCCTTATGTCGTTGATGGAGCCAGAGGTCTGGAGGGTGTAAAATTTGATGAGGTCTCTTTATAGGATCCTCAGTTTAAAGTAACTGTGCTAAGTTCTGTATGTAATTTCGGTAGCGGAGTTGTCTTTCAGTTGTCATCACTGGAAGGGCTACTTTTGGTCTAGTCACTGTCATATGGGCATATTGGTGTCTCATCAAAAGCTCTGATCCTGTCTCTGTGAAATACCAAGTCACATCTGCCCATGATGTTCTGAATAAATACCTTCTGTGTATAAAAATGTAGTGATGTACTCTACAATCATAGTCATAAATGCCCTCAAACTTTGCATAATTGAGTACTGAAGAATTTGCCACTCTCTTATGACGTTTGTGCCTAGATGAGGAAATGCTAGTTAAGAGTGCTATTTCAAAACAAGCTGAAAAATGCAGATATTTTATAATTCACTGTACAAAGCAAGAGGTGTTTGGCTCTGGACTGACAATGGAATATCGGGCCATTCACCCTTACGCTGTGTCAGGGAGGGGAGGTCAGTAACAAATGAAAGCTGTTACCATCTGATGGCTGTTCAGTCACCTGTGAAATGTGGTTTCTAATAGACAGGTTTCCACATCATAGGAGCAGCAACCACAATTAGATGAGCAGAGCCAGCCCCCTTGTCAGAAGCCTCGTACATCATGCCTCAAACCAATCCCGCCAATTCAGTGTTTCCAAACACAGCCCGGGGACCCGTGATTGCTCTGTGTGCTGGTGGAGAAAGAGTGTGTTTATTGTTGAAGCCTTTCTCTCCTAGAAAGGCTTAATGTGTGAAAGCAGAAAAAAGTAGAGCCTACAGCAGCATGCATGAGGTCCTGGCTCCATGTGAATAAGTTGCTTACAAAATGTTCAAAGGCTTTACTGGGTTTAGGATTTCATCCTGTGGAAGCATTATAGAGGGCACCCTGTATCTCCCAGTAAAGCTAACTAATCATGTCCAGACGTGGTAGTAGTTAGCTGACAAATTGGCTGAGAAGTCAGTGATTAATTTTAACAAAGGAGTTTTCTTTGAATGCAAACTCATGCATGACAATTATAACAGTATGCCTATGTTATGTATAAAATTGGAGATTTTTATTCTTTAAGCTTCAGATCTGCTTATATATGATTATTTTTTTCCAGTGTCTTAAAACATCTGCCTTTTGTGGGGAATATTGGGGGAAGAGGACAAACACACATAGAAAAGAAGTGCTCTTTCTTTCCCAAAATATCCTAAATACCAATGAAACGTTCAAAGCAATTGCAAAATTCCTTTTTAGTGCTCAGGAGTATTTAATATATCGTATACATTCTGTAAGGCCTCTGGTGTCTTCAGTGAACTACAGATCTAATATTCAGTCCCATAAAACTAGTGAAAGGTTTTGTATTGCCTTTAAGTGGGCTCAGGGTCTAGACCCCAGTGAATCCTAGTTTGTGTTCTAGCTGCAGGCTCCTTTTAACAGGAGACTTTGAGTGTGGGTGGTAGGAAAAAAGCTCCTAGCAAACATACCTGAGTTGGGTCATATTTTGATGTATTGAGGAAGCTGCTTTTAAAATCAAGCCTGCTTGGGCTAAATATATTGTGAGATGTTAGGGGAAAAGCATTAAGAATAAGAGGAGTGTAGGATTTTTTTTTTTTTTTAATTAAAGCAGTGCTCTTAATAAAGCAGTGCCTATGTGGCTTTTTTTTTTTTTTTCCCCTAAAGATTGTGGTGCTAGCACAGAAATTGCATTATAGCTGGATAGACAAGAAGCCTTCTTAAGAGCACAAATGTGTCCTGTAGGAAAATCAAGCCATGACTTGTTTTTAGGCATTTAATTGGATACAGTCTTGCAGATGGATGGAAGTTTGTGATCAAACCACCTTGACTTCACGCTAGGATCTTTATTAGCACAGCTGAAGGCCACAGAGTATCAAGGGTGGCTTTGCACCAATGAGTTTGTGTGACTGTAGCAGAGTGGTGTTGACATTTTCTTTATAATATGCCACCTAATTTTCAGAATCTTATCGTTCACCTATAAACCACATAGGTTTATGCATAAAAAGCATAAATATAAAGCATAGTTAAAAGGTCAATTTAGTGGAAGGAGAAAGTTTACTAAGTATAAAAATGATTGCTTTGACAAAATAGAGAAGAATGTGGCATTAACAAAGAGAACTCATTTTTCCTTCTTCTGTTTTTTTTTAAATGTGTCTCTCAGACACCCTTGGACTTAAAGGACATTTAGAGAAAGAGCTTTAGAAAAATGGAAGTCTCTTTAAACATTTTTTCTTTCATTGTCTTGACAAACCTTGAAAAGTAGTTTCTGTGCCTGCACATTTCAGAAACAGTTCTTAGGGGTTTTATTACGTGCTGAAACATATGTTTATAAAAAAGACTATAACCTGGCGGAAAAAGTGTCTTATAATAATAAACCTGTCGATGGGCCATATGCTGCCATCAGTATGTTTGCGAAATATAAATTCTTCTACAAGTGTTAAGTAAGTTTACAGCATGAGTGTTAAGTTAGGGTCAGACTGTGACTCACCCTTTGTGGATTGAGATGGGGAGGAAAGTGCCTGCGGATCCTCCTCATGCTCTTTTCATTAGCTCACAGGGCAGCAGGCAGGCTGGAGCTGGGAAGCACCCTTCCCAAAGGGCAGCGGAGGCTGGAGCTCTCAGAGAGACTGTGAGAAGTTCTCCTCCTGTAGCTTTTCCTTCGTGCTCTGCAGGTTTGTGCCGGCCCAGCACAGGCTTATGTATTTTGTAAAATTTGATTGAGCATTGTGTGGTCTCTGCTGAGAAGAGCACACCTCTGAGTTAGATTATCTGCATTTTAAAGGCGAAAGAACAGATATTTGAAGTTGGTTCAAATACAAGAGCTCTGATAAATCTCCAATTGGATAAGAAATGTGGAAAGAAACTTCTGTTCTTACTGTCTATTAGGTAGATAATTCTTATTTTATGGGTGTTTTTGGTGATGACAGTACCAGTTTTGGTTTTTAATGTAGGAGTCGTGGTCATTGCAAAGTCTTTTGGTTTTGAAGAGCAAAAGTAAGATGCAGAAGGTCAAAGGATATGTCATTCTTAAAAGGCGCTTTCTGTGTGGGATCAATGTTTGGTAAATGTAGACACTTTCGAGCCTATTTTACTTTGGATTCACTCATGTAGCTCCTGTGAATGGGAGTCAGGCATGTGTGCATCTGAAAAAGAATAGGTCTCTTTGTAACACTGTTTCCATGTAGAAACATACTTCACCGGGAAGTGTTTTAATAGCCTAATGTTTCCCACTACTACTCAGCTGTGCACTGCTTGTTTTCCTGGCAAGGTAGCAAGTGATAGTCATTGTCAAAGAAAATATCAAAGATTAGGGAGAATTGTTTAAAGTAGTTGTCCATGCTGAAAGCTGTGTCAAGTGATACATGTGGTTGCCATAGTATCTGTTATCAGAATGAAGATTGTGAACAGAGCAGTCCCCATCAGGAGTGAATTCCTTACCCACGGTCTCTCCAGGGTTCATCAGACAAAAGTTTGCACAGGGGAGCAAACTTGCTTTTTGAGGGCTGAAATCTTCCCCCTGGGTGTTCCTGTCCAGAAGTCTAATGGCTTATGTTGTGTCTATGTGTACAAGGTTCCTAGTCTAGAAGAGGGCCTTGGAGACCAAGAGAGTGGAGCAGAGAGGGGGAATCTGCTGCAGTAGAAGCACCCAGAGCCCAGCACAGATTCTGCAATCAGCATGGAAATGGAAAATAGATTGGATTGGTAATCCATGGAGGAAAACATTGGGAACTATGCAGATGTTCACTGAGAAAATTTTTTGGGTTCATCAGTGAGTAAGGCTAAGTATGGATTGAAGGAGCAGGAAGAGGACAACACTAAGGGGAGGAAACCATCTGTGTCTGGTATTTGCTCACCTTTCCAAGAGAGGCACTTTGGTACTGGCAATGATGGAAAGCACCCCAGGACCATTTCTCTCCAGCTTGACAGAATGTCTCCCCATGGAATCTGTAAAGTCCAGCCAAGTTCTTACACCCAGCTGGACCTGAGGGAAGGGTCCTGGGCTTCTGGGCTGCCTCCTGAGCACAGCTGATGAGGTGATGGAGGAGCCTGCAGTGGTCCAGGCTGGCTTGCCTGCAGCATGCACAAGCCAACGTGTTGTGTTAACAACTGCAGCGCTCAGAATTTGCACAAACTCACATTTAGTAATAAAATAGCCTGCAACTAGTCAAAGGCACCAGCAGTAGCCAGGCAAATTTGGAATGTGTAAGCCAACCATTTTTAAGTTGTGGTGGGCCAAAAAAAATTAGGGCACGGTCCAAGAAATGGAGAACACCTCACTTTTCAGGAACTCTCATATCTTCAAGATGCCTTGGCTGATCTACCTCAAACTTTCCAGAGGAGCTTTCCTTGGCATGAGACCATGACTGAAATTTCATGTGGCTGGTTTTACTTTGTTCAAGTTATGAAGGTTAAAATCAGAGTTTGTTATAGAAAGCTAATCTCTCCATTAGAAATATTTGTGCATATTTAGTATTCATTCCATTGTCATTGTTCACTCCTTGTTCAGACTGATTCTATTTTTGCTGTTAATTTCAGGGTTGGGTTTTTTTGTTGTTTTTTTTTTTTTTCAAGGGTAAATTCAGGGCAGTGTAGATTGGAGCCAAAGTGTGCATGGCTGGCTATAGGCACATGTGGTAAGGCAGAAGCATTAGCCCTGTAACTGCTGGAGAAGGATTTACATTTGGAATCCTACTGCCACCACACTGTCACTGAGAGCCTTTTGGAGTGTCTGATTTGAGAGACCACTATTTAGTACAGATTTTCCCTCTCTGCTTGGTAGAAGAGAGTATCTCTGTTGACCTAGTAATACTCTGACCTCGAGGCAAAAAATGTTTCTGATTGATGGCTAGCTTGGCATTTAGGGTTTCCCTAGTGGCAGCTCCTGCTGTGGAAAGCTGTGAGGGTGGCAATGGCCTAAGATGAGGATCAGTATTCTCCATGTGTGCTTTTGAGCTGCTTTTCCTTGTCTAAAAATCTGTAGGCTGAAATGTCTAGCTTTCAAAATTGCAAGAATTCAGACAGGCATTAGAAAACAGAGAGAAAATGTTTGTGGGCCTGGAAGTACCTTTTATTTTTCAAGTTAGAGGCACCTTAGCAGTGACTTCTGTATCAGGGTGGGACCTGGTTGTGCACTAGCCCTTTCCTTTGCTCTGACCGCTGTTTTCTGAATGATGAGGAGACCAGAGCATGCTATTGCAGATACTTGCTGTTGCTATATGGAGCCAAATGAGCAAAAGTCTCTAAATATGCTGTATTTTGAGACACTGAATTAGTTTGATTGAGCCACTGTATAGACAGAGCAAGCAGGGGTGGAGCAGGTGTCAGGCTGGAACGAGCCCTCACCCTGAGGCAGGGGCTGAGAGTGTTTGAAGTCACTGCTTGTCTGTATTTTTCTTTCTGGGGCTTAAGTTCTAAAGCTCCAGGAGAGACTTGGCAGAAGTCAGGAGGTGCTGCTCCTGACGAGACAGGGTGCTGTGCATCACTGTTTGGTAGGGCTGTCTTTTAGGCTGGATCACTCAGCACCTGCCCAACTCTGCAGTCAATGGAGCCAGGAGGTGCTCTGTGTGTCTGTGCAAGGCCAGTCTTTGTCCTGTTTGCCATCTGTACTGCTCCTGGCCAGCAGCTGTAGCAGAGGGGCATTCCTGCTTCTTGCCTAACACACCCCACACCAAAAATACAATTGTTACATTAGTTTACTATGGGTTAATTCCTGTGAAAGGGTATCTGCATAAAATAGCGAACTGTAGGTTTTCTACTTGCTCAGGCCTTTTATTATTGGGAGCACTGGAAAGACCAACAGAGTCAGCTAAAAATCAATGTGCCTCTATATAGGCAGCCACTGAGAAGGGTGCAGGTAATGTGATCACAGCTACTTAAACCAGTGATACCACTACAGTCTGCAAAATCTTCAAGCACGAGCAAAACCCTATGTAAAACTCCTGGACCACAGAATTAAAATAATTAATTCTCACAGTCTCTGAAATATATATTGCTCTTGCAAGGTCATCATGAGATGAATAGGGACACTAGCACTAGGTAGAGCATACTGTATACATGGAACTTTGCTTCTGTCCTGTGTGACATTAGGCTCTTTATTTTTGTAAAACAATAAATAGTTGCAGTTGAAAGTGCCCTGAGAATTCTTCAGGTGATGATAGCACCAAAACCAGAGCCATCAAAGTGGAAATGCAAAACAAAATACGTAGATAGGAAGATGCATCTTTTGGTTCCTAAGTAAGCTCAGATATCTATCACTGCATGGCATTGGAGTGCCTGCATAGAGACTCTCTGCATGATTTCTTCAGTAATCAGGACCTCGAAGGAGGAGGTCACCCCAAAGAATTTTTATCTTCTTGGCATTTCTAGAAATAGTATATCTGCATTCTTCAGGCTGCAGAGCTGCAAAGCTTTGAGTTACTACTGGTGCTGCTCCATCCTGAGCTCCCAGATGAAAGTTTCCAAGGAGTGTCATAAACCCGTTGCACAAGCTGAGAGAAGGAATAGAAAACTGCAAAGCCTGTAATACTGCAATATTATAGTATTGTCTACTGCTGCAATAACCCTGCTGTGTTTGGAAGGTCTCAGGCATACCAGCACCATGGTTAATCAGTCAAGCAGCCAATAGTAATTCATAGCCTTGACTGCTGAGAAATTCAGCACGGCTAAGATAGACATCTGATCCAGCTCAAGAAAGTAAAGGCATCTTCCCACAGCAGTTTGCTTTTTGACTGAGTTGCTTTAACTCTGTTTCTGAATTTTCTTGTTTTCTAAATAATACTTTTCATATTTTTTTCATTTAGAGTTCCTAAACAAAATGTTCTTTGAAATGTAATGTCTTTTAAAGCAAAAGATTCCCCTCATTTATTTTCTGCCCGTCTGAAGTGAGGTTACAAAAGAAGACTGCTGGAAGTCCCATGTATGCAAAGTACGTAGGGAAAATGTCAAGTGACTTGGAAACACCCATGCTAAATAGAAGCGTCATCAAGAGAAAGGGAAATTGGGTCAAGACTTCTAGCAATGTGACTGGTTCATAGGTCTTGGAGTTCAGAATAGAGGTACTACTCCTGAATTTTGGAAATCAAGGGGTGATTATAGTGATATGGTGATGCCAGAGGAGACACACTGCTGTAATCTGGAGTTATCAGTCACTGGCTGAAATGCTGGAGAAATAGTAGCAGTAGAGAAATTACATAGAGTACATAAAGTATTTATTATATTAACAATATTTTTTTCTAAGAAAGGCAATGCTTTTAGAGAGCTAATATCATATACCAAAAGTCTATTTTTTTTTCCCTGATTCTCTAATGCCCAAGCCAAGTGAATTGATTTTAAACTGAAGTGTGCCTGTCTTGTACAAGTGTGCTTGGCAGAAAAGTGATGTATTAGAATTCACATAAACTTGGATTCTTCAGCTCCTGGAAAGGAAACTGTATGTTACCCACTGATGGAAACATGGGCTCCTCTACAGTGTGCCCTTGGGCATGTTCTGTTTAAGTGTCTTGAAAATACGTGGTTATTCCTCATGTGCTTGTCCACGCTCAGTTTGTTTATGGAGACTGTGACATTTACTGTATCTGCAGTCTGGAATACTGCTTTTGCCATAGCTTTTAGTGATTATTTCCTTTTACTAAAAAACCCCTAGGAGATCTAGGCAAGGCAATTGCATAGAAGACTTAGCAAACAAAAATTGTTAACTACGTGTGGTGATAAAGTTAGAAAAGACTTTAAAGAAATCAAACTTGCCATTAGCATGAACCATACAAATTCTTCTTTAATTTCTCTTCCCTCATGGTATAAAAGTCTGCTCATTCTTTCATCAGAAATGATTCAGACCTGAGGGACACTTGTAATTTGCAAGTAATTAGTAAATAAGTCAGATAAATATTATCCATTGAGATTTGTGAAAGCACATTGGATAGGATTCTTAAAGAGCTGTATCAAATCTGAACAATTAAAGTTTAAAAAAATTATCTCTAGTTAGTATGATAAGTCCATTTCATCATAAATTAATTCACTGTTAATAGTTTCTGCTGCTTTTGGAGCAATCTGAAGGGGTTTGGGAATCTGAAAAAGTAGTTAAAATAGAAGAAAATCTGTAATAGCACAGTATATTTAGACAAAATTTTGACAGTATCCAGATTCTGACTTGCAATGAGATCTTGCTTGTGTGCAAATGTTGTCAGTGGGGTTCTGGATCCAGAGCTGAACCTCAGATCTGTGGATGTGAGTGCTCACTCTTCACTCCCCATCTCATTTCAAACAATATTTCTCTTGGTTCTTGTAGGGCATAACGTACTGTCTGCCTTCTTTTTTAAGAAAAGCTCAGTGGTGCTCATTTTCTTATGCTGAAGTCAAAAAAACCAAATTATGTGGCTGTTACTGTTCACAGCTTTGGGCTCTTTAAGTGGAAAAGCAGAATTTGAGGTACAAGAAATGTTTGAATAAATGTGGTTTGTAAGTAGATTGGCCAACAGCTGCTCCTAAATTAATCTTAAAATCTTGGTAGACCTCTTCCTAAAAGTCCCTTCAGAATTGTGAGGTGCTACAGAATTCTCCTGTAGCTTTGCATCAATGCACTGGTGGGGTAATGGGAACACACAGATTTCTGCCATTACTCCCTGGGAATTATTTGGTGTCTCTCATGACCCTCCAGAGTCTGTTAGATCTAATATCAGGTTTCACATTTGAAGGGTTTGTATAGTAAAAGTCACTACAGTTACTGAAAGTACTATGAAATCATACAATGTATGAAAATGGATTAAAACATATATGCTGTTCCCATATAGATTTCCTTCTGCTTTATTGGAATGGTAAATTTGGTTCAATCAATTCACCAAGTCAGGTTTGGTGATTGATAGGTTTACTCCTAGTGGCAGGTGACCTACCTGATTACCAGCACCTTGCTGTACTGCTGCATATCCAAATACTTATTTGTAAGGATTTTACTCTTTTCCTATAGCAGAGCAAGCACAACAGACTGTTTTGCATAGATACTGAAAATTTTGAAAGAGTTTGGAGCAGATTGAACATAGCTGAAAATCAGAACAAGAGTCTTGTCACTGCTTGACATCATTTATGATTGCTACTAATATATCTATTTGCATTTTTATACTTGTTTTTAGTATGAACTTCAAGGCATTTTTCTCCAACATTTAAAAAAACCTAACAACCCAGTGTGATGAAAGTAGGTAAATTTTGCTTTGCTTGCAGTCATCCTGTGTAGTGTAGTCTATATCTGCTGTAGTAGTTGTAACTGTTAGTAAAACATCTCTACTAACACACTGACTAGAAGTATAGATGTAAATCAGGAAATAAAAGCAAAAATCCTGAAAATTTTAGAAAAGTTAAGCATTAGTTTTTAGATCAGACTAACATTTTCCCCCATTTATTTACTGTCTGAATGGGATTGAAGGAAGACTAAACCCCACCAGCAGAATATGTTTGACAGGATTGGGTGTTGCTGAGGAGTCAATCTATGTTAAAACAAGGATTTCTTTTTCAGAGCAGTCTCTTTTCATGTTGATAGAGGAAACCTTCTTCTGATTGATTTAGGGCAGTGAATTGGCTTTACTTTATTGCTTACCTTGTGCCTTTAGCACTTAAAAGCTGCAGGCAAGGGTTAGGATTGTATTATCCTAGGCAAGGGTCAAAATCACACAAATATTTCATCTCTACCCTTGCAAACCTTTTTTACTAATTCTCCCAGTGGTTGGTTTGAGTGTTGCAGTAGTTTTCCTGAATGGCAAATGCTACCATGGTGAGGGAAAACTCCTGTTTGCTGGGAAGGGCACGAACCAGAAGAGCAGCAAGCAGCCTCTCAGAAGAGGCTCCTGGGAAATCAAGGGGGTGGATTTGCCAGGGCACTGTGGACACACCCCACGTGCTCCTCGCTGCAGGTGTGAGGGCATCTGTTCCCACAGATGCTGAGTTGTCAGTGTGCAGCAAGAGAGAGAGAGTTTCAAATGTTTCTGACATCTTGATGAGAGGATGGCTACGTTCTGTGCTGGGCAAGAGGATGTGTTTCATCAGCACCTTCTCAGCAAATGCATCTACGTCTTCTAAACAGAGTGTGCAAAAGGCAGGTAGGGGTTTGCATGTCTTGGCTGCTTAAAGGCAGTCTTAGAAGGAGGGCTTTTTAATGAAATTGGTGGTATTTCAAAGGCATTCCTGTTGGCTGAAAACCAAGAAATGCATAGCCAGCATTTGAAATACCAAGAAATATTTAAATTAAAATTTTGATTATGCCACCTGTTGAACAATTGAAGGAAGGGAATATATTGCATATATGCTGGTTAGCTTCAGGTTTTAATGTCAGTATTTAAATTGAGACTTTACTCTAGAGATAAAGGCACCAAAAAAAAAAAAAAAAACCAAACTCTACCAAGTATCTTGGAAGTTAAAGTATTTACTCTTTCATAGATTTGTCTGTAGTAACCTGTAGGTCTCAAAATACAAAGTTTTAGGTTTTGTTGTAACTTCTGATGGTGAAAATTACCATCAAATGGTAATTCCACAGTTCTATCCAATGAGGATGTTCTCGATCATATCCCATCCTTCTAAATTTTATAACAAAAACAACTAATGCAAATAATCTTGGGTGCTGGCCAGCTCTGTCTGGCTTCTCACTTACCTCCGTGTCTCATTGTTTTAATGGTGTCAGAGCTTTCAGAGAACCTAATCCTTTTTGTGCTACCTTCCATCTTCTAAAAGTCAGTTGTATTTGTAGGGAGTGAATGGCAAGTTCTGGGGAAAAGACATCTTGTGAGCTGCACATGGGCATCAATGATTGACAAAGGGGATGAAGCACCCAGCCAACAACTTTGGTTTGTCACTATTGCTCATGCTAGTTTCATGCTGGTACTTGTTAGAGATTCTGTTTCTCTGTAAAATTTCCAGACAAATAGGATTCAGGTTCCGGTGGTTCATGTCAGGTTAGAAACAGCTGTATCCCAACCAGAAGAGATTTCTGTTGAGCTAGTCATAGTTTAAACTAATTTTGCCCACAGACATACATAAAACAGTGCCAGAATGGAGAGAGAAAGAAAGGGGTAGGGGGGGAATACTAATACCACTTCATTTTGTTTTAGGAAGCCAACCAAAATATCCCAGCTAGTGTAGGTTGGCTTATTATCAGCATGATCATGTTAAGTATTAAAATACACAAAAAGAGGGGAAAATTGTTTCAGTCCAGGAAATTTCATTTTTAGAATGTAATGTAACAAAGGGCTGAACTGACTTCATCCTTCAGTTTGGCAAGCCTTCTTCCAGGGTGAATTTTTTCATTTAGGCTTTTAGGCTAAGGCAAATAAGCACATAGAAGGCATGTTGTTTGTATGTATATATATGAATATACAGAAATGAGATGTTAACAATGATAATTTTCTAAATATCCTCCTACAATTATTTTGCTAACATAAACAAATGGAAACTGGCACTGAGATGGAGCTGAGAAATAGGGAACAATTTGTTTAACATTCTCCTATATTAGTGCTTTTAAGCAAGGGCTGAGTTGCTTTCTTTCTGGAACAAATGTAAAAAGACAAACTACAGCCCAATAAAGAAGTTAGTAATTAAAAGGAAAGCGAAACAGTGCCTACAGTGTTAGAAACATACAGTAAGAACATACTTGGCAGATGTAAAATACATTGCTACACAGAGATGTGGATAATCAGTATATCTCAGAAATGTTGCTTTAGAATGGAAAATCAAAATTCTCCAATCACTTCTGCCTGGAAGAGTTAGTGAATTTGGTCAAGTTTTTGTGATGGGATTGAAACAGGTCTTTTGTAACTGTACTCTCTGTTCATGAGTGTGTTAGTATAAATGTTTCCTTCTTTAAGGAAGCAATTCAGATTGCCCTTTTTCAGGGCAATTACTGCTGTGTTAAGTTCAAGTAATATAGCATCTAAAAACATTTATGGAGCAAAGAAAAGAAGCCTTTTATTCTAACCTTGCCAAGAGCAGAAATAAAATGAGCGTTGTGCTGGAAGTGTAGAACTGCATGAGGATTTGTAACGTCCTATTTCTCGTGGTTTAGTCTTGTGTGCAGCCTGAGATTTGTGTGATTTAATGAGGCTGTGATTCGTTTATCCTGTCAAGCTTTAAATAAAAACCCTCAAAGCACTTCCTTCCTTTTTTGAATTATGTGTTTTTGCAAGTACGGTATCAAAAGCTGTCCCTTAAAAAGAGGGAGGGGAACCCAATACAGTTATGTATGTTGGCTGGATTTTTTTTCTTCTGTTTTATTAGACACTTAGTAGTACTATCCATTTCTCTGTGCCTCTCTGTCTTGTTTTGGTGCATTAAGAGGTTCCTGCCATCCTGTTCAGTTAAACATGAAAAGAGAACATAAGCACACGCTGCTCCTGAACTCTGCTTTTGCAGGGATGATTGGGATTAAAACTTTATTCTGTGGGTGGGGATTAAGTCCCACAGAAAGCCAGGCTGTGCTGAAGATGGGCATAAACTCCTGCTTGTGCTGTGTGTCCTCAGGCACCATCTGTGCCTGTATGTTGGAGCATCCCTGCATAGGGTGTGAAGTAACCTTCACAGGGGAAAATACGTACAACTCTTTTGGGTGCTGATCCATTGCAAAGCTCAGTCTGAAAGTGCCCTGGTGCAAAGGTTGTGCTCCACCTGCAAGGACCAGGGTCTCCAGGGTCCCCTGTCCCAGACACAGGGGTGGCAGAAAGCAGCACATTGACCTGGGAGTGACCATCCAGAGTAAGGGGGAAAGACACAGCATGGGTCCTGCCACTCACCCAGGCTTCCCCTCTGCTGAAGGAACATGGCAGCCTCTTTCCCATCTTGGGAGGAATAGGGTAGGATGCTTAAGTTCAGAGCCTTCCCTCAGCAGTAGCAAGGCTCTCATGCTGCTTCTCCAAAGGGAAGGATGTGATCATTCTGGTGGGAGGAAGTTTTCACTTCCAGTTCTCATCCCTCTGGTGCTGAGGTGTCGCTGCCTCTCTGGCAGGTGTTGTTTTGCTCCTCCACTAGCACTATGGGCATAGTTTATTTTCAGTCTTTCTGCCTTCCTGCCCTCTCTGCTGCCCTGCAGCCAGGCTTCCTTCTCTCCTGGCCCAGTGCCACAGCCTCCCCCAGCCCCTGCTTCTTCCTCCCTGTGTTGATGTACAACTCACTTCCTCCTCATTGATCTCACTGCAGCAATAAAACTAAATACCTTAATCAAGTGGTTATGTGTGAATGGAGGATACACAACTAAGTGATGGCCATCAGTCTGGTCACCTTGTTTCCACACCTGGCTTTTATCTCCAGCCAGCTTGATGTTTCAGTCTGCACAGCATTCAGCTTCCTAAGACCTTCATGGTGATCAGATCCCCTGGGAACAACTGCAGTTCCTCTGCAACCTGCATTTTGTGAGAGGGAGAAGAGCTGCACAAAGGTAGCACAGAGAAACCACGTGAAGCTCTGTGGTTTGATCTGCAGAGGAACTACTGAGGTGGAAGAGTGGAGCCTGCTGGGATGGTGTTTGTGCAAACCTAGATCCCTCCATGACTATACAGTGGCATCCTGAATTTCACTTTGGAAAAGTGAATTTCACTTTGCACTGTCTTTGGATATTTGCAGTGATTTTATGTTGATGTGGGTACAAGTGGATTTTTTCCCCTGCTGTCTGGATCAAGACAGTGCTGTGGCTACGCTGAAATATGACCAAAACCCATCCAAAACACTCAGCTGGTAGATCTGCAAGGGCAGTAAAAATACTTCATCTGCTTCTTTACTGTGTGTGAGGGCATGCTAGGGACTGTGGCCAAAGTGGTGGTTTCTGCACCTGTGTCCTGTGGTGGAAGCAAGCTCCGTTGGCATTTGCAGCAACTTAAGCAGCCTTGAACCTTTGCATCCTGCTGTGAACAGCAGGACCTAGCAAAGGTGTGGCAAGAGCAAACGGCAAAAAATGGGGTCAGAAGTAAGATAAGGCTGAGTACAGGTGGTACATGGCTCTGTGAGACACTCCTTGAGAGGCTGTGGGAGATGATTGATGCTGTGAAAACTGCTTGTCTTCACACAACTGTGTGACACTTCTGCCCCTTTGTAGTTTTGGTTAAAGAGCCTGTAAGTGATTTACATTAAAGTTGTACTGAATTTTACATGAAATGCTATGTAGTACTTTTCTATAGAAACACTCAGAGTAACAAGGCTGTGCTCAGCTCATAACCAGTCTGGAAAAGCCAGAGAGGTTCAGTTGTCTCCCCTGACCTGAAATTTGTGGGGAAATCCTGGCCAGAGTGGTGAATCTCAGGACATGTCAGAATGAGAGCTCCTCTCCTGGCTCCTGAGAAAAGCTGCTGCAGGCTGGGTAGGTGGAGGTTGACCTACAAGGTGCAGGCAGTCACTGGGAAACCAGGTTCTCCCTGGCCATTGTTGCTGTGTTAAACATTTCCACAGGTGGTGGGAAAGTCTGCATGTGAAGAGTCAGAGTTGATACAGCTTTTCTTTTCTATTTTTACTTCCCTCCTGTCAGCCCGCACTCAGACAACCTGTATGTGGTTTGTGGGCTGTGGGAAAGTGATAGCCGGCTTCAATGCCTGGAAGCTTGAACTTGATGGTGGAGCATGGAGACTAGATATCAGATGCATAGAAGATAACTTTGACTTTCCACTAAGCCCCAGAGACTGATGCATCCAAGCCTCCATGCTCCTACATAATAATCTAGGACGCGTTCCTTAGCAGAAACCCCACTGAGCATTTCTCCAGCTGCCGGGTTGCCAGCTTGAGTGAGTTTTACTGCAAGTTTCACTATATTTGGCAATTTTCTTACAGCCTAAGCTCCTGGAAATGGGTCATTAGTAAAAATAAATAAAAAAGTTGCTTCATTCCCAACCCCTTTAACTTCAAAGCCTAGGTTTTATCAGAGGACCTAAGAACAGGCACACTGCCTGCCTGCATCCTCAGAATCAACAACCTGAGACTGGTCTTTCCAAATGCTCTGATTTGGGACACTTGGTTCACATTTAGTAGGTGATTCAGGTTAGCAATACCATTATTTGAATACCTCCTAAAGAATTTTCTCTAAGTAGATAATTAAATATAGGTTTAAAAGGCAATATCAGAAAAAAAAAAATCCTACTTCAGAATTCTTTGGGTGTTTTTTCTTTATTTCAGAAGACAGTCTCTTAGGTTGCCACAAAAAAATACAGGACGCAGCTTGACTCCTCTGAAGGAAAGAGCCAGATTTATCGGGACTAACAAGGAAGTTGTCCAAAAGAGATTCATTAATTAGGAGGCCTAATCAGAGCCAATAAGACAAATGCACAGGCTATCCACAGACTAATATACATCTTTTGGCAGTCACCACTCCCCACAGGCTTGCCTGTCTGCTGCTGCCTACTGTATGGCTTCCACCGCAGAAATGATGTGATAACACTAAAACCAATTTGGCACTTTCCACATGAGAGGACGAGTGTATTCCCCACCCTGGAAATGCAGCCTCCAGCTGTCTTGCCCTATGCCAGAGGTTTCTTAATACTCTGGAATTAGCTGACTAAGAGATGAAGCAAACTAGCGGAGCATTTGCTATCTGTTCGGGCTGCCTAAGCTTTCCATCAAATAAACTTTGGTTTGATTCTCAACTCTTTGGGAATGGTTGCCAACAGCTAACATTTGCTACCCCAAATAACCCCGTGGTGACCTTCGCTGCAAAGCTGCAGCCAAAAAAAACCCTGTTTAACATAACAGTGCACATCTTAGCACATCAACTTGAACCATCCTGACCTCTGAGCAGCCAGGGTCTGTACAAATTAATTTTCACAATAGACAGTGTTGAAAGGAAGGAATGTTTCAAAGGAATTAAAAAAATCTCCCTTATCCATCTCTTCTCATTTAAGAAATAGTCAGGAGGCCTACTTTAGAAAAATGAAAAGTGCTCCTTGTTGCAAAACAATGGGCTTTATAAAGGGAGGGGGAACTCTTTGGTTTCTTGCATCTTAGCGTGGCAAGATGAAATTTCCCACAAGTGGGTGCTGCTTCTGGAAAATCAGCCTTTAATTTCCACTGGGGAATTGCCTTTATTTCCTGGGATGCCTCAAAGATACCATTGGGGTTTGCCTTTCTTTTTCATAGCTGCTGCTAATACTTCTATTAAGCAAATAAGTCTTCCCTTTCTGCCCACTTGACTGGTTTGTACCTTGCCTCATGTTTTCCAAGGCTTTTGTGTGAATGACCAGACTGGGAAAGGAGAAAAGCCATTCTCCATATGGTAGTTGGAACTTAAATCAGTTAATGATTGAAGGAGCCCATCAGAAGGGAGATACATAGGAAAATGAGGTCTTCAGCCCTGGGGCAAAACAGGCTTATCACTTCTGCTGAAGAGGAAGCTGGGTTGGGTTAAGTCTTGAGTGTTTCCCCCAGGGGTAGACTTATTCCTCTCCTTCTCCTCTGCAGCAGCTTTGATTCCAGCAGTCTGTAAGTAGGGAGGATTATTATGGGGAGGGGGGGGGGGGTTGAGATTGGAAACAATAAGAAATGCTAATAATAATTTCAAAACTTGTGTAGAATTGCTTTAACAGTTTAAAAGCTGTATGTTGAACATAGATAAAAGAGATGGAAGCTTATTCCTGAAGCATCCAGTGGACTTCAGTAACTGCACGCGTGAAACCAGCTGTTTTTATTTATTTAGCCAGTGTAATTCATTGCAATCATCATTTCTGGTTTCCTACACAAATGCTTTTCTCTTTGCAGTTGAGATGTGCTGCTGAAGGCAGCACAGGGCAGGAATCCCCAGATGGTGCTGAGGAAGATACCCCCTTGAGCAGCAGAGGGGTCTGCTGTCACCAGGAGGATGGTGGGGAGCATGTGGAAGGGCTGCCCTCTCCTCCCAAACATTTTCAAAGCCAGGGACTGTGAGGTGTGAGAAGCTGCAAGGGCTGAGGGGGAGAGGAGTGGATTTTTAGTGTAGAGGGAGATAAGATAAACTGATATTTCTCTGAATTTAGTGCAGCTTTCAACACACAGCCTTCAAGATCCTGTGAGGTTGTAGAGGTCCTCTTGCAACTAATACAGTAATGACCTTGAATTTTCTTCCAGCTCAGCTGTACTGCTGAAGGACAAGGAATTTCTTGTGAGCAAAAAACATTAAAGCAGCATAGAGATTTGCCTGCAGAGCTCCAGTCTTCAAGAGATTTGGGTATCCTTTCTGAGGCCCCACTTGCAATGAGGAATTGCAGATAAGCTTCTGCAGTAGTTAATGTGTAAAGTTTTTGGATTTATTCTCACTGATGCCTCTCTTTTTGCTTGTAGTGTTGACAAATATACTGTTGGATGCTGGTTTTTTTGTTTTACGTGGGTATTTTTTTGCTGCACAAAGAAGCTAATCATATGCATGCTAATATGTGTGTGCTGATCAAAATGAGTGTGCTTTCATGACATAAGTGTTGTGGAGGGCTTGGTGGGGGGGCAGATTTTTGTTTGCTTTAATTTAAAAATAGTTAATAATGCATCTCAGTCCTTTTTCAGATTTTAGCCTGAATACTGAGTCTTGACTTCTTATGCTGTGGCAGTCTGCTGTGCCAAACACATATGATCACAGACAATTAGAAATTTGTAGTCTCACACCTGAATTAAGGCTAAACCTTTCTATTTCTTAGCAACTTCTGGTTATAAGATACAACAAAACTTGGCAGGGGGGGAATGAGCAAATTGTAAGATTTATAGATTGAATTGTGTCTGGACTTGTTACGTGACTCAGTGGAAAATATTAGTGACCTCTTCCTTTATGACTTTGACTTCCTGCAAGCTTATCTGTTAAAAAGATCATGTGAGATGCTTCCATTGCAGATCCTGTAAGAAATGTATATTCAGCAGGAGAAACATCTGACTGAGCAAAGACTAACTTACAAAATGGTTTGGAAGCCACATGTTGAAAAGTGCTGGGGAAACACATCAGGGAAAATGATAAAAAGAGATGAAAGCAGTTCAGATGGGTGAGGAATGCTGATTTTAAAATGCGAACCATCTGAACACTGATGAGTGGGCAGGTTGCAATAACTTCAGGGCAGACCTAACTGGCACAACAGCCATATACTGAAAGGCAACTCCCACAGGACATCACCTGCAGTGATTTAAAATTGGAAGGTGTGGGAGTGTTGAGGTACTGCAGAGAGCAATCTTGCAGCAGCAGAGTGCAAGTAGGAAATGGGTCAGTTGGAGTAATAGCTTTCTTCTGTGTGGTTTGTGTGAGCTGAGCCAAGCAAATGTATGTGGAGCACTGGGTTATCAGAGTCATGATTTTTTTTTCATGTATTAGAAATTGCAATGAAATTTGGTTATCTGAGCGTAACTTTATGAATCCTCCCTCTGTTTGGACACTGCCTTAAGCCCCAAAGTCAGCTGTCTTTGTCTAATGTTCTAGGCTTTGTCAAGATCATTAAAATAGACTGTGTTTGGAAACGCAATAGTGCGGTCTCACATTCTCAGGAGGTCAGCAGAAACACAGCCTGAACTATCTCTGCTAATACCACCTGCGGTTTGTTCTCGCCTTTGCATTGTGGTAGGCGATTTCCCCATTTGTGCTGAAACAACTGGATGTGTGACCACACTGAAGTGGATAAAGGAGCTGACCCAGTTTAAAAAAAAAAACAAAACAGAAAACACCCCAAAAAAACCCCTCTAACATGTATTTCCTTACTGTATCAATTCTATGCACAGGGGTGTTGGCAGCAGTAGAGGCACAGTGTATGAATAAAGGACAGAAAGAGAACGTCTTACACGGGGTTACTGCTGGGTTCTTTTTCATGTGAAAACACAGTCTTAGTTATACCTTCGGTTTAAACTTTCCACTCAGCTTTGATGTATTTCAGCAGCTTGCAGAAAGGTGATAGCGTGTGGTGTCTGTGGTTTTGGTCCCTCCTGATGGCCAGTGTGAGCAGGCAGTGTGTTATCACAGGTGTGTAAGCTGTTTGGATGTGGTCTGATAAGGTGGTGGCTCCTGAGGCACAGGCTGGTAATGAAATCCAAGCTTGCCCCTGCTCCCATTCCCCTTTGCTGATCACAGCTGGCTGGTACAAGCAGCTCTTAAGTCCCACCATTAAGTTGCTATTGAAACAAATGGGTTAGAAAGAAAACCCCAGAAGAAGGGGCTTGGCTTATTTTTAATTCAGATCAGGTGAGTGATCTGTCACTAATTAGTACAGTGAGTTGCACTGCGGTGTAGCAACTGAGGACGATGACTGTGGTGCAGGGAGGTGAATGGTAAGGCTTATGGTGGGGATTTGCTTCAGTCAGGCTTGTAACTGATAGTCACACCACTTGATTAAGCAAGTGAGTTCGTGTAAGGGCATAGTGTGCTCGATAGTCTAGCAATGTGGTATGTATTTTCCTTGG
This sequence comes from Vidua macroura, assembly GCF_024509145.1. Classification (NCBI taxonomy): domain Eukaryota; kingdom Metazoa; phylum Chordata; class Aves; order Passeriformes; family Viduidae; genus Vidua; species Vidua macroura. Next base: position 27,875,079 of record NC_071572.1, read on the forward strand.
AACACAGCCCCCTCAGTCAAACTTTGTTTCATTTGGACCATGCATCCCTCCACTAATGCACAAGCTGTCCAAAACCCCCAGGTATTAGTAGGGCACATATTTCCCAGACTAGATCTGACATTCTCTACCTACTCTCTTTATGTAAATCTCTATCTTATCCTAAAGGAATGTATTTAGGTAGTTGTGCCACCCATTCTCCTTTTTCAAAAATCCAAACCCCCGGCACCTTGATGTGCACAAGTCCTTCAAGCCACTTCAGTGTGCATGCAGCATCCATAGCAGAGGTACAGGAGTTGTTCTTACTCGAGTCTGATACTAGGCAAGAAATGATGTAGACACGGGGGCTGTGCCAGTTCATACCAGCTGAGGAAGAGGTTCCCCTCTGACCCATTTGTGTGATGCTCTACCATTCACCCCCGGATGATATGCATAGAACACCATCCTTTCCAGGCTGTGGGCAGAGGAGGGCTGCAACTTAGAGCTTGTGCTCCCTGCCTGGTCCCTTTGGAGACAGGCTTGCTCACAGTTCCCCTGCATAAGGACTTTCAGTGGTAAAGAGAAGACAGCTTTTGTTGTACCCACTGTGCATGCAGCCAGGCATGGGCTTTGCTTTTTCTCTCTTAATTCTACGCTCGGTATAGCAGAAGCAGGCAGGCACATGATCTCCCCGAAGGCAGTATCCAGTGTTACTGTAGAAACTGGCCACCAGCTTCTTTTGTAGCTAGCAGCTGTCACGGTGCGATTACAGCCAAAGCGTGTCACTCCTACAGTGTCTGTGGGCTCTGGAGTTCTGTTTCTGCTACTGAATCCTTTGTGCTACTGCATGGAGATTAATTCTGCACCATCTATCAATATGTGTTAAGGTATTTCTGAGTTGCATTTATTTTTTGAATGATTTTTAATAGCATTTGATCTTCTCTACAGGTTTTATTTTCCTTCACCAATACTTCAAGGCACAGAGGAGCTGGTAAAGGCATTGCCATGAAACCTAACTTGAAGCAATGGAAACAACTCATGCTCTTTGGTATCTTTGCATGGGGCCTGCTTTTCTTGGTGATATTCATCTATTTTACAGATAGCAACACTGCTGAACCAGTTCCAAGTTCCTTTTCTTACATTGAAACTAAGAGACTTCTACCCCTTCAGGGCAAGCAGAGAGTCATCATGGGAGCCATTCATGACCCATCATTCTCTGAAACCATTGATGGGAATGAGGTACTTCTTAATGAGGATCTCCTAGGTACTTTTAAATCGGGGACTGTAAATTCTAAGAAATGGACTGTATTGGAAGAGGCCTTTAGAAATGAAGATGAGTTTTTCCCACCCCAATTAGGAAGAAAATCAAAAAGTGCTTTCTACCAAGTGAATGATGATTATTTATTTGCTGCTGGTCAGCCTCAGTCACACAACCACCTTCAAGAGATAGAAAAATTCATTTCGGCTGACGTGAGTAATCCAAAAGGAAATATTTTACAGAACAACTGGAGCCATCAGAGAAGAATGAGGAGAAGGAGCACAAAACATAGGAGAGGCCAGATGCTTGATGAATCTGATGACTGGGATGGGCTGTATTCCACAATGTCGAAATCCTTTCTTTACAAGCTTTGGAAAGGGGATGTCTCTTCCAAGATGCTAAACCCTCGACTGCAGAAGGCGATGAAAGATTATTTGAGTACCAATAAGCATGGGGTGCGGTTCAAGGGGAAACGAAACTCCAAGTTGACAGGAGACCAGCTATTCTGTGAGCTAAAAGAAAGAGTGAATGTGAAAACAATAGATGGCAAGGAGGCTCCCTTCTCCTCTCTTGGATGGGAAAAGCACGTTCCCCAAATTCCACTGGTCAAATTATATACACATGGCTTTGGGAGCTGTGCAGTAGTTATGTCTGCTGGTGCAATACTGAACTCCTCTCTAGGGGACGAAATAGGTGGGTGTAATGCATTTATTTGTGTGTGTCTATGTATATGTGTTTGTTCTTGTTTAAATTTCAAAAGGTTCGTGCTTCTCAAGCACAGATCTGTAAAGTCTGGTTTTTCTCTCTCACTGGAGTTGCATGAATGTAAACTAATGGACTTCACTGAAGCTGCTCCCTTTCAGAACAATATAACTGAAAGGAAAATCAGGCCTGAAGTCATAATCTAATTTAAAGAAAGCAATGATGCCTTCTTATCATATTACAGCTTGTAGGAGGGAGGCGGAACTGGTTTCATCAGATCTGCCATAGTCAATATTTGTGTGCAACATGTGTTTATTTCTTCAGCAGATTAGAGCTATGTTCAGGTTTTATTCTGCAAAGCTGTGTTATACTTGTCTTTATTTTGCAGTAGCTCATGAGAAATTTCTGTTGTATGGCTGTCTCAGACATTTGTCTCCATGTCAAGAAGCAGTAGAGTGTCCTCTTCATCTCTTACTGGTTCAGAGTTCACAGACATAAAGAATTCAGACCCTTGAGTAGCTTCATGCACTTAGATCAAGTCCTCTGGCCTCTTTTCTGAGACTGAATCTAAATGAGTTCAAGTGTGTTTTCCCACTGCTACTTTGAGTCAGTGAGGTTACAGGTGTGCTGAGATGTCAGTGTCACTCCGAATCCCCCACCTCAAGGTGTGACTTTGTAGTAGCTATTCAGAAAAGGACGGTGGGACCATAACACTAATCCAGGTCACTTTTATTTTTTCTTTTCAAAAATTGCTACTCCTTGTGTTAATGTAGTTCTTCATTTTGGTAGTATATGTGTAGTATGCTAAGAGTGTTGAAAGAAGGATGAAAGGTTTCAGAACTTGTTTCTGAAACAAGAAGAGTTATCTCCTTCAGCTCTCTATAAAAAACCTTTTGATGTTCACTCATTAATCCTCCCCATCTGCCAGGGAGGATTCACATCCCAATACTTGCTTCATCACTCTGTATCATCTCTTTGACACAGATAGGTTTTCTTTAAATCTCTAGGATATGTTGGAGCTTCTAGGATTATCAAACTACTGCAACAGGCTTCTAGCACAGCAGAGGTGCCCAGCTAGCCTGCAGCTAAAATCACACCAGGGTAACTCCTAATTCCATAGGAAGCCTCATTGATGTAGAAATCTTTGGGATGAAAAAGCTCAGCAGTTTCTACCTTCTCCAGCATGCTGTCTTTGCCTGAAACAGAATCTTCTGTCAGTGTTCCCCAGTACACCCAGTTTACACCAGTATGGATTAGTGCTGTACTGTAGAATCCACAGTATATTGTGATGTATTTACATAATTGCATATTACAACATGCTTCAAGTCATATTTGCACACTCAGGTGCAGCCCAGGTATGGACTTGGGTGCTTGACATGGTACCTGGGGCCTGCTTGCTCCTGTGTGTACCCATTTTCTTAGGAAGCTTCTGGGCACAGAAGCTCATGTCATCTTCTACAGAAGAACTTCGGATTTAAATGGGAAATTGTCATCTGATGCCACCTAAAGGGAGGAAGATTGGATTTGAAAAAGCCCACATAGAATTTTCAGATCTCATACATGTTGTGCAAGGAGATGTTGAGGAACCAGGAATCACAGAAGGTTTTAAATAAGACTCTCTCAGGGCAGATACCTGTGACTGAGGAGAGGATTTGGCCCAGATGGTGGGGGGCCAAGTGACTGCTTACAGCAGTGGTAGACAAGGGAGAGTGATTTTAAGCTAAAAGAGAGGAGACTTAGATTAGATGTTAGGAAGAAATTCTTTACAGTGAGAGCTGTGAGGTACTGGAACCAATTGTCCAGAGAAATTGTGGATGCCCCATCCCTGGAAATGTTCAAGGCTAGGTTGGATGGAGCTCTGAGCAACCTGGTCTAGTGGAAGTGTCCCTGCCTATGGCAGAGTGGCTGGAATTAGATGGCCTTAAGGGTCCCTCCCCACCCAAACCATTCTGTGATTCTATGGTTTATTCTCCCAAGAGTGAAAAAAAATCCCTATGAAAGAAGTAGCAAAGGACATTTCCCTTTATAGGCCTTTAGCTCCCTCTTCTGTGTTCCTATTAGAAACACAAGCAAAAATTTTAATTTGTGTTCTGCCTTTGGCCCTCCTCTCCCCCACCCCTCTGACATTTTTAAATGAAAGTAGGCATGGAAATACTGTGCAAGTATAGCAAACACTCCCATTGTGATCATGCTACTAATTGAGAGAACCAATTATTTTGGCATCACGGGAAGTAACAGGGGTCTGTGATCAAACCCCAAACTTTTTTTGATCTTTAAAATGCTTATCTACAAACACATACTAACATTAAAATCAGTTTATTTAAAACCAGCTATTTTTGGCAAAGGAGAAGTTTTTCATCTGTATATGAAGAACCAGCATGAATGTTGTTGGAAATGCATCACACTGTCTCTCAATTAAGCTGTAAATCATAGAATTCCCATTTCATAATCCAGTTCTCAGTCAACAGATTGTCTAAAAGTTGTCAATCACAGATCCAAGTTTATGTTCTTAAATTCATTACAACAAACTTGTGTTTTTCTTTTCCTTCTCCAAATATGTGAAGTACCTGCAGCTTCTATTAATTTCCTTTAGTTCCTGCACAATCAAGATGCTTGGCAAATAAGGTCTAGGTATTGAAGCTAAGGTTGTCCCTGCATGGGGACACAGAAAAAACTTCCACTCCTTAGGTTCTGAAAAGTTGGGTTTGGTGGGTATCTGGCAAAATCCTTCTTTTCAGACATGACATATTAATGATAACGTGTATATCTGAGATCAGACTGCCGGCTGCATGCCACACTGTGTTTCCCTTTATGGAGTACAAGAAATGCAGAGTAAAGGAGGGAAATGATGGAAGATCCCAGTTTGATAGGATCAAGCCAAGACTCCATTGAGGCATGTTGGTTATCTTTGGAGACTTTTGCTTCTTCCAGTTTTTGAGCTACAGACAACACATTTTAAATTACAAGAGAGGAACAGCTGTACAGCCTACCTGTGGGTTAAGGCATTTCATATTCTCAGCTTCCATGGACAGAAGGGATAAGAACAGACCACATACCAGCTACCAACAGGAGCCGTTGTTTCTAGACAGTGGATAAAATGTTTTGCTCTCCTTTACACCTTTTGGGCTTTGAGATCCACTTTAAAAAAGCACTGGTGGGTTGATTATCTCTAATCCAAAGAAGGCTTGCATGTGGTGTCTACCCTCAACCCATACTTGACCTAGAGCTGCTTTCTCCTCTCCATGACTCCAAGGTCAACTGCTTGTGGAGTAACTTTGACAGTTCAGCTCTGTTAGATCTTTGCTACCAAGGGATCCTGAGGTTTCTTTGTATGAGCAGATGTGTGGGCTGGCTTCCATACAGAAGCTCTTTAAGATTTGTACTGAGCTTGAGAGTAAGTACACAGTATGATTAATAGATTTGGGGTAGTCCGAGATTTTCAGGTATTATAACATACTGTGAAACACAAGCTTATAGTTAAGCATTGTTATTAATTCAAATGTGCAATTAGATATCCCTGCAGTTTACATGCTTTTGCATGGAGTAATTCCCTGTAAATTTTGTGATAGTAGTAGTGAGCAATTGTGTGTACTGGATGTACTAATAGTCTTCCCACAGTAAGTCTATCCAATTAAGAGAAGTATTTAAGTATTGCATGCTAAATTATTAGATGATTCTGAACTTTTTTTCCCAGTGAGCTTTTATGTTAATAACATATGGCAGATGCAAGAGGATTTCTGTTTGTGCATAGCAGAACATTCATCATCCTTAGAATATCCAGATTAGGACAATTGTGTAAGTTTTGTATTAGTTTAGATAACTGGTTTTATCTTAGTGTTCTGTATACTAAGAAAAAAGAGTTACCCCCTCATTTGTGTTCCTAGATTCTCATGATGCCGTTTTAAGATTTAATTCTGCTCCAACACGTGGCTATGAAAAAGATGTTGGCAATAAAACAACCATGCGGATCATTAATTCTCAGGTAAGATCTTCCTTTTCAGAGTTCAAGTCAATGTCTCTTTTGTACAATATGACAGCAAGTTAATAACCTCTGAAAAAGTGTTGGGTAATATGGGAAGCAGCTAGTGGTTCAACAGTCGTGATGCAGAGAAGGTGAAAGTTTTCCCTTACGGGGATGTTTGTCAGTAGAGTGGCTGGATAGCCTCATTTCAGAGAACCAGTTTGTAAATTTTCTCATGTGAACTAATCTGTAAAGGCTCTACAGGATGCCAGAGAGCTGTCAGTACAGAAGACCTTGACCTCCTGGAGAAGTCATTGCCTTCAGGATTTTCCTGAAGCTCAGGCTGTGGTGATTCCAAAGCCGTTTTCTCATATTTTCCAGTTCCCCAATTATTTCCTTGCTGGAAGGCAAAAGGAATGGGAACTGAGTGGTGTAACACTAGGCAAGTCATTGTTTAAAAATTTGGAAAGAACTAGTAAAAAACTATAGTGTGTACTGGGTATTACACATCAGGTGAGTTTGTTCATCTGAATGGAAATAAGAGAAAATGGGATTTTCTGTGTATGGGTGTAAATAAATAATTGTGACTTAAGCTACAGTGACACCTTATGGTTGAGATTAGTTTTTCAAGTTCAAAAATGCTATTGCTTCAATTCCTGTCTTGGGCAAACCAAACCTCTTTGCTCTTTATGAAATGCAGACAAAAAATCAGCAACAGAATTTCTGTGAAATTTTATGACATACTGAAATATGTTTACTTAGTCAACACCAGGAGGATGGTTGGCCATGTAGCATGCTCTGCATATATTGATTCTTGTTGAAGGAGAGCAAAATTTTCAATTACGGTAATTTTTTGAGTTCATAATTCCTTCTGCTTTGAGTGACTGCCCATGCTACGTCTGTTCTTGGTGGGTGTGTTTTTTATGTGTATAAGCTCATGTTCTTTGCCATCAAAAAGAGGACTGTTCACTGTCATTCCCTTCACACCCATTTTGTAGGTCTTTGTTAGGCTGCAGAACAGACTAGATATTTGAAGTGATTTGGGTTAAATATGCCCCCTTTCTTTTGTTTGCAAGAAGAAAGCAGAAATATCTTATTCTGCCTTAAGTGCTGTAATCAGTGTATCAGGGAACATGGATTTTCATGTATTTTATTTTACTTTTTTTGGTTTTGTTGGGTTTTTTTCCTTTTCTTTGACGAGTCTCCATTTTACTGTTAGCCAAAATGTCCTGACATTAACCATGCCTGAACTCCTGAACTGGGTGAGGATAAAGGTTTAGAAACTCTCTTTATAATTTATTAGATTCAGTAGGCTCCCTATAGAAGAGAGAAATGTTCTCAGGGAGTGATCTGAGCTTTTTAGCTCCCCAGCAAATTCAGAGAAATTGTGGTTAAATTAGCTGCTCTCCATGCAGAGCAGAGTGGGGTCTTCTGGCTCCCAGAGCTGCTGCAGTACATTCCCACTGGGATGGTAGTGGGGGGTCCCGTGGTCTTCTCTTCTGCACTGTGTCAGTCTTGCTCCCCATAAGACCTCTCAAGAAAACAGAGAGCAAAGTTCTGGCCAGGTCAGCTCACGTGGCTTCCTCAAAAGAGCTTGTATTCCCACCAGCTTTGTGCTCCTTCAAAGCCATCCATGATGGTCTGTCCACCTGCTGAGAAATTAGCCTTGCCCTCTCCGAGAGTGAAATCTGCACTGCCACTAGATGGAAGTTGCTTTCCCTGCCTATACTGTAGCTGCGTTACCTGTACAGGTTTACTGACCCTCCTTCCCTCCTCACTGTTGGAAACTCCTGCATTCAGTTAATTAAAAAGCTGCTGTGGCCCCTTCTTTCTTCATATTCTCCACTGTGAAAGCCCAAAGGACATGAAGGAGGCCTGTGCAGTGGCAACTGTTACTGCAGAAAAAACTCATAGGTATGAATGCAGACTCACTGAAAGTGAAATTTGTGTGGACCGCACCTCCAGAGGACTCTTGTTTACTGTAAGGCAAGTAAGAGCTCCTTTGTGTGGTAAGTGTGGAACCAAGCTTTTAAAATCTTGGCCTTTTGGTCAATTTGCTCTGTATACTCAAAAAAGGTGTCTACATTCAGAGGTGAAAATTGTTCTGAGAAATTAAGTTGGGGATACTGATAGCAGCATGACTAATTCTGTTCTTACTGTAGAAGGCTGATGGAAATCATTAAACTCAAAGTTTATAATAAGAAGAATATTGCTATGGCAACAATATTATTTTTCTGAAGAAAAATATGCATAATTAAATATGGCTCATTGGATCCTAAAGGGAAATGAAAATTATTATGAATTTATTTGTCTAGAATGTTGATTATTTTAACAGCTGGAAGAAAATTCATGCTGCTTTGACCAATGTTGAACTGCCTGGCATTGGATGCACCAGGAATCAAAGAGATCTGGTTAGACATGGAGGGTTCTGGAAGGGGTGAGCCTGCGGGAGTGAAGAGTAGACTTCCAGTGTGGTGGGATGATCAGGCAAAGTACTGGGAGATGCAGGAAGGAGTTATATGAGAGCAGTAGATTAGAGCAAATTAGAGTTCCTTCAAAAATAGCCCTGTAACATGCCTGTTGTTGGAATTGTTTCTCTAGGTATTCCAATTTGTACAGTCATGGTCTATTTTGCATTTTTTTGATTAAAATGACACTGACTTGCTGTTAAAATGAGAAAATCATGAAAAAGGTGGCTGGGCATGGGGGGCAGAGAATTACTTTTGGGGGCTGTAGCACTTCAAAGAAAGCTGCTTTGTGTCCAAGAGGATCCCACAGGCGATCTGAAATAATTTGGTTTTCAAGTTCCAGAATACAAGGTAATGTTGATACACAATAACACAGCATCTCAAGTGGTACCATCACATCCCTCACAGATGGAGAATAATTCAGCATACTGCTACTTCAGACTGTAATGAGTGCTGTTTATGGCTAAGCTTTTTTTTTTTTTTTTTTGTATATTTTTTTAACAAAACAAGATGCTTAAAGTCAACCAGAACTGAAGCATAACAAACAGCAGCGTGGGTAGGACTGTTCACTTGAGAGAAGGATTTTGCCATTTTTGTGGATCCCACTTGCTTTTAATGCTGTGGAATTCTTTGCATTTCTGTTTGCAGATTCTCACCAATCCAAACCATCACTTTGTCGACAGTTCCTTGTATAAAGATGTTATCTTAGTAGCCTGGGATCCTGCTCCCTACTCTGCAAATCTGAATGTGGTAAGATATCCACTTGGATCTTTCTTCCCAATTATTTGAAAGTACTGGAAGAAATTAATTTACTACTTTAGTCTCCTGGTTCTCCCTTTTCATCATGAGCCCCAGGTTCTGTCTCTATCTGAGTGGAGAATGCTATGTCAATAGGAATTTTTTTATTGGTCAAAAACTTTTTAGTAGCCAGCAATTATACTGGAAGGGACTGTTCTGTGATGCCAGGACAGATGAATGGTGGCATTTGTTTAATAAACTATTACTACTTTCACATAACAGTGAGTTTTCTATATGTTTGCCAAGGAGGGAACATTGCTCAATTTCAGAAGTAGGTTTTATCAGGAAAGGTGAAAAACTGCATCCGTTTTTCCCCATCTTCCCCTCTGCCTTCCCAAACAAAAGACAACATCCTAGTGAAATCTCTCTGGATATCTTCCCCATTTCTCAGGCCTCCTCCCCACCAGTATTCCCTTTATGTCCAGTGTCCCACAGCCATCTGTGCCCTGCTGTCCACCCCCTGTCTGAGAGTAGCAGATGTCCATCTGGTTGTCACTGAGGGAGTCTCTGCTTTGGCTGTTGCTGCAGCTCCGGCAGAGAAGTTGATCTGATGGCTTTTGGCAGAGGGAGCTCAGAGCTGAGCAGGCTGCAAAGCAGAAAGTAAGCCTTCATCTGCTGAACTCCCTTAGCAACAGATGCCAGAGGCTGCCTGCTTCCCACACAGGCTGCCATCAGCCCGTGTCATGCGCTGTTGCTGCCTCCGTCAGGGACAGGGACACATTCAGAGGAAGATTCACCCCCAGGCCCAGATATCATGTCAATGCTCTTTGAACCTCTTCTTTAATATGGATCTGTGAGGAAAAAATGGTCTTGGCTCATCCCACAGCAGTCAATTACTTATTGGGAATCTCTGTATGAAGAGAAGAAACAGAATAGCCCAGAGTGAGGAATGCCTTTCTAGCAGAAGCATCCACCAGTGCAAGCTGCTTTGCTACATTTGCTTCTGTTCTGCAGAACCCAAATGAAGTCAGTTTATGTTATTTTACATGTAGTGTTTAAAACATGTTTCTTACTATTAAAAAACATGTGACTTTTTTCCTCCCAGTGGTATAAGAAGCCAGACTACAATCTGTTCACTCCCTACGTACAGCATCGCAGGAAGAATCCAACCCAGCCGTTCTACATCCTCCATCCAAAGTTTATATGGCAGCTCTGGGACATCATTCAGGAGAACACTAAAGAGAAGATACAGCCCAACCCTCCTTCTTCAGGGTTCATTGGTAGGTGTACCAAAGATGGTCCCCATAGACATGTTAAATTAAAAAATAATTTCAAATGTATACATTGCATGAGGATCAAGTCCATAAATGTGTACTGTGTGCTTTATACAGAAACAATGACTACTAGAAACACACAGTATAAGAACTAGAAAATAGTTGAGTGAATTGGTGTTCTTCTTTTCTTGCCCTTCACATCCATAGTATGCCTACCATATCTATAAAACATGCATATATCTATGAGAAATTTGTATTATTCCATATTAATTTATCTTTTGAGGACTTAGTCAGTTCTGAAGTCCCTCATTGGAATCACAAAGCAGAGAATCCTCAGACAACAAATGAAGGCAGATGGTATATCACGTAGACAGGGTGAAATCAATGGCAGGCTGAGCTGTATTCCCTATATAGGCCAGGGGCTTCCAGTGCTCAGTCTGAGCACTCCTCTTCTTCACTGGAAGCAATAGTGATTAGCTGTACTTTTTGGTCCTTCCTTAGTATTTCTGGGGGGATAATTTGGCACTCTGCCCACAATTCATACAGCAGAACAACTTATCTGATGTACAGCAGGTCCTGACTGTGGGCAAGTCTAAAGGATGCAAGTAGGCAGAGTGGCAAGGCTGAGTCAGGGTCATCCTGGCTTATGCTTCTAGACTCAGAGGGCAGTAGAGCTTCAAATACCATCTTCCACTTTGGAAACTCCATCCTTTCTTCACTGACACTATGATATTGATCTAGGTATTTGCTGCAGTCAGAAAATGGTTTGTTTTTTTCCCTTTGCATTTGAATCTGAAAGAAAAGACACCTGAGATTGCATCTGATATGGGAAAACCGGTTTTGAGCATTTATCTTGGATTCTATATGCAGAAGTGGCATCCTAGGATACCTTGGAGCACACCAAAGGCCTTAGAGAGGGTGCAGAAGCTCCCAGAGGGAGAATATAAAGGTTTCTGGGAGACCTTTATGCCTTGAGTGGATTGTGCATACCTGGAACACGAGTGGAAAGTAAAGGAGGCCTGGTGTGTTGTCGGAGGGGGCCTTGGCAGTTGGTTACTTCTTGAAGTGAGGTTTTTTTGGAACATGCTTGTAAAAATTCACAGGGAGAAGACAGCTCATGTGGAATGATCTCACAACTGAATTTTGCAAAAGTGTTTCTTGTAGCAATGAAGTTGTTGATAAAAATAGGTTAACAGCTGCTCATTGTAAGAATATTGAAGAGGATCATTGTGCTGTCAATCTGTACTTCCACCATACATAAAAAACACTTCAAAACCTTTCTTTGAAGAAATGGAATTAATTTCACTATGAGAATAGAACAGTAATCTTCAATCCCAAATCTAAAAGTTAGTGACAAAAAATATCATTCAAGCAGAGAAAGCTTTGAAAATATAAACCATTAAACAAGCCAAATTTTAACAACAAAAGCTGTAAAGATAAATATACTCTGTGTACAGACGCAAATTTGCCTTCTTCTCTAGTGGGAATTTTATTTTTATATTGTCCTTTTCCAAGGAGCAGTGCTTTTTGGTAGGCTGTTACTAACTTTAAGATGAGCTTAGATGAGCTTATTGGATGTCATATCCACCCCATTTCATAACTAGCAACTTTTCTGGTAGATGTATTTTAAATATTTTATTAGGGTGATTCTTCCTGTTTTGATAACCTTATTGAATTAATGTCTATGTATTGTACATGTAACATAATCTAAATACAGAGATAGCACAGAAACAGCAAATGCATATTGTCAGGGACATAAAGGGCAAGATAAAGCATAAAAAATATAATGCAGCTTGGCAGAAAGATGCAAAGTCATGTTGGTCTTCAGTTCAGGTATCTCTCAATCACTCATGCAGCAAATAATCCTGCTGGAACTGAATCTGGCAGACACAACTAGTGTACCTGTATGAAAGAGGTATGCTGAATATTGAGCTTCTACCTGATCTTATAAAATCTATAAAATTATTTCTTATAGAATTAGTAGAAAGATTGAGTAAGTGATGGCCATCATAAAATGTGAGTGTCTTAATTTCAAGAAGAGAAAATAATTTATTAAATTACCACACTACTAAATGCCACTATGCTTAAAACAGCTATATGAAGGAAAATAGGCTGTTGTTAAATAGGGGACATGAATTTTTACAGACATATACATTCCTGAATCTGAGGAATTTCTAGCATGGACCATGATTATTCTAATATAGAAAAGGTTACAAAAATGGTTCTGAGTCGAGCAAGGCACTTTCGTTTCAAGCTTTTTAGCTTCCATTAGGCCCAGTTTACAAAATTGGACAAATGTATAAATTAAAACATGGAAACATCGGAATGTTTCTTTTCACAAATGTCAAGAATGTTTTAGCATGGTCTTACAATGTTTCTTCAGTAATTACGTTTTTCTCCTGACAATTGTATCTATTCCTGCCACTTAGCACTATTTATAAGAAACTGAATCTTGCCAAAGGGAGGATGTTGGTGGAATGTGTCCTCACGGTGTTCTTCTGCAGCAACAAGTCAGCATCCTTCCACAGTGACTTATGTCAGGGGAATCTTTTAGCATCGTTAAGTCACAATATTATTAAATCTCTCAGAAAGGGAGCCAGTGAGAAAGAGGTAGCCTCTCACATGCTTTGATTTTAGAGGAATGAGAGAGAGAGAAGAGGTAGAACTTCTCCTCTGTTTTTTTCACTGCATGGGAGCTAGGGAAAATAATGCTTTTTGCATTTCCTTTGGGGTATAGGCTGCCTCATATCTGCATAAATTCTGCCTGGACCTCCTGCCTCCTTCAAACCCTGCTATGTCAGCTCTGCACCAGCTCAGTGTTGCTGAGGAGAGGCAGTAGCATTTGACAGCTGGTGGCTGGGTGAGAGAAGCACAGGGCGTGTCCCAGCTGTGGAGGGGAAGCAAGAGGATGGGAAGAGCAGGATTAATTGAGGGGTGGGGGGACGGTTTGTGGGTCGAGGTCCAACAGGGTAAAGCAACCTTTTGATTTTAATCTGGGAGTCTCTTGGTTTGTTTCCTGAGACACCAGCATGGACTTCAGTTGGCTTGTAATTTTGCCTTATGTGGCATGTCATAGCTTAGCTAATGTCACTCCTCATAATAAACCATTTACTCTTCCTAGTCTAATCCTTATAAGAGCTTTGAGAAGCCATTCTTTCATATTTTTGCGTTGCTTTTGCAGCTGCTGCCTTCATGCTTCTAAACAAATTTCTGCACCGTATTCTCATCATCTTACATTAGCATTAGGCAATTGCCATGGTGGCTTTTCACATTTAGAGTTGTTGGTTCACATTTGGCTGAAAATAAGTTTGCTAAATGAGCATTGATATGTTTACATATCATCTTGGACTTGGATCTACACCATTTTTCTTGGAAGATATATAAGCATCCAACCACCAAACCTCAGTCTTGGATTCCACTGGCAAATCCTAAATTAGCACTTAGTTACTAGGGAAGGGTTTGCCCTACGTTTTGGCAACAGAAGTTACCTCTTACTTCCTGTTAATAAGTCTTTCACTGTAAAATGTGAACTCAGTCTTCCTCTCATCTTTCTGTACATATCAAAGCACAGTTTTTAATTGAATCTGCTAATATATAAAGTGTCAGTCTCTACTGTTACCATTCTGCTGTAAGAATTGACTGTTCCTGTACCCTCTTTGTTAGCCAATGTAAATAGCCTATTCTGACTTAAATGTTTGTCATCTGAAGAGCAAGAGTAAAACTGCAGAGTTTCCCAAGAGCAGCATTCTGTGCTCATTGGATGGGATGGTACATTAGCATTAGGAAATTCTGAGAGCTTTTTAATTATGTCAAGATCATATAAAGGCTTTTCTGTGGAGATTTTGCTCCTGTCCACTGTTTACTTAGTGGATTTTCTATCAATTCCTACTTACCATAGCCCATCAGTACACTTTGCTGATTTACCTCTTCAGAGGTGACTTTAATTGAAATTCACATTTGTGTACTGTTAGAGAGCAGTGACTTTTATCTTTCTAAAAGCTAGCTGAAAGCTGTGACTGCAGTATTTTGGTTTGTTTTCAATCAAAACATGACCTGTGTATATTCTTACATTTTAGGTTGTCTGTGTAGGTGGTAGTTTTGATATGTGCTAGAAATTTTAGCATAACATACAGTCCACTGAACACAACTAAGCCCAGATTACTTTATTGTTGGGAGAAGGGAAATGTTGTTTGAGACTTTACAGTTGACATTCCAGTTTTAACAGTTTTGCAGTAATAGTCAATAACATTATTTTAATCTTCATTTGCATGCATCAAGACAATAGTACAAGCAAGGCTATCATTACACTGCAACATTAGCAGGTCGTTGTATGATTAAGAACTTAAATTTAAAACAGCTTTGGAGATCATGTTGTATAGCAGTATATAGCTGATCTCCAGCTCTGCTTAGAAAAAAATGCACTTTCATGAACTGAAAGAAACAATTGGACATATTAAGAGTTGCTTTTCTTGCTGTTATTCAGTCATTTTAACAGCAGTTGGTGCAGGAACAGAATAGTGCTCACTCTTGCCAGCTCAGTGTTTTTCATATTAGCACACAAATAAATAATACCTCCAATACATAAGCTTCAAATTATTCTTACTCTAATAAAAAGTGCACTGGAATCTGAGTATCTCCCACTTCCCGAAATGGAAATATAAAAGAACAAACTCGCCTCTTAAATCACATTTTAAAAAATGTATTATTCCAGTGTATCACCCAAAATTAAATAATACATTTAGAATTACATTATATTACTGGTCAGTATTTTCCAGTCTATGCTCATATTACAGAATGCATTATTATGATTAATGTAGAGCTTTTTGCATTCACCAAGTTATAAATATGTAATTTTCAAGGTCTATTATGTAATGCTAGTATCTATACATCAAAGATGACAAGTATTGCACAAATTATTAAGCTTAGGCACAGGGCCATTTGGTGACAATTCTTTGATAAATAATTTGATTTTCTTGTGGTTAATATTTTTACATAGTTCATGAACTAAACAGAGGTAAAAGAACCCTTTTTAAGAAGCAAAGTGCTTTAAAAAGCCGGAGCTACTTTTACTGCATGTACCAAAGAATAACTGAGGCACATTTGGCCCTTGGTTTCAAGGTGTTTCCTGTGGTATATGCAATCCATTCAAGAGAGACTATAGTAGTAGGCTATCATATAGAAGTCTATACCTTCTAAATGCTTTCTGCTTATTTGTAATGCTTTGAAATACACAAACTTACTAGTGTATTTAGGTAAATTATTTTCTGTAACTGAATTTACATGTGTGAAATGATACATTATGAGAATAAATCAGATTATGTGTATTTAAATGTTTTCAGCATCTCTTGTATTATGTTATAATGATTCTGTGTTCTTGATGAATGTTTGAGTTACACTTATAATTCTAGATGCTTTCATACAGCATCTGTTGATTCAGATATATTAAACCATATTTTATTTATTTGTAAACCAGAAAACGTTCTTTTTTAAACTAGAGTGCAAATTGCCAAGAACAAATAGAAAAAACATTTTCTCCTTATGATTAGAATCCATAGAACATGTTCATTTGTAAAAACCACCCATGCAAAGAATTTAATCTTAATATAATTCTGGTTTAAATGTTCTCAGTGCAGATTGTAAAAGCTAGGTTTATTTGTGACATTTGGATTGAGTTTAAACTATACCAAACACTTCCTAACACCAAAGGTATCTGCCAAATAGGAAAAAATAAAAGTACTACACTACACTTGATCTTACCCAAAATGCTAGGAAGAGATAACACACTTTTCTAAGGATTTTGAAATACTAATATATAATATTCAAAATACATAATAGTGTTTTAGCCATCTACAATTGCACTGTTATAACAAAGTTGCATTTGTCTGCTTCTCTGAAAACCACATAATTTTTTTGGAATAATATATTTTATAGTATTTTTAAAAGAGTATGTTCACAATTCTTTTTTTTTCCTTTCTTTTTTTTCAAATGTTCAGTTGGGTGTTCAGGAACATTGCCATTCAACTATAAAATGTTCACAAGGCACACCTTTGAATGTTCTACCACAATGCAGGTGGAATTATTTTGCATTTTTCCATTTTTGTAATTGAAATCCAAATGGGACTTTCAAAAATCCAGCAAGGATATTAGAATTAGATTTGAGTGGCCTATGCTGAATTATCTTCAGTTGTGATTTTGAATGTATGGTAGCACTGGTTATGTTTGTCAAAAATCAGGCTGGATACTCTGACCTTTCCCTTAATGTGAAATATGGATTAGATATTTAAGATCTTAAAAGCTTTTTGATATTCAGATGCTACATACAGCCTATAGGCTTTCCTTTTCAGGTTTTATGTTTTCTCAAGTTGTGCATTTCTACTGGCCTTCCTTAAATACTTTGTAATTCTCTGCTTTTACTCTCATTCCCATACCATAGTATTTATGAATGCTGGGAAAAAACCCACATCTCCCTTCAGCTTAATCCTTGCACATAAATTTGCCATATCTGTATGGTCCATGTCTGGGTCAGTCAGAGAGCAGGATTTGTGCCTCCTGACTTCAGCTGTTTCCAGTGCAGGTCTGTATTTATGTTTGTCACCCTCAGAATTATTAGAGCAAAAAATAGGTGCCTCTTAAATATTACTGTGAGCCCCATGTTGCCCTCAATGTGTGAAATTTTCATCCCATTCTGGGAGTGCAGCTATCCATGCTGCCACTCAGGCTTCCCCTACAGCCAACAGAAAAAACCAGGAACTTCTGGAGAATGGCTTGTATAATCCATTAGATGTGCACTGCTTCCTAAAAGTGCCCACTTTCTTCTGCTGACAGCAAAGGAGCTTGTGATACCTATCTCAGGTGTGGGTAACTGCTCCAGGGCCACATTTGATCATGCCTTGTTTTCACATTGTGCTTCTGGAAAAGCCAATTATATTATTTTTCATGAAGCTCCAAAAGCTACTTACATAGGAGAGTAGAGGAGAAAGTTCTTGACAGCGAAGTGCCAGACTCTTACTTTTGGTTTCTAGTCAGTGGAGAGAAACAACGCTAAAACAAAAGTTCTCTGTAAGTGAACAATTCAACACATCCTAAAGCAGACATCTAAAATAAGTCAGATGACTTTTGCTCTAGAAATACCTGTCTCCTGCATTGTCTGTAAAAAATGCTTTAAACCAGCAAGGTCAGAGATGGGCATAAACATCTCTGTAAAAATAATTCTGTCCAGGCTCTATATTGTGTTGGGACAATGACTGTCTCATCCTGTTTATTAATAGCTCCTTAGGTTCCATGTAAGACAGCCTGTGCTGTTTTATATATATAATAATTGTGCATTGACTGAAAATTGTTGTAAGGACTGTTAGCAAAGACAAATATTGAAGTGTATCATATGGAAATTCTTCACCTTACAGGATATCAAACAATGAAGTGTTCATTCATACTGATAATCCTGGAGGAGTGTTGAGAGAGGGAACAAAGTCAATGCAGATGATGTTAAATTGGGTGGTGATGTGAAAAGTACACAAAATAAATAACTATAAAGACATACTCCGAGGGCAGGACAGGGTTAGGAGGTAAACAAAGCACACTTTGGCACTACAGGTGTGGGAGAAAATGCCAAGAAATTCAGCCACAAAAGAGAAACTTAGAAATCAGTAACACAGAAAGAAATGTGTAAAGATAACAACTGGGGAGCAACATGGGACTTTTCAGAATAGACAGGCAAGTAAAATGAGTTAATAGAACCAAGATGAGTCTGAAAACAGGCACATTCCTCTTCTTTAGCTCCAAGACTGCATCCAAAACATTAAAGTTCAAACATAATGTAAAAAATATTTTGGGGATCATGTAAGTGGCAAAAAACAATTGATTATTAAAAAAAATTATAATATCACTGAAGCTAAATGGAGGAGAGAAGGGAAGGTGGGAAGGTAGATGAAAATATAGACAGCTTGGCACATTTATATCTGCTGGATACAGATGTCAGTAGCTTCCTGCAATGTTAAAACCAAGCAAAGAGAGGAATTGAGTTAAAGAGTGGTATGAAAAAATGTGGGATAGAATGTGAGACATGTAGTCCAGGGAGCTCTGTTGGCAGTGCTTTTTTAGGGACTTAGGAAAAACAACGTAGACACATGGTGTTAGGAAAAAAATAGAATAAAACCTAAATATATGGACTATATGAATATATTTACATCAGTGCATGGATTGATGTAAATGTCCTAGTGGTCTAAATTGCTGCTATTCTTTTGAAGATGCTCAATTAACATTTTTTTTGTAAACTGAGTTTGCAGTAATGGCTCTACAACAGTAGGGCTGTCCCCTGTGAAGGGGTTTCACATACTCCAAGGCATGAGACAGAAATGAAACCATTTCTTCTCTATTTTAGAGAGAACTGTATTTGTACAAAAAAAGGTGGCTTTCTTTCCAAAAATAACTTTTTTTTTTTTTTTTAATTCTTCCTTCTCCATCCTCTTGTTTTCTTGTTTTATTTTTTTAATGCAGTGCAGAATAGCAGGAGCAGATCATTTCAAGGGAGAATCTGGGGCCTCTGCCAGCTAAGTAGAGGACCCTAGCTCCTGCATCTCACCCACAGATGGTTTGGATGGAAGTCCTGGTTGTACCACACTGCTGGTCCTATGGGCTGGAGATCTGTAGTGTTAGAGGTGCTAAAGGAAGAACAGCCTGGCACTGACCACCATTCCTGTCCAGACTAGGGTTTAAGCATTTGACATGTATACAAGGCCTGGTGGAAGTATCAGGACTGCTCCTGATTCCACCAGGGCAGATCAGCCTTTAGCACAGGAACAGTTCTGTATGTGGTAATCTCTACTTGTTGTTGTAGCTCATCTTTCAGACTTCAACACAAGAATGTGCCATAACTTAGTGGTTACCACTCCAAAATAGTCTGTCAAGTCAATGTCTTTCCTCCTGCCAAACATCATGGTCCAGCATGAGCAAAAATGTAAGTAGAAGTTACGGTTATTTATGAGCAACCTAGACTGAAATCCCAAGACATGGGTCTGGATGGAACCAGACAGAAAAAGTAAGGAGCTAAACTAGATAGCTCAGTGTGCCTTTTAGGTTGATTCTGGAGGACACTGAACCACTGATGACTAGAAGGTAAAACTTTACCACTTCTAAGTCCTCCATGAGCTAATTTACAGGAAAGTCAATGACACCATTTAAAATTTTGCCATGGTTGCACCATACATGAAGTGGCTATTTTTCTATTATTAAGGAGTCACAATTTTTGTTCTTGACAATTTTCAATCCCACAAATGGCAACTTCCTTTATTACTTGTAGAGTTAACTTGGTAATGTGGCAGTGAAATAATAAAATACACTTTGGGTAAGGCTTGTACTTTCCATCAGAGCCCGTTTTCTTAAGATGTTGGTGGTGTAGCTTTTGAAGTTGTCTCTGGGCACAGGAGAGAAGTCATTTTACTGTCTGTTTCTGGATGTGATTCATTATTGCACACATTGCCACCATCCACCCTCTGATCCAGCTGGATAACGATTACCTTGGAATGGCAGGTCGGCTCTCCATCAGTGGAGGGAGGAGGTTGGCAGTGGAAAAGCTGACGAAAGCATTTGTAAAACTAAAACAACAAAAAACCAAACAATTCTAGATACAACTGCTTGGCAGGTTACAATTCAGAGTATCTCTGTAAAATTTTCAATGCAAGGAAACTTGGTTTATTAAGATTGTACTTTTTTTTTTTTCAAATAGGGATTAAATATTTTTTCACCATGAATATGTGTTTCTTGCTGCTTAAGACTGAGATTCACTCAAATTTGAGAACTTCAGAATTGATATGCTTAGCTTTTCTAACACTATAGATTCTGTAGAGTGTAAAGCTGTAGAACAATTATAAAATATTTTCAGAACCTTTAATTTATGATAAAAGATTTAATCACAGAAGTAATTTGTTTTCAGTTGCTTCACACATCAGGCAGGGAAAAGTCATTTTGATAATCTAATGATACACAGCAGGGAGAAAATAAGGTTCTTTTCATTAGCAAGCCATTGAAATCCCTGCATTCCCAAACTGTAAAGTAAACTTCAGAAAATGGCTTTGCTTAATTAAGAAACCAAAATCATTTTTATGTTAATTCATTTCACTTCTGAGATCTACCCAAAACACCTTTGATGATGCTAAAGCTGTTGTGCAGAAAAAAACCCACCAAACAACAGTTACATCAGTTCTCATCTGTAAGTGCCAAGTGAGCAGAGTTATACAGCCACCTCCCCTGAGAGCTGACAGTCCTATTCCACAGATAGGGATACCAGTAGTGCTACAAGTGCCTCAATACATTTTCTACACAAATTTATTTTTTAAGTGAAATCTTAAAAAAAATAAATGGCATCCAAAACTTACTTCATGTCACTTTCCTTTTGCATGGCTTTGTGAAACAGAAAAGGCTTCCAGGAGCTGTGATTGATGTGAAAGTATTGTAATTTAGACAATGCTATTGATCATTACCTGGTATTAGTCCATCTGAAAATGTGCAGCTGCAACAGCAATATTTCTCTTGTTTCAAGGCGATAAAGACCTTGATGGTGCTGATGATAGTGTGCAACTGGCACGTGGCAGAAAATAATGGGTTGGTATTTTGTAGATTTCTGCTTGCTGAACAAGTAGGTGGTGAGGGGCTTTTCCTTATGACAGCACTGCTTTAAGTAGGAATTTGTCTCTGGTGTCTCTCCATGAGACTTCACAGAATTGTCTGAAGCTGTGGGCTTCTGTGCCACCACTACATGGGTGATGTTTCTTTATATGCCCTTCTGCATGTGTTTGGCTAAGTCTTGCTGCTTAGAGAGAAGCAAGTGGATGGGAAAAGAGGAATTGGTTCAATTTCAGACTAAGAGAGACCAACATTGCAATAAGGTGGAGATATTTCACAGATTCTTGTGGGGAATGTTTTGTGGACAGTCCATAGAGTAAATGGGGGGAGGTGGTAAAGAGCAGTCTTCTCACTCAGGAGGCTGATGGTGCTCTTTGCAGGCTTTTCACTCCTTCTTTATGACTGTTATCCTACCCTGTTGACTCTACAGGGATCACAGTCTGTATGTATCAGGGACAAATGAAAGCTGCTCAAATAAAGGGGACGATTGCTTCACTTAATGATTTTACAGCATACTTAAGATGTGTGACAGCAAAGAAAAGAAGGAAAGAAAAAATAGATGGACTGACTGCAGGGAAATTTCTGCGAGAAAAGTGAAAGCTGGTGTTCACTTTTGTTTTCACTTCTTGTTGCAGGTATCCTTATCATGATGTCCATGTGTAATGAAGTGCACGTGTACGAGTACATCCCTTCAGTGCGACAGACCGACCTGTGTCACTACCATGAACTCTACTACGATGCAGCTTGCACCTTAGGGGCCTACCATCCACTGCTCTACGAGAAGCTCCTGGTGCAGAGGATGAACAAAGGTTTGCAGGATGATCTGTATCGGAAGGGGAAAGTCATTTTACCAGGATTCAAAGCTGTCAAGTGCCCCAAACGAAATAATTTTCCACACTTGTAGAAGTAAGTCTTTCAGAAACAATGTGCAATAAGGTACTACTGTCGTACTATAAACAAGAAGAGAATACTTGAAAAAAATATATCTTAGACCAATCTAGTCTTGAGTCTATAAATTGTAATTAAGTAGCAGGCATGAGAAATATTTCTTTTCTGAGCCTGAGTATTTATTGTTGCTTGGCAAATAGTTACAGAAAAAAAGCAAAGGCTTAGCTCATGAAGGTGCAAAGGACATACTTAGGCAGAAATATAATGTGTCATTGTCAGTGTGACTGTCAGAATTTGTCAGTGGTCTCATGCCACATATGCTAGACTGTAAGTTTTTTTAAATGAATTTATTTAATTGTTAAACCTGGCATTGTGAAACAGCCTCTATTGTTCATGTATGTACAGAGCGGCCGGTTGAACAATGCAGCATTTCCCATGGCTCCATGGGATTTTCAGTCTCCCAGAATGAAGTAATTGCTACTCCAAGCTGTGCAGTCATTCACTAGAGCAGACTTTAATGCCTGTTCCTACACAGGCTCAGTTCCAGGCCTCCAGCTGAACAGGGGCTTAGGGTAGCCCTGAAGTGTGTGCAGTTGGAGATGGCTGTACACAGCTAAACCAGTTAAACTACTGGATGTGTTTTTTTGCTGCCAGTCTCCCGTGCTCACACTGACTGAAGAGGGAAGAGAGAAACCATTTCTTTAGAGAGAAAAGAATATATTTGTAATCCAATTAGGAAGAAAAATTCTCCCTGAAAGGACTATCAGGAAGGTGTGAGATGGAAATGGTGCCTTCCCCCAGTCTGCACAGATACAAAATATCCAGAGAAAGCCAAGGGAGGCTGTGCAGCATTCACCCATTACACTGAAAAGCAAGCATAGAGGGGCTCACCACTTGTCAACAAAGATAGCATTCAGGAGTACAGACATTATTTGTAGGTGTTTCATTGGTATCTGAATCAAAGTCACTTGTTCACAAGTTCTTGCTGTTCAGAAAAAAGTTTTCTGACAAAAGAAGATGATATCAGCATTTTTTACTTAATGCTTGAAAGACTATAACCCAGAAAAGCTGTAATGCCTGCAAAAAAAACCTGACAGCAGATTGCATATGGAGATGGTTTGATTTTTTCATTCATAACACACAAGGACAATATTCTTTGAGGCAATTCTAAAAGTTAATGGTCTGAAGTAGTTTTCTCCGTTTTTTGGTTTGGTTTGATTTTTTCCCACCTGACTTTACATTTTCTTTTAGAGTAGGTTCAGCAGGAATATGTGTACACAAAAGCACAGCTATATCCTACTCATGTCCATCCAGTAAAAAAAGCAGACAGCTCAAAGGGGCATTGAAAAGAATAGCTGACTGGTTGTGGTGGAAAGTGGTTTTTGTGTTTTGACTTAAGCAAAAGGCATTTTGCTAGAAAGGCAAAGAAAAGTAAACAGCATTAATGACTATTTCACCTTCAATTGTAAGTAAGGATAATCACAAAATCCTTTTTCTCTTGCTCAGCTCTTTGGGAAGCAGTATTGGAAGGATCTTTTGGAAGGATTATTCTCCTTCCTCAAAATGAAGAATAAATGTCTTACATAGGACTTAGCCTTCTTTTTGGGCTTTATGATGATCTTAAGATTCTTCTTGTTGACAGAAATCATGTGTTGATGATCTAATAACTGTACTTCTGAATTGTATGGATAGTTATGTCCATTAGGCATTTTGGTACATATCAATAAGTTTTACTCATACTAGGCTTGGACTATGGATATAGTACATATCAATTTCTTTTGAATGTTATGTGTGATGGCAACTTTTATTCTTGAAGTTAATAACATTCTTATTTAAATGCATGGAGGATAAATAGCCAACACAGAACTAATCTATTTTTCCATATGTTTGGTACCCTGTTTGGAAAACATAAGCAGTCTGAACAGTGCAATCAAATATGTTCCTCTCTGCTGTACCCTGTGTTAGCTATGACATAACTGTAAAGGAAGGGAGTTTAGCTTTCTAAGACTAGTGAATATGCTACTTTTCGATAAGCAGGAACTTCTAGAGATCCAAAAAGAAAAAAAAATCACTTTGACTGGCCTGCAACCACTAACTTTTAACTTCAGTTTTCACAAAGAAGAAAAATAACTGCATTGCTCAACCACCCACAGCAAGATTATATAGTATTATTTATTCTCTCAATAATTTTTCAGAATAATCAACACAGGTGTTGCTTATACAGAACAAGGCAAATTATAACGTTTCATGTAACAAGTGCTAAGCATGCCTACTTAGTACATCATTTATATACCAATGCAGAACCAGGTCTGAGTATTTATTACTGCTTTGCAAATAGTTACAGAAAAAAACCCTGTATATTTTTAATTTACTGGACTGCACACTCAAGCCTTTGCAGCCAAATTTTTTTTCTTTGCCATATCCTTCTTTATATGGTAGTCAGACCTCCTTCCATAAGTACAAATGCGGTTGTTGTAGCACCATCACCTCAGAAGATGCTGCAGAGCTGTGCTGCAAACGTTTGCTCGCAGAGGAGGAAGACCAACCTGTGATGCCACCTTTAAAAAATGAGCCTGGAATGGCTTTCTAACACTGGTTTCCACTGTGATGTTTTACTGGTCTGCCTGCTCAAACACATTGTGGTTGTTTAAAGAGCATTTTCTCTCCTCCCTTGTCTTGTCCTCCTTCAGTTTCTGGCACATGTGCAAGTGTGCTTGATCTGCTAATTGAGGGCTCCCCTCCACTTGCTGCAAGGGGGGAAGAGGCAGAAGTAAAGGGGAAACATAGAGACCTGCAGAGGTGCTCCTCTCACCACTTACTCTCTGTGGCATTGGCATTCTGGCTTTTATAAGAGCCCTCCAAGTGTTTTTGAATTACTGGGCATTTCCCCATCCCTTATGAGGGCAGAGAAATGTTTGCAAAGAACCACATTCAGTAAATTTAAAAGAGTCAATGTGTAATAACTCTGAACCACAGCTCTTCTAAAAATAATGGGTGAGAGTCCTGGTTTTAGATGCATGTTAAATGCAGCAATGTGAAAGGAAGTGTATTTTTTCACCAAGATCATGGGACTTTTCGGGGAAAAGATACAGGCATGGCTTCATAGCTCTCCCATGTGGCTGTCACACACTAACAGAGTGGGACATCACCTAGACAAGAGAGGTTTGCACAAACCTGATGCATGTCAAGGTGCATCATCAGCCAAGCAATTGCCTCTGCTATTGGGCCCCTGAGCTCCCTTTGCACTTGTAGGCTTTAAATTTATGGAGTTTTACTGACAAGTAGGAACAAGTTGCCTTCAAACACTGTCAAGCCTCATTTCTGTACCCTGGTGCTGTGGACAACAGTTAAAGTTAACTGGAACAAACCAGAAACACAGCAGCAGTTTAAGGAAATGCACTGAGTTTATGCTGAATCTAATTATGCTCTTCTTTCCCCACTGTGAATTCTGTAACTTTTCTGACTTGTGGTGCTCTATTATTTTATGCATTCAGTTTTGGGTGGTAAAATCAAGGTATTCTTTTGTTTAATCAAGAAAAAATTACAATATATTTTGCCTCATTTAGAGCCAAAATCTTTTTACTAGGAAAAAAACATTGTTTTGTTCCATTCCTCTATAGTTCTAAAGGTTACCTCAGCATAAACTCATAGCTCAGTCCTTCACTGGATTAAACTATTACATGTTTTTTACCTTGTTGTGCAGTTTTATGCTGTAGAAACTCTGGTAAATTCAGTGAAAGCACCATGATGTACCTTTGGAGAGATATAGGGGTGACATAAACACTCTTAATATACACTCTCTCTGTACAAATTTAATTTAAGCATTCCTTGTCTTTGGTAAAGACATTTTCTTTGGTGAAGACATCCAAATTCTGAACTTGTTGCTGTAGATCTCTTGCCAAAGTCAGAAAAGCCAAAAGAGTTGTTTTTTTTTAAATGAAGACAAGTGTCTACACTCACTTGTTACACAGACTGAGCACAGTCATTTTAGAGACTGATTGAATTAAACAGGAGTTCAAAACACATGTGAAGCAATCCCTAGTGGGGTTTTTAATTTCTTTTTTCTTCAGAAGTTTTTAAGGATGAAAAATGCCATTTGGACAGTGACAGAGATGTACTATGAAAGGAGTATTAAATGAATTGACTGCAACAATAAATGGTTACTATTTTTCCCTTCATGCTTTCTAAAGTTGATGCATATTTAAATGAAATCCTGCTTTGAAGTAGGTAATTCAGAAACCTGCTGTTAAAAGTATTTTAATCTTTTCCAGCATCTGTCCTCTCACACACAAGGAGGATACCTGATTTAACTGTTTGAAATTAAAGTAACCCATGCCAGGGGTAGATGAATCACTTAATGAATTTTGACAGTGCAGATGTCTTCTCTCTGGCTTAGTAATCAGATTCAGAATTTTGTTCTTGAAATAAGAGTTGTGTGTAAAAGCCTTACTTTTTTTCATATCATCTCATCACTCTTAAAATATGTAATCATTGAACTATTCAAATATAGACTGTGTACTTTTTTAATAGCTTTGAGAATTATTTTGTATGATGATTTTTTTAAATGAATGTGTACTCTAATAACAAACCTTAAGATTTTACAGGAGTCACATTTTTAAGCAGTGTTTGTATACATTTTAACACTTTTTATATTTTCTATTATGATTTTGTATATTTTTATGTATACACAGTGTACAGATTTTTTCCTGTAAATAAAACATTTGTTTTCATGTTTAGGAGTGCTGGTCTTTTCATATTGCTTTAAATGAATGACACTGAAATACAGGTGGAACAAAAGAGGGAAGGTGCCTGTCAGCTCTGCCCACAATTTCAATGAAATCTCAAATGGAAATGGACAGTTAATCTGAGGTATCACAGTAAAATACAGAAAAGAGGCAAATATTGTAAAGCCAGTTTTATTCTAAAGTGAACATGTGTACCCGAGCAGATGTGCTAGGATTCCCTGGGAGAATGTATTCACCATACTGCTCAGTCAATTTCTGAGCAGTAGATTCCTGGTGATTGTCAAGCAAGGAGGTTGTCGATTGTCAGGTTTGGAGGTCATGCTCTGATGACTTGGTGATGTACTTGAAATGTTGATAGACTTCAGCTAAATGGCTGTGCTACCCAGTCAAGGAATCCAGTGTTGTGTTTAAGGGAGAAGAAGAGTGTTATGTCTAAGGGAGAAGCTTTTTAATAAATTATTAATTAAAATGAAAAACAGCTTACCAAAGGGAAAATGTAACTTGCCCTTCATCTGTGATAAGTACTGTATAATTCAACCACAACAAGCCTGCTTACATCCATTAAATGTGGAGCATACTGCTGCTTTTTGGTAGTACTTGAACTACACGGGTGCCTGAGTTGGGCCAGTGGAGGTGCTAATCAGTGTTTTCATCCCAGGGGCTCATCTTAAGTTCATGCCAACAAGACAGTTGGTTGCACATTAGTGGAATGATAAAAGTTGGATTGCCATTATGTACACTCCTGGCAGACAAGTAATCATGCAGCTCATTCTGTGTATTACAGCACCTCCTGACAGGCAGTGCTGTGGGGCTAGTTACTGTCATGATATGCAAGTAACACCATCCAGAAAACTCAAATCAGTGAGATATGCTAGAGAATAAGTTAAATGCTGGTACCTACACATGAAGCAATTAATTGATACCTTTTAAATCCAGCAACTTTGGTTTTTTGTTTAAAAAACTAACAAGAAAATATGATCAATGTGTTCCTGTCTATTAAATGCTCAGTCATCTTTACTCTTCTGTGACATCAGAGAGGACATTCTTGTCTCACTGCATTCAAACTGTACCTCAGTACGAGGTGTAAATCCATGAATTGTATTATGTGGGGTACAGAGGATATCTTGCTTACATGCTATTCTTCAGCAGGGAGGTGTGATAGTATCTGATAGTATCTCAGGGAGCCTTAGAGGCAACTCATTTTCAGGTCTATTCCCAAAATTGCACTGCCCTTTTTTGAACAACATGCCTTTTATTGTTTTACTCATAGAAGCCAACTGTGTTTCACTTGAGTAGTTCTTAGGGGCATAGTTCTATTGAGAGGTGACACTTCATACAGGCATTTCAGTCTGTATCTGCCTGTTGTGATCTGCCTGAAAGATATATCTCAGGATTTTTAATTCAGCTTGCTGTCTTGACTGCAGCATGAACTTGTTGAAGTGATTCTCCCCCTCTCCTCTGCTCTGGTGAGAGCCCAGTTAGAGTACTGCATCCAGACCTGGGACCTCCAGCATAAGAAGGACATGGACTTGTTGGAGAGGAGGCCAACAAAGAGGTCAGAGGTCTTGAGCACCTCTTTTATGAGTAAAAGCTGAGACAGTTAGAATTGTTCAGCCTGGAGAAGTCTCTGGGGAGACCATATTGTGGCCTTTCAGTATTTAAAGTAGACTTACAAGAGACATGGGACAGGCTTTTTTAGTAGGGCCTGTAGCAGCAGGACAAAGAGTAATGGTTTTAATCTAAAATAGTGTAGATTTTGAATAAATATAAGAAAGAATTTTTTTATGATGAGCACAGTAGAACACTGGAACATGTTGTCCAGAGAGGTGGTAGTTGCCCCATCCCTGGAAATATTCAAGGTCAGATTGGATGGGACTTTGAACAACCTGTCTGATTTGAAGAAGGTCCTGATCATTGCAGGGGGTTAGGACTAGATGAGCTTTAAAAGTGACCTTCCAACCCAAACTATTCTGTGGTACTGTGATAAGAACAGCTAGACAAGCAAGGGAGGAGTCAGTCTTTTACTATAATCACATCCACCATCTTCTGCAGATAACTGCACCTGCAGCAGTGCTTAAACAGCATCTTACTGTGGGATTGCATCAATTAATGTGAACAGAGCACTAACATTTGTGGTTTGTTTGGACTTCTGTTCTGGCTTTCCTGATATCTTGATCTTTCCAGGGTGACAAATTTGATTGCTTCATCAGAATAGCATGGATTTATCTGCTGCACCCCAAAACTTAACAATGTATACTCCATATAGGTATCCTTCCTTGTTTTTTAGATTCTACTTTCTTACACAGTAAGTTACTCCAGAGGATACACTTCAAAGAAATGGCAGTACTCTTATGGAAGTATAGTCTGACTCCAAAGCTTCATGCCTTGATAACCAAGGCAAGTAAGAAGTGCATGCCCTGTTATTTCTTTTTCCTAAAAATAAGCTAAGTAAATGCTTATTTAGTTTGATGAAAATATTAACTGGTTATATTAAGCTGACTGAAAAGTAACTATAATGTAGAAATATAGGGATGTATTTTTAAACTGGAAGCAGAATAGCCACCAGAAGACTGGCAGCACAAGAAGGTTGTGACAGATCACAGGGGGAATCATTGCTGGTGTGATTGCTGGATTCTTCATTATTAAAGTAAAGAAGGTCCAGTAAAAGGAAGGGGGAGAGACAAGGAATTATAAAAGACATAAAGAAAACAGAAGGAAACAGCTAGAAGATGTACCATAACAGATGGGCAGGACTGTTGCTTTTTCCTAATAGTCACTTACTTGGGTTTGGCATTTTGTTTTCTTATATTTTTTTTCTGCACATCTGAAAGAAATCCAATTCATCTGTAGGTGCTCATATTGCTGCTGGTTTAGTGTGCTGGGATGTGATCTTAAAATGAAGAACTACAGAACTGTAGAGCTAACAACAGACTTCTGCCGGAGTTCAGCTTTTTTGTAAACAGATGAATCCCGCAAATTTAACTGAGAAAAGACTAATGGGGTTACACTGCTACACTCTGAACCACCTCCTCCCTGTCATCTGTATGATAACTGAAATAAGACAACTAATTTCCTCTGGTGACCTGTTTCTGCACATAGATAAATCAAATTTCCCCTTGGTTCCAAGATGTTGACAGGTAGGGGATAATTACTGTAGCAACAATTCCTTATAAGCTTGTGAGAGGACTCCAGAACCCTGAGGGTTATGGAAGGCAGGCAATAGGCATCACAGGTGCCTTGATTTTATGGAAGCAGCCAGAGGGGAAAACTACTGCCAGTGCTGACTCCAGGCTATGTCAGCTGCTGTTAATTACCTTGCTCCCAGACAGTTGTCTGACTGCAACTGAGCTGCCTGATTAAAATGTTTTACTGCCCCACCTTCTAAACAGTAATTGTTTTCCACTCTCATTCCTGGAGCACTGATGGAGAGGTTGTACTGGCTGCATCCTGCTCTACTGCTACCACGTGCAGCAGGTATGTCTCCTGGGGAAGTGAGGCCCTCGGGATGGGAGGATGGGAGTGTTGCTAATGAAAGAGGTTTGGGCAGTTCTGCATAAATCTAGAAGGCTTTGTTTTACCTTTAAGTATTGTTTAGTGATAGTTGTAGGAAGCATAACGTGAACGTGCCTCAAGAAGTTAGAGTTCATGACTTGTGAGTTGTCTGATGTTCTGTAAACTAGGCAGCATTCTCAATCTAAAGCATTTACACTTTGGACTAAGGCAAAATGTCAATTTTTCATTTGCTAAATGAAAAATTTTTGGCAAATTAAGGCAAGAAACATGAACATGTGTTTTGAGCGAGCTGAAAGTGCCACAGGTCTATGCCTAGACCCAGCCCTACTGCCCATGAGGCACATGAGCCAGGAGGTTTAGATAAAGTGCTGTATCCTGAGCATGAAGAAGACAGACAACCAGAAAGGGAAAGTGGGGAAGGTTTGGTTCTGGACCTGTTTCCGAGCCTGCTTTTTCAGTAAAAGGGATAGGAGTCTTAGCTGATGTTTCCAACTGGATCAAGCACCATTACTTTTCTCCCCTAGAAATATTCCTCTTTGGAAGTGTTGGGTTGTCTTTCAGTTATTTCCAGTACTTGCTTTTGTCTATACAAATGAAATTATAAGCTATCTGATGGACCTAATTTGGATTTTACAAATGCATGGGGCTGAAGGTAGTTGTCAGGACATTCAGCGTTTTAATGAGTAGTTGTAGCATCCCAAGAAGTAGAGATAAGAAGAAAATGTGTAAGCTGTTACCAAAATAATATTAACAAAGTTGTTCCATGGTAGAAGAGTAAGGAAGGCAGAAACAACAGAGCATATACCATATCTGAGAAATATTACCTTATTTTCATGGTTACAACATGCTATTCAGATAATTATTTTAAAATACTCCTTTTAGGTAAGTCCCCATGAAACATGTGCTCTCATATAAAGTTAACAAAGTGAGAGATCAAAGCTGAAGGGATCATAAAGTGAGGATAGTTATTTTGTCAGAGGAAACAGGGAGAAACTTTTCTTTGCCCATACTTAAGTGTAATCAGCATGGCTGCTGAACTTCAAAGGGATTGATTAGGCACATGAAAGCAAATATTAACAATACTACTGTGTCTTCAATGCACACTGGTTTAAGACAGCACATGGTTGTTTTCAATGGTTTTATCACTGCAGGAAAAACAGACCAGTTGTCATCTTTATCTCATAAATGCTCTTTTCTGGCCTTAAAGAGAGTAACTAAACCCCATACAGTATACAAAACAAGTAGCATGTGAAGTTAATTCCTCTTACCTAAAAGAAACTTAAGAAGAGTTTCCTAAAGGAAGATGAGGAACTTCAGTGAATAGCAAAAAAAATGGATCCTCTCTCTCTTTTATATTCCCATTTCATAAGTTAGAATTGTTTAGGGTTTTGCAGCATGATTGATGGAACCTGACTAACAGAGGCAGCAGCAAATGTACCGGTCCCTACAGTAACATTTTACTTTGTAAGGAGAAATTAAGGGTCTATTACCACCATAATATGGGATGAGTGATTCCCAGATCATTTTAAAATAACTCACATTTTGCTGGAAGTTCAAAGCATAACAATGAGAAGTATTTTGACACTTGAAAAATTTATGTGCTTGTTTAGTTACCGTCAATATGCTGTTCTGCTGACCCACTTTTTTCTTGTATTTTCAATTCTTCAGCCATGGACTCTAGATCAGCCCAAAGGGATTAAAATGAAGACTGCAGCTGACTGTGATGGGTTTATACTGGTATATTCCTGCCCAAATCTTGCTATGAATATAGAACATTACTAAATATTTGTAGAAATGTGATGTTATTGTGTTGGGGGGGGGGGTTGTTTGTGATCAGGTGGTTTTCTTTTTGGGGGAAGTAGGTTACGAACTACCTGTCTTTGGCTATGTAACAGGTTTAGGGAAAGTAAATCTTCCAGGTGTTCCTTATAGAGTTTCATTAAGGCTGAGACCCAGAGCACTGCACAAAGAAATCCAAAGTGTGAAGAGAAACTTCAGCAGCTCTTGGGCATTTTACCTACTGATTCTTCTTCCTTGGCACTAATTAATCCTACCTCTGGCTAAAACATAGGTTTTTATAAGCCTCCTTCTCCCCCAGATTTCCTGACTACCTGCCCTGTTGCTTCTGTTGCCCAAAATTATATTTCCATCAATTGCTATGAATGAGATATAGGAAGTTCTCTGATATGGGAATGCTGGAAGAACCTTTTAATTGCCAGATAAGCATTCTTCTGCTGGATGAGGACACTTAATACTTTATCAAGAAATGAGAACCATAGTAGAGAAAGTGGTGGGTATAAAGGATGAGGACTAAGTCTTCCCTGGGTTTTACTTTTATCTAGGTTTGCAGGCAATTAGGTATTGGTTTTACCTAAGGCAGAATTAGAAATTACTGAGAGGGGGTTGATTTGTGACTGTGTTTTGGTAGCAGTTATTTGGTTTTATGTGTGACTAATGCAATAACAGAATCCATTGGGCTGAGAAATCAGAATTTCTTTTCTGACAGAATTTTTAATTCTTCTATAATTTCTTTCTCTTATTGAACAAAACCAAAACAAATTATCAAAAAAAATCCAGAAAAAAACCCAGACTGTAAAAATATCCAGTAGATGTCTTTATGGATCTATAGCTCAACTTCATTCTGACTGTTCCCCTATAAATTAGATCACTGGGCTGGGCTACATTTCACTGCATTTCCTGCCCCTCACTGAGCCACTGCTGTTCCTGCACATGGGGGATGCAGTCTGGTAAGAGAGCTTGATCTGCTGGGTGAAGGATAGTGCTCTTCATTGAAGATACTTTTGACAAGAACCAAGGTGTAGCAGCTTAAGCATGAGATTTGGGCTGAAATATCCTTTTTTTTTTTCCCACTGAAAATAAAATTGGCTAAATTAACAGCTTCTCTAATATTGAAGAAGCTGCATTTCACACTGAGAAAATGCTTTGCTAGGAAATTGACTAATTGACTAACAAGTGACAAACATGCCTAGTTTTTTGTTTTCCAATTCACATAGAAATTCTTCAATTTTGAAGCTAGTGCTTGCTGTGAGAGAGGTGAAGAGTGGTGAAAGTGAAATGGAAGACAAATGATATAAATTTTTGGTTGACCTTTGAATCCTGCTTGTAGTGAATTTCTACTGGCCTAAAGCCAGCAAACACAGAAGATCTGTAAAGCCTTGGGTGAGTTGTAAGGTCTTGAATAAGTGTTTTCCCTGCAGGATTTGAACATTACATCTGAAGTAAGGTCATCCATAAAGTACTCAGCATACAATAGCTGTTCCTTATGTAGCAGACCTCTTGTGTATATTTCTGTACAGCCATTTCTGAAAATCTGATTCTAATTTAGATAAAGGGATTTAAGAGGCCACTGTAGAGCCGATATTCTTGTTTTCAGTTCAGATTCTGAAGATAATAATCAAGAGAGTTAGACAGAGTTAGACTGCAAACAAGACAGAAACAAGAAATAACTCCTAGTACATTGAGGTGTTGGTTCTCTATTAACATCCAGTGAATGCCTAAAACATTTCCCAAATGAAATACCCAATTCCAAGCATGAGTACTGAGATTATTATCTGAATATTTGTTTTGAACATGAAATTCTGAAAAGAACTAAACTAGTTCACATTAGCAATGTGGGGGTAGAAAGTGATCTGTTTATGGTGTCCCAGTATGAGGAAAAGACAACTATCGAAGAAGGGCTTTTTGAGGAATACAGGTTTATAAACTAGATACAAATACATTTAGTTTGAGAGCAGTTATTATACTAAACATCAGGGGAACAAAACTCTGTAATAGCTTCTACTTTAAAAGACAATGAACCTCAAATTTATTTTCCTTTGGACACAGTCAGATTTCTGAATTGCATTAAAAGATGCAGTTTATAATGAAAAGGGGGTTATTTTAATGAATTACAGGCCCAGTACAGTTGTATATTTGTATTTATATTTGTATATTTGTAATTTCCACACTGTGTCAATGATTATTTCTTTGACTACAGCAGATTTTTTGCCCTGGAGGAAGAAGGATATTAGGATAAAATCATAAAATAAAGTTCTACAGATTTGAATTAGAATTGTCAAGCAAGTTCATGAGGGTCTGAGCACTGATCTAACCTTTAATCCTCAAATTTTTCATGCTGTAAGACAAGGATGATGATAACCATATGCTTCACAAGGATACCAAGGATTAACTCAAGTAAAAATATTTATTTAGTGAAGGTTACATAAATGCTGAAAAATATTCTCTGTCTAGGAAAACTAATTTTGGTTTTTTTCCATCCATCTAATCTGAAACAATTGTTGCTTGAATTTGTAGTAAGATACATGACTGTAAAGATATGCCTGGTACACACAGTAAAACTCTGAGACGTAATCCCAACTGGCACAATATGGAGAAAAAATGTGCTGCAGTTTTAGTATTGTGCCACTACCATATGACAACAGATTACTCTGTTATTGAACAGGAGAGGTAAATTAGTGGCTCTGTCACTGCCAGGGTTACACTTTTTCAATACTTTTTCATCTGTTGAATTTGATTGTCCTCATAAAGCAACTAAATTCTTTGTTTATCTAATATGCTGTATTGCACTGCATTACAGAATGTTGCTTTCTGTTTTCTTCGCCTGACCTGTGCTTATATTCAGCTTTGAAATGGTAAGTAGTACCAAATGCTTAACTGGAGTCCTACTTATAAAACATAACATTGGACATATTATAGAAAAACAGGGATATTAGAATTGAAATGGGGAACTCTGAGGCTACATAAATGCTTGACCTTAATCAAAGCAAGCTGTGGGCTAAAACTGAGTCTGATCCCTGACCTGCCATTGCAGTTTAGACCACTGCAAGAGAAAAACCTGTGACATCCATTCAGTGTGGCTTGGCAATGGCATTTTGAAAAGTAGCTCAAGTTTAGACTACCTGTGGATCACATATGCCTTTGTAGGACTTTAACTGTCCACACCAAACTTGGAAATCAGTTCAGAATGAAAAACTTAACTGCCAAATGCTTTCACGCAACTTCTAGATCACACTGAAGTAATGGAAAGTGTGAAGCACAATGGCTATTATTTCATCCTTTTCCCCTCTGTATTTCTCTCAGGACTGGCTGAGCTCTTGACCATCCAGACTCTCCCTTGAGGACAGATGTACCTGTGAAGCCAGCAAAGAAACACCACTTTGGCTGAGCTTCCTATGAAGTCTTATTGCAAGGGCAATGAGGCTACCAAGGGACCTTGTTTACAAAAATCCTAACACCTTTTTTTTTTAGCTGTGAACATGCCACATTTCTTGCTCTACAGTAAGCTCTGAATACTGGAAATTTCCTTTTATCTATCAATCTATCCTGCAGGTTTAATGTTATAGGTGGAAGAGCATGAAAAACAGCTGATTGTAAATGTAGTTCTCAAACTGCCAGCACAGCTGTAGGCTGATCATGATAGGCAAGGGCAAACTATTTGACTGAAGCTGTTTTCCCTGTACTGGAGAAAATTTAAGATGTGTAACCCTAAAATTTATCTGAATGGTTAAACAGTTTGTTGTTTTATTGCCTTTTGAGTAGTGACAATGATTCTAGAGGTCAAGTCTTTGCCTACACCTATTTCCTTGCTAGTCCTCAAACAGGCAGCAATGTAAATCTCCTGTCATTCAATCATTGCAGTTTATGCTGATTTATTTCCCTGTATCCGCTAGGGTTAGTGTGACTGTGACCCCTTCTATTGACTAGCATGGCCTACCAGGTTGTCAGGAAGCAGTTGAGGCAATGTTCCCTCTTCTCTAAGCTAGTCACAATCAACATCCACTAGAGTGGACACAACCTTTAAACAGAGAAACAGCTATACTTTTGTTTTGAAATTTGCCTGGTCCAAATATAACAAAATGATTACCTGCGTCATGCCTAGGGGGCTTAATCTAAATTACACTGACCACTTAAACCTTTGGAGCAATAGGTTAGTCCATCCAGGTTTAAAGACTAAGTGGAAGAGACAAGAAAAGACCTATTACATACCTTATATGAAAAGATTACTTCTTGTATCATAGAATGTTATCATGGGTTGGGTTGGAAGGGACCTTTAAAGATGATCTAGTTCCAACCACCCTGCCATGGGCAGGGACATCTTTCACAGGATTGTGTTTCTCAAAGCCTTGTCCAGCCTGGCCTTGAACAATTCAGGGTATCCACACTTATCTGGACAACCTCTCTTATCATCCTCATTGTAAAAAAAAAAAAAAAGAAAAAACAAAATTATATCCAGTATAAATCTACCTTCTTTCAGTTTAAAAGCATTACCCCTTTTTCTGTCACTACAGACCCAGATGAAAAGTCTCCATCTGTCTGCCTTATAGTCACTTCAAATTCAACACCTCAGCTTCACCCTCTTTGGAGTCTCCTCTCTTCTCCTTTCAGAAATGCCTTTTGCAGGATGGATATGGACTACAAAAGGATCCCATCGTCTTTGCTACAAACCCTGCTCACTGCATTTCCCCCTTGATCTCTGACCCATTTATTTCCCTTGTCTAATGTGGAGGTCTCTTCCCACTTCTGTGAAGCCTCATGTTTCTCTGCTGTTATGAAAGGAGCAACACAGGAAGAGACATTTACATATTAGATCCTGTTTAAAATAAGATTTAAAGAGATATTGCTGCCCTTCACTTTCTGTGTCTTCCAGAAGAAGGATCTTTTAACTGGATTTCATTTCCATTATTGCATTCCCTAGCCACAAATTGAAAATCATTATATAGTTTAAAACATGTGCTTATCCTCTTTGTATTTCTCTTCATAATTCATCTGCATTAGTTTTCAACTTTATTCAGTATTTTACTCGCATAAGAGGTGGTCTGGCTTCCTGCTCCCTAGTTTTGCCCTGGGTCTAAAGGAAGAAAGTTCTAAACTCTTCTGTAATATTGAAGCCAGTCCAGGACAGGCAGAACATGTCAACATGTATCAAAGGATATAGCCTGAGGCAGCATGAAGTCTGGCTGGGGTTGCTTGGAGCCCTAGTTAAATGCCCAAGTTATTTACCTGAACTGATCTTTTTGTCATGAGCTGCAAGAGAAATTCATAAAGTAATTTAAAACTTACTGTGTGAAATGCAATTATACCTTATGACAGCAGCAAAGGTGCCCTTAAGACCTTTCTTCTCTTTGCCCCTCTGATTTAAAAAGCCATAACACTATATGTTGACAGAGAAATAAAGTCAAAACATTTCTGAGCTGTACTATAGTAGAATATTCTGCAGTAAGAGATCATTTTGACTTGACCTATTTTCAACTCAAGAGCTCAGGTGTGCCATTCTATTTGGAATACTAATTACTCTAAGAAAGCTTAGCTACCAGTAAAGAGGGGAAAAAAAACAGATCATGAGTATTGAAATCTATGTGAATTTTAATGAAAATTATAACAAGATAATAAATTCTATGGTAACTCCACAAACCTCTCAAAGGTTTGAACTAAGCAAACAAAGACTCCTTTCAGGACTTAATAGAAGAGTCCCAATTTATGTATAAAATGAGATCTGGCACAATTGTCCCTGAATTGCACACTGTCTTTCTGGATCTGTAGTTCTGTGTTCTCACACAGCTAAAATATCTTATCTTTCCAAACGTGAAAATGAGCAACTTATAAAATACACTGTTAACTTGCACACATATTCCTCCAGCTTTAAAAATTAGCCATTACTTTTTGTTGGAAATACTGAAAACTGCAAAATACCCCATGAAAAATGACTGAAAATATAGCTGTTATAACAGCCAGTGGAGGATGCATCTCCCTTTCCCAAAGCTCATGTGCATTTCTCCCTGTTCAGTGCAAAAGGTAAGATCAAGAAAGTCTGAAAAGGGGTGCTAGAAAACTGCATATACAGAGAAAAATAGATTATTATTATGGACAGAAAAACTCTTTGTTATTCATCTGGCAGCTGGGAAGTTCCACGAAGGCCCTGGAAGAGGGGGCTGGCCTGAGCAACAAGCTACTCATTAGGTAAGAGAAGGTGACATAGCTTCCTGGGAGCTGTCAGAGCCACAGCAGAGGCACCTGGGAGGTGTCTGATGTGTGATGTTGGGCTCAGGTCCCATTGAGGAAGATTGCCTAAGTACATCATTATCATTATTATTCAAATCTCTTCAGGGAAAAAAAAAAAAAAAAGTCTTAGTTTTATCATTCTTTCTCCTTAATTTCTCCCTTACCCATCATACTCCATTACATGAAAAATTTGGAAAGGTCACAGTAGTAATGACTTTCAAGTAAATGTGTATATTCTTTTGAGCATCACTTCTCAAGATCCTTGGGGAAAATGACAGGGTCACCTATTTTTTAAAAGTGCAATGATTTTAATACAAGAAAACAGACACTAGAAATCAAATCACTAATCAGGGACTTATATTTACATTTAATTCATCCCTTTTAGTCACACTCTCCCTCCTTATTTTGCTCAGAGGCACTTTCTGACACCAAAAATAGCACATTACTGATCACATGGTGTGAGTGGACCTTTTATCCAATTGTAATATGCAATAGAGTGATGTGCTAACCTGAGTTTCAGTAGTCCAGGGAGATTGAGGTACACTAGCTGAGCAACAAAAAATGTGAAAGAAATTAGTGTAAAGCTCATGAGCTGCAGGGGAGCAAGGCTATTTTGCTTCAGCAAAGATTCTGACATGTAATCTCATCTGTAGTTTTCAAACAATTGGTTCCCAAGATCTATAAGTGACACAGGTTTAAACTTGACTTAAATTTGGCTGTCAGTAGCAATGCAGCAAATTTCTATTTTCTCTGAGTGTCATCTTCAAATTTTGTGAAATAAGTGGAGATTCACTCAATCGCACTGTGATCTCATCCATAACCACACCTTCTTGAACACTCATTATTAGTACCTTGACTTCTGTATCAGTAAAAAATTAATTTCTGGTATTTAAAACAAGGTTAACCTCTTGTGAGAGATGGTCCGAAGTTTCCTTCATTTGCCTCATGACCGTCGCAAGGACCTTGAAGACCCCTGACAGGAGTTCTGGCCTGGCCGAGCTGGACACGGACACTTGCCAAGTGACTGTTAGCAGGTGCACTCGCTGTGCTTCTACAGAACGCTGCATTCCAACAGGTTGTGACAAGCGGTGGCTTGTCCCTGCGTGCCAGCACCTGCTTCACAGACCAACGGGCTCTTCACAATGGCCCATCAATCTTCCCCACCTTCTGGCCAGATGCCACTCGCTTTGGCTAGACTATATAAACTGTAACTTTTTGGGAAGACTTTGGTGCACCCCCATGAATGACAGTGAATCTATGTGGCTGGACCATTGAGGATCTCCTCTTGACAGTGGTATCTATATTCCCCTTCCCCTCTTTTCTCTCTATTCTTTATTTCCCTTTTCTGTCCCCTCTATTTCATTTGCTGTTGGTACCTAAATAAAGGTGCATTTGCATTGATTAAACTGATGGTCCCCTGCTGTTTGCCTTTTTGCACTTTTGGGATCGGTTAACGAACCATCACGACACCCTGACAACCCCACATGAGCGGATCGTGACCTCTGAAGCTGCCACACCATTAGGCTAGCCAGCTAATAATACCTGTTAGTGCAGTATGTCCTCATGCACAGTTATACCAGCCATGTTGAGGTTCCCGTGCTGTTCTGTGGAACACGCAACAGCAGGATTCTCCCAGTGATCACCTCCTCAGCAGCAAACTCATGGCTACAGAGAAACTCCCTATCTCCTGAGTGAATGCTTAATACTTGCATGTAACATGTGAAAGAGTAGGTTTCTGTCAGCACCACCATGGTGAAAGGAAGGTAGTCAGAGGTGTCATTAAGAATCTGTTTGGGGTGGTTGCATGGGTGGAAGTTTGAACAATGGGAACTTGACAGAGATGTGAGATGGGAATAAAAGACACTGAGAGAGGTAGGAGAAGATGAAACAAAATCTGCACAACTACATTAACTAATAATTATAAAGGACTGATGCACTGAAAGTGTAAGCACACTGACCTTGCCCAGCTACTTGGCTGTGTGCAGCCTTTTTGGGACCTGACCCTTGGGGAAGCTGCCCCAGGCACAAACAGTCATATTGCCAAGAGCCAAAAGAGCCTTCCATAAAGAGACAACAGGGAAAATGGGATCTCCTCTACCATCTCCTCCAGCTTCACCCCAGCATCATTTGGTCTCAGACAGTTTAGTGCTTTAATTTTGTCCCTGAATCTTGATGTCTGCCTGGCATGTTATGAGCCCAGTAACACTCCAGCTTAAACAGTGCATCTCTCTCCTGGAGGACAGCACAGGAAGGAGGACAGCAGCACACCTCATGCCATCCCATCTGAGGGAATTCCTGCAGCTGGAAAAAATCACTATTTTCCTCAGTGATTTACCACCTCAGGACAGTGCAGTAGGCAATGCCAAAGACAAAATTCTTTCTCTAGATTTCCAGGACCATGAAAGTGACTCAGGGACTGCTTGAGAGTTAATTTAAAGATGCGCTCTGTAGGATGAGTTTTAAAGCTGACTCAGAGGCTGATGGTTCACAATACTCTGCACAGATATATGACAGCTGGAAGCTAAAACCACAACTGCAGTCAACCAACATCATTTTCCAATCTTTGGGGCATTTCCCAGAGCAAAAAGACTAATACATAGAGAGCTAAAAATTATGCCGTATGTTCTGTTTATTTTTAAGGTGCAGGAGAAAATACCCTACTGTGGTATCTCACATCTGCAAACAGGGAACTGTGAAAAATGCAGGCCAGATAATTTCTGTGTTGGGAGGCACCAGCCTTCCGTGACAATTCTCAGCTAAGCATGAAGAGAGGAAAGCTGAGTGCCAGGAAGATTAACCAGGAAGATTCTTTTCCTGAGGTGTTAAATTTACAAGAAAGTGTGAGAACTACAGAGGTGCCAAGAACACCCATGACGCATTGTATGGGGATGTTACTATTGTTCCCGTTGTGAAAGGAGGAGGAACAGACAAAAGGGATGGGTTTCACCTTCTTGAGTGAAGCACATTTCTCAGTGTGAGTTAAAACCAATTATTTTCACTGCTAATACACAGTGGCATATCAGAGGAGAGCTGCAGGTTAATGCTGTACATTAGCTATCATTTTGGTTTGATTAGTAAAAAGTATCTATCCCAAAACTGACCAACTGCCTCCCCTTCAGGGTTGCTCATCACATCTTCATGACAATGCAAAAATGTATCTGCTATCAATATTATATAACCTGCTCCAGTGATCACAGCACAATCAGATTATCTCTCAGTCAAGGACCTCAGACAAAGTGTTCAGAGAATAAAGAAGCAAGACACATGCTGCTGTTGAGAAGTTTTCATAAGAATCATAAAAGGTAAGGGGGAACAGTTACTGGTTTTCTTCAGCATTAACACTTTTCAAATTGAATGTTCTATTTGCTTCAGTGTCAGCTCAAACTAGACTTTGGAAATGAAGCCCTGGTCTTGGGGAAGGCAATAGAACTTTCTGCTTCTGATTTCAAGGAGGTTTCACAGCTTGCTTGAGATTTTGCCCTCAAGTTCCAAGAGTAGATTCTTTTGTTGTTTAAGAAATTTAGGTTAGATGAAGCAGGCCAGGTATGATCTCAGGCTGTAGCAAAACTTTAATATATTTGGCTGTTACTTTAACTTTTTTTAAACTTTAATTTAACTCTTCCCTTGTCTCAGTTCCATAATAATATATTGCTGCTGTTGATAAATACTAAAGGTGGGCTCCAGCATACACTGAGCAAGAAAAGATTAAGGGTGTTTCTTTGCTTTGTAATAATATAATGGACATAATTAAGAAAGAAAACTGAGAACAACCTCTAACGTAATCTAATAAAAAAGTGTTCATAAACTATGCATATTTTTTGCAGATTTCCTACTGCAAATACTTTCAAAACTTCCAGATCTGCCATTATCAAACCTTAGAGTCAGAATTGTCAACACAGAAACATTAGGAGGCTCACTTTGGAGTACTGACAATGGCATTTACAGGAATAAGGGACCTGAACTGGATGTAGAATATGCCTTGGTGCTCATGAGACAAAATTCATTATGTATTTTGGCATGTTGCTGAACTGTGAATTTAACAGTAAGGATGTAGATGTCCACAAAAACAGTAACTGCAATTATATTTGGTTTCAAGGGGATCTATCATGATAATGGTATTTACAAATGGTCCCCTTTATTTTGTTTTCTAGGTCATTAAATCCCTTTGTCTCCTTGTCCATTTCCCCCCCACACTCCTCAACCTCACCAAATGTTTGAGTATTCTTCTTGTAAATACTTTTGGCAACTAACTCTGAAGGATACAAATTAATACCCAGCGTGCCCTCAGAAGAATACAAGCAATTTCAGTAAGCAAACATTTCATCATTTTTCTTTTCTTCCTATCTAGCAATATGCTGTTGTTTGCAAACACTTCCACCCCAAGACTCCAGTAGTATTGTTTGGACAAGCTTTCAATGTCCTTAAAGATACAGCTATAAGACTGGTAGTCACAACGGTCAAGAATGTCTGATAGACCCTGAAGAAAATACAAGTTAAAAATAATGCATGTCTTACCTGCTTATTCATAAGTATGTAGATAATGGGATTGCAAACAGTGCTGCTTTTTGCTAGGATGGAAGGTATGATGCTTGTAACTGGAGTCACAGCACCTGGTTTGCCAAATGTTGCAAGTAATGCTATAACCCCATATGGAATCCAGCACACCAGATAACAGATAACTGTAGTGATCACCATGAACAGGACGTGGTATTCCCTTTTGCGGGCAGCATTCTTGTGGATTTTTCCAACCTAGAGAAAGGTTTAAAAAGAGATAAAATTTAACAAGCGGAGCTGTTGGATTGACTGCCTGAGCAACCTGGGACTATTGGTCTTGGATCAGCAATAACAATCAACACTGTAGTTCCAGAAGCAAAACTAACACAAACCCAAAAGTGATTGAATGCAGTGAAAAGGCTTGCATCATCTCCATCAGGCACTAGGGGAAGCTTTGCAGAGATCACACTGCATGCCAGCATAAACCAGAGTCCCAGTGAAGGTTGGAGCAAATGTAGAAATGTGTCAAACCATCTAGCCCTTAACAGATGTTAAGTCATCTGCAGTTGCTTTTAAGGTATGGAATTTTGTGTAAATGTACCATGTTTTCATTCAAATTATGCCAGTACACAGAACTTGCTTGAGATGAAGAAGCTTTACATAGCACATCTGAACCACCAGGAGTATTTTCTGTTAAGGGTGTGGAAATAGCAGAGCAACATTGGGACTGTGCT
The DNA here is from genome assembly GCF_024509145.1 of Vidua macroura. NCBI lineage: Eukaryota > Metazoa > Chordata > Aves > Passeriformes > Viduidae > Vidua > Vidua macroura. Next base: position 27,918,469 of record NC_071572.1, read on the forward strand.
TAGTATCTCTGTCCTTGGATCTTTTCAACACCAGATAAAGCCTCAGCTGGCCTGGCATAGTGTTAGTCATGGTCATACTTGGAGTGAGAGACCAGAGAAGCCTTCCTGAATCACTTGATGAAGTTTTAAGTGGTAGGATTCATTCCTTCTAGACTATTTTGTCCAGGTACTTAACCATTTTGGTAAAAGAGCTTCACTCCTCATAAGGATCAGAAATAGGTTTTTGTGCTTTTTAAAAAAAATGTGTTGAATGCTGATTCATTGTTGTTCATTGTTTTTTTCAGGGAAATAGAGTAGAATTGGCTAAACAGGAAAAGCAGATGTAAATGAGCAGTTTCAAAATGATGGTACAAGAGTCTATTTTGTAACTATGAATTTGCTAGTAGTTACAGCGTGTAGGCAAATCTGCTGTGGAAGTATTTATAATCTGTACTTCAAAATTTATTCTCCTTTAACCTGTTCTGGATTGAAGCATCACGCCCTCTGGGTGTCTAGAGCTCTAAGATAAAGTTTTAACATTAAAATAATAGCCAACTTTTATTTTTAAGCCTTAGTGTGAATACATTTTTCTGTAGACAACACTGCTCTTGTTGCAACCAACTCAGTGTTTGGGCAGCTGAGTGCATTGGTGGCAAGAGTGAGGAATGCTCATTCCCTAAAAATCAAAAGCAAACTCTGCAAGGAGGTTAATTTTGGAGACTCCCTCTCCACTGACTCTGGATGGAAACTCAGCTCATTGGTCTCCTGAGGTTATAGTTGATTCCTCAGCTTTACCCCAGCATGTGTTTATCAAACCCAGATGTGCCAGCAGGACTTCAGGGACTATTCAAATGTTTAAACTATATTGATTGAGCCTTGTATTCAGCCAAATCTAATTTATGTCCACTTTAAGGTCTTTCTGCCTCTTGAATTCAGCACTTGAGAGTAAATTGCACCCAGGGGAATTAAGCCCATGTAAAACTATAAACGCAAATAAGCAAAAAAGCTGCTTTGTGTAATGGAACACATCCAAACTTTACTTAATCAAATAATAATAAAAAAGTTTTAAATCAATAGGTTTAAACTGATACAGGTAAATGAACAGAGCACAGTTTAAGGTGGAAGCCACCAACCATCCCAGTCTGATGTCATTTGCTGTTACCTGACACATACTTTGTGCATGCCGAGGAAATAGAGCTTTTTCTACCTCTTTGTAGAGTGGGTCTCTTTGCATAAAGTATGTGTTTATGTATCAGATTGTGAGTTAAACACATATATAGTGACTCTATAAGGCAAAGTAATCTGGTTACAGTTTCTTTTTAGTTCATTATGACTCTAGGTTTCTAGAGTGCTTGGTTCTATGTGGAGTTTCAGTGGAAATATTCCTGTAAATAAAGCACACACTAACTTTGCCTGCCCAAAACTACTAAGTATTTTTCCTGACTGTTTTTTAATGATTTTCCACAAAAAGACAATAACAAAATAAAGTCTATCCTTTCTGAGAAGACTTGGGACTACTTTTTTTATAAGACTGCAACCTGTTTTTCTTATAATTACTTTAGCTTGAAAAAATGACTAATAATAGAGAATGATCCAATCCTGTATTGTTTATTTGAACTAAATTTTTCATGACTAATGGGAAATTTCTCTGAGTGATGAATCCAGGATCTCATGTAAGCTGCAGCTGTGCTACAAATTAAATATTAACCAAGGAATGCAAATCCCCAGTTAGCCATGGCATCCACAGCTGAAGATCTTCAATAAACACAGAAGGATCAGGCAACACATTTTTCCTCTGAGTTTAAATACGTGTCTAGAAGAGTTTTCAATAATTTACCATCTGCACAGACAAAATAGAGACCATAAATGAAGGAAGGAAAGATGCCTAAAAGTAGAGTGGCTATGGATGTGATTTTGGCATGTATCCTTCCACTTTCACATCTTTAGGTCATTTCCATAGGAAGGGAAGTTGTGAAATCATGTACCATGTTTGTCCTCACACTCTTGGTTTCATTGTCTTTGTAGTTTTGCAGCCTACCTTTAGAAGGTGTTACCTTAAAAATTTGTCAGTTTATAGGTACTGGAAGGCATCCAGCAAAATATAACTCGGGTTCAGGTAACCTACAGAAAGATTACACTTCTGCAGGTGAAATAGCAGCAGAAATTTTAATGTTAAAATAATTCTATTTGTTATTTTAAAACTACTGGATGATTTAACACAATTGCTACATTGTATTTTCAGTAGTCAAATGGAAATGCCTCCCTGGATATCCTGCTGGTAGAAGAGTATCAGATAGTGATGACAAAAAATAGATTCAAATAATATTCTAGAATAGCTGAGCTTGTAAATCTCTCTCTAAATGTGAACATACAGGGTATATATAATATGAATTTAAAATACTTAGAAGATCTAAACCACATTTTAAAGTGGCACAAGAAATACTGGCCCATTGGGATCAGATTTTACTTATGTAGGATTTCCTGTAAATTCAGCTGTTTTCTCTGGGACAAAGATCATCTCCTGCCAAATTTAGCAATATAAAGGTTGTTTCCCAACCTATATTTAATATATATTCCACTATATTTAATGAAAAGAAGATTGAGGGATTGGCTGTTGAGGGGTTTTTAATGAGGAAATTGTGTTCATCCCCTACTTTCATCCTGGGAAGTAGCAGAAATGTTTTGGTTTTTCAGAACTCAGCTGGAGGCAGCGACAGGCAAGCTTGTCTAATCTCAGGCACTGAGTGTAACAGTGGCACAATTAGCTCTGGTCTGGATTTGCCCTGCAGCCATGCTACATCTCACATATGCCCAACAATTTTTTTGAGTCAATCTGACACAAAAAATACCACCACGTAGCTCACCAGGGCAGCATGCTGAGCACATACATTAGATGTGACAGGCCACAGAGTATGGGGGAAGCCAGGATGGCCTTCAGTGAGGAGGCTGGCATGGTAGAAGTGTCCTCAGAAGGAGGCCAAGTGACACATTGATTGGTTGACCTCAAAAGCTACATCCACAGCTGACAAGATGTAGCAGATACATTACTCGCCAAGTGATGGGCTGCATTACTATTCCATGTTTTGCAAAAGAGCATAGAAAATTTCAACAGCCCTGGTGAAAATCTGGAGAGGTCATAAACCAAAGACAAGGGGACCTTACAATGTGGATATGGAGGGGGTTAGTAAAAAGAGATGCAACGAGCTTTTGCTGTAACTCTGGAGATTGTTAGGCTGGAGATGAAAGAAAAGAATTCAAAATATCTGTTGTGACAGGTACTCTGCAAGGAGAGAGAAAAGCCTTTAAACTGGATGCAAGGAAATGTATGGGCCTGTCACAACAAGGACCCACAGAAAATGTATGACCTAGAGGAAGGCTTGACTTTCTCTAAGGAGAATAAGTCTGTCTTTTCCTTCAAGAGAAAAGAGGATGAGTCTGTCTTTGCAGAAAATAAGTAAACCTTCCAAATACATAAACACTGTTGTACAGTTGTACATTGTATGGGAGATAATAAAAGGACTGTAGGTCATAGGAAATTATTTTAAGGTAACAGGTTCTGGTTACCCAATTTAGACATTGTGGCTGTCAGTCTAGACCTTGTCAGTGTCCAAGTCAATGGGTTCAGTCAGCCTGTTCCTGGAGGCAGCAGCCATTTGGCAACCACAGCTGAGTCCATGGGCTTTTGTCAGGCCAAACACTGGAGCTTTCCAGTCCAGACAAAAGACAGCAGCTACCTGCCTCTGGGCAGGGATTTACTGCTTTAAATATATGTTTTTAGGCATCAAACAGCTTCATATGGAGAAGAGCCATGAGCAGTGCCTTACCCAAGGGGACAGCCTGCCTTTCCTGTGCTCCAGAGCCAAAAGTTTCACCTACTGCAACCCCTTGCTCAGCTCTCTCTGGATTTATCTGTGTATGACTTATGGGAATAGTGGTAGCACTTCCTCCACTCAGAAGAAGGCACAGGTGCCAGGAAAGATCTGAATGGCTGTGCATTGAGATTGTGAGGCAACTGCAAGGCCCACAGTGCCAGAGGCACATATCCAGTCAGTCCATCAAATTCCCATTACCCATGGGCAAGCTGGGTTTTTTTCTATATGTAAGGCAAGGGAGTTGGGCCAAACTGAGCTGTTAAGAAAGGGAAGCTTCAATGATGAAGATCTAACCTGACTGTTTTGAATTCCCCTGTGTTTTCTTTTTCACATTTACCCTAGTCTCTCCTCCTTACATAATGCAGCTATGTGCTTTTTCTCATTAAGCATTTCCTTCATATTTTAACTGCACCCATTTTCATCTGTGAACATCTTGAAAGATTATGAAGAATATATGGCACCCCATCCATCTAACCACTAGATGGATAGAATATGCACCATCCAGAGCCACTTCAAGTAGGGCACATGTACATCATAACATCTTAGAAATCAGAGATCCTGTTTGTATGTTTTGTCCTTCAAGTCACTTTCTCCAGCTATTTATTAAGACAGAAAATAGTATCAGTTACTATACTCTGTGTACCTAAATAGTGGATGTTGTAAACATCCTTTATGTAGCTCATTCTAAACAAGCAATATGGAAACGGAGCATAAAGGGCTTTTTTCATCACGGCTGATACATTATTCTTGGATCTGTATTTGTGCATCTTACACTCATATAACCATGTTTACTTCAGAACTGCACAGTGAAGAAAAGGCTATTTATGAGCAGCAGTGTTTGTTGCCACTAGCATCTTTCAGTATCAGCTATAAGTACTTGTTTTGACATGATCAAGTATTTGACAGTACTACCAAAACCAGACATAAGTAAAATATTCATAACCATCTGAGGGAAGTCTGCCAATCTTTGAACATTTAGTCTGCTATGGGTTCTTGAAATGAACAGAAGGCATCTAGACTTTTTATGCAAAAGCTGCAGTACAGGAAAAAGCTGGCAAAAGATCATTCTTCTTCCACCATGAGCCAGTCAAGTAAGACTACAAAAAGAAAAATAAAAACAGATATGGCCTCCATTTATTGGTATGAATAAACCTCTACTAAACCTTGTAGTCAAACTAAGCAGTGACTGAAATGTCAGTTGTGATGAGCTTTCTCCTCTCCCATCTCTGTGGATTCTGTCCTTGGTCAAAACAAGGAAAAAAGGAGGAAAAAACCAACCACACCTCCAAAGCATGTAAAGCTCCAAATAGCTGTAGGAAACATCTATCTACAAGTAATTTATTTCTTAGTGTGAGGTACCCCAGATCCAGTACTGTACAGATTAATAACAAGAGGGATTAAATACTTTGTTGTTTAAAATAGGCAGTCCTGGAAAAAGAGGGTTCACTGGCTTAAAAAGTAAATGCTTCCTTTGTTAGTAGTTAGGTGGCTCAGTTCAAAATGAGTGAACACTGAAGAGATGTATTGTCCTGTGGAAATGGAGAGTGAACAGAAACATCTGTTTTGGGTCATCTTAGAATTCAATGGGCCTTGACTCTGCAAAGCATTTACACTTATATATTCAGTGAGAAAACTGAGATTTAAACATGCACATGAACATTTTGCTCAGCTGGAGCCACATAATGACGTAATAGCAGCAAATACAGAAGGCAGAAGCCATAAAACCACACAAGGGGCCATATAGCTAATTACTTTATGTCACTGTTAAGTGTAGGAATTTAAGTCCACAGGAAGGATATTTTATCAGCTGAAGACTGGTTTTATTGTAAATTCTTGTTATTGAAATGGGAATTAGCTGCCTCAATACCTCAAGGTGAAGTGATACTTTAAATACAAAATTCATGGCTTTGTACATTGCCCTTAAAACATAACTGCTATTGATGCTAAAATCAGCCAAGTTCTATTGTGGACTTAAGGAACACTATAATCCTCTTAGATGCAGGATTTTTTTTTCTACTGCTAAAGGGCTTTTAGCAGCAATTTGACTAACACAGTGAACACATTCCCATATATTAAACAAGAAGCTCATGGTGTCACTCTCATCATTGATAATTCATGTTTTATCCTGACCTTCTTTATTCATTGTGTATTTTCTAGCATTAGTGTGCATGAGAAGATTAACGGTGTATATGCTCAATATCATTTGGGTTGCATTAACAGTTTGGTTTAGAAAGAGAAATCCATTAGATACTCTTACAAGGATCATCAAAGTCCAACTCCTGCCCTTGCACAGGGCAGCTCCAATAATCGCACCATATGACTGACAGATTTGTCCAAACAAAGTTTTGGAAATTCAACAAGTCCAAGCGCCAGGTGCTACACATGGATTGGGGAAATTCCAAAAATTACTACAGACTGGGAAAAGTCCTTGAGACCATTCCTGTAGAAAAGGAATTCAGGATTCTAATGGATCAAAATCTGGAGGTAAGCTGGCAATGTGCATTCTCAGCGCAGAAGGCCCAAATACATCCTGGGCTGCATCAAAAGAGGACTGGACAGCAGGCTGGGGGAGGTGACTTTCCTCCTCTACTCTGTCCTCATGAGAGCCCACCTGGAGTGCTGCATCCAGTCCTGGAGTCCCTAAAACAAGGAAGATGTGAACCTGTATTATAACATTCCTACATGTGTTGCTGCTCTGCAATACAACTTGCTATTATGAAGGTGGAAGGTGCTGAGATTGCTTTCAGAAAATCAAGGTAGTAATTTAGTTTAACATTCCTCTTCTTGAAAAGCTTGCCAACAAATTATATTTTTAACCAATAATTTAATAACCATCTTCTGGTTTGAGTTAGGGTTTTTGTTATTGTTGTTTTAAAAACATTTGTGGTGGCTTTGACTGACTGAACAGCCCACCTGACAATAAAGGAAGGGAAAAATGAAAAGAAAATTAAAGCTGACTTTGATGTATTTTGCATTGAAGAATTTCTGAAGCAGGAAGGGAAAATGTCAGACCTTAATTCCTTCTTGGTTTCTGTGTTCTTTTTTCCAGAGACAGCAAAATGTAGTATGTATATATGCAACATCACTAATAAAGTTGAACTCTTCAACAGCAGATCAACTGACAGGTGTAAATTTTTTTCCAGGTTTCTTTCTAGGCTACTTTATGCTAAAAAATAATATCCTACCATCTACCATAGAAAATGGACTGCACACTTTCCTGCACCTAAAGGAAAATTTTTTTTCAATCAATGATGAAAAATAACATTTTGAAATATGTATATACGTGTATTTGTATTTGTGCAAAAAACATATACACACCACACACTATATATCTTACAAATATATATATACAGATTATACACACACACACCCACATACATATTTCCATAATTATGTGAATTTTTTTACACCAGAATCATCCAAGTTTGGAGAAGAAAGTTAGGAAAAAGCAAGCTGTGATGCAAGTATTACTCACTACCCTCTTTACCTCATTAATTAAATTAACCACAACCTTTTCTACTCTAAATATCAATACTTTCTTTGAATCTGGGGTGTAAATTTAAAAAAAAACGTGTCAGGGTAATGTTTTCCCTGAAAATGGAGCTTGGCTATTCCCCCAGGTCCATTTTTGTGGGTATGTAAACTCCCACTCACATTTAATGCTACTTTTCACCAGGCTAGCATATGTGGGTGAGAACTTGAGCTTTGCTTTCCTTTGGATTGGTAGCTGCACTCCTTACAGTGAAATAAGATGATAAAATCTCTTAGGCATCATCAGTCTTTCAGTACCTAACCACAATTACCCTTTCTCCTGGGAAGAGGGTGGACTTTACTGAGGGATCCCCTTCCACTTTCCTGAAAATTTTTGCTGACATAAAGCAAGGAATTATTAAGGACACATGGGTATGCTTTTGACATGTAGCTATTTATATTTAAATAAGCCTAATAGATGTGCTTTGATCTGCTTGTCAAATCCTATAGACTCTACAAAGAATATAAATACAAAGTGTTTTCAAAGCTCTCATCTAATTGGCATCTTTAAAAATACAGGAATCATGCCAAAATACCCTGAAAATGTTCTCCTCCAGATACTTTCCCTCAAATTCTTATGCATTTGCCATGGCACAGGTGTATTCATAAAAAAAACAAAACAAAACTAACCTGACCTGAAAAGTCTGTAAGTCTTCAATTCTTCTTCTCTCACCAGGACCCTTGATACCATCCTGATTTTAAATCCCAGTCTACAACATAACATCTTTTTTTCAACACAGAATGATAAACTGGACATAGAAATTAATGTAAACAGCTAAGTTAGACAAATTAAATTTAATCAGTAAGACTGAAGCTCAGGTATACATACTTTTTTCCCTTGGGAGAGGTGTACTCAGGACTGTGTTGCACCTGAAGAAGTTAAGTGTCTCTAGTCCTCACTCTGATAGGTGAGAGGGTAAGCAAGGCTTAGTGAGTTGCACCGAGACTGGTGTTCATAACCATTTATTTATCTTCACACACAGAAAAGGAAGACAAGGAAGATAAATTCCTTTTCTGTCGCTTGTGGATTACAGACAGTCCTTTATAAATTATGTAAAATCAGTGGCTACTGGAAATAACCAGGGCATGAAGTACTTTGGCTGATTTTTACATCCCCCTAGAATAAGTTCAGTTAATAAAAACCAAACCAAAAACTACCTAACAACAAAATTCCTTTTTCTTGTTAAAAGTTTCATTCCTGCCCCCACAAAACAGATTTTAAAAAAAGTTCTATTGGAGTTGGGATATTCATAGCATTAGACCAAAATTTGACATTACAAGGTGAAGACAGCATAGAAGAGTCTAAGAAAAAGATCAGGAAATAGGTAAGGAAAGAACAAATAATAAGACACGGAATAAGTAACATCCTTTCTCTAGCAAATATGTGGCCTTTTCTAGTGATTTGTCCACAAAGGTTTTTCTAGTCTGGTGCTACAGGCTTTGCCTTTTGTGATGCTGCCTTTCCCACTGGCACTTTGCAGCCTTCTGGGAGAACCCTCATACTTCAGTCTGGGAACATCTACTCTGTGTACCCCTCTGACTACCTTGAGGATCACTTCAAAGCAGCATTTTTTCAACCTTTCGATGGGAATGAACATACCCTGTCAGAAATGTTCTTTAAAGAGGAGAGTATTATGTTCACTGTGGGCAGCCAGACATTGCTTCACTGGAAGCAAGATGTAGGAAACTGCGTGGGAGCGACTCCTCCAAGCCTGCAGCATTCAGAATCATCATGCCTTCAGAAATGTGATATGGATCTATTTGCAGAGATCCATAAACTCCATTTTTAGGAACCTTTTAAAGGAATTTAAGACATGCCATACACAAAAGTGACAGATAAAAAACCCAATGTAAATGATGGGAAAGACTTGGAAGGTGTCAGATATAGCATAAGGCAGCTGGTTGGTAGGCAGCAATATGACATGAAAAGAAATGGACTAGAGAAAAAAGTCTCATAGTTCCCAGTCTAAAAGAATTGACCAGAGTTTATCCATGCCCAGTACTCTGAGACATGCAAGATCCAGCATTTATATGTTCTGAGCACAGCTTTGTGATATGCAGCATGACGTGTAAAAACACACTGTGACTCCAACATAATACAGAAAAGATGGGCAGATAGATACTATTCCTTGTTAGAATTTTGAACAAAACTAACAAAAATAAGATGCTTTCTTCTATAGCTCAAAACATTCTAATTTTCCAAATACTTACAGATGCTCAAATGGATTAGCTTGCTGAGAGACTTCCAATTTCTAGCCCCAGTATCCTTTTTAATGGAAGACTGTGGATCTGTGGAAGCAATGATGCTTGAAAACTTATAAGTTCTAGATACATATGGCTGAGGGAGGGATATATATGCCATTTTTTTTCTTTATTTCGTCTTTACACCAAATTATGGCCTAAAGTGGAGCCATCCTTGTCTTCCCTGCAGAGTCAGCATCATCATTGGAAAATAGAGCAAAGGAGTATAAAAAACCAGATATATGTATGGGGCATCCCAAAGTATCACAAACATGCCATAAAATATTCTCTAAGTGAAAACAAATGCCAAGTGTGACAGTCAGCGAAGTTTTGAGCTATAGCTGTTGTTACATATTCACAAATCTGGCACTCTGAAAGTTTATATTACTTTGTCAGATGCACCTTAAAATAAATAGCAGCTGGAGGAGACATAGGACTGAATTTCTCTGCTTTCCTACTGTCTCATTTTCATGTTGTCATAAACTACTCCAGTGCCGTACATTTCCTGTTACCGTGATGAAGTGGTTTTACTATCTTTGCAAATAAATATTAGGAATTCCATGAATTTTAATGCATTTAAAATCTTACAGCCTGAGGGCTGGAAGGATTCTCAAGAGATTTGGTGTTGTCCATCATTCCCCCTTCCCCCATATGCACTAAATGCAAGACAAATACTCCTCAATCAGCCTGAGATTTATTGTCTAAGAGAAAGATATTTCATATCCCTGAACAACTTTCTCCATGATTTCAGCATTTATATCCTTACAAACCTTTGAGTAACATCTGATCTAGACCTTAATTTCTAGAAAGCGTTTCCTTGTGTCTTTCTATTAGTGTAATGGTACACAACCACGAGTCACAACTGCTTCTCTTTAGTAGCAGTGTTTTTACATTTGAAAACTATTCACATATCTATTCTCAAAATGTGCATATCTTGGTTTAACAAAACCAAGCAGACAGAACAGAGCACAACCAGGGTCAGGTGTTCCACACCTCTGCTCACCTGTCCTACAATAAGATCTATTCTATTTGCAAAGGTATAGTGTTCCCAAACCCACACATTGTGTGGGACTCACTATTCAAATTAGATCCTTGAGACTGTACTGATTCCCAGCTTGTGTTTCTTCATCTTGCATGATTTCTTGTTGTGCAAAACCCTGCACTTGCATTGACTGAATTTTAATTATAGGCCAATATCATTAATGAACGTGCTGAAAGCACTTGACAGATCTCTACAAAATGGGCACCTTAAAGGGAGTCCTCTAGGACAGTATTTACCTAGTTGCTAAGGGCATGTCATGTACAAAGCACTTGAATTACATCACAGCTAGTTTCCCTTTTACCCTCTACCTGTCAAAATGTGAGTACAGTTGATTCTGGCCAAGTTTTGAGCAACTCATGTTGGCAGTTCTGATTCAGAATATTCAACTACAAAGACTTCAAACCTATTTTAGAGTAGTGAGACGAAGAAAAAACTTTAAAAAACACATTCTGCCTCCTTTTTGGTGTTGCCAAACTATGACTTAATGGGGTGTCCATAGAAAGGAGGTAATTGGAAATGTCCAGGTAGTGGATCATTGAGAAACAAAACTCCTTGGCTGATATTTCTGCAGTAAATGGCCAGACTGATGGAGAGAAAATCAAGTTTTTCTCTTATGAATCCTACTAAGGATTAGTAGGCCACTACTAAGCCTGTTAATTCTGAGTAAGTGTTAAAATTGCCATAGCACAGAGCATTCATCTGAGAAGTGGGGATCTACTGAGTATTTCCTGCGGACTTTGCAACAGGCTATCAATGGTCTTCACTGAAATGAAGTTCACCAAGCTTGCTTAAAGGCAGGTCAGTCATTTGTATAGTCACCATCATCACTTAGGCAATAAGTGGCAGTTTTATAGCACTAATAGCCCAGCTGGCATCCTACTGGCATTTCTAGGAGAAAACCAGGCATTTGTAAAAGTGATGAGCTGTGTTAACTTCACCAGACTTAGACAAATCCCTGTCATTTCTCTGCAGAAAGAGCACAATACAGATAGTGCTGACACAAAATTGTAAAGTATACTGATGCTGAATTGTATTGTTAATAGGGAAGAGAAATAGATTACATATTAAAAATAAAATGTGCAACTTTGCAAAACTTGGTTAGTTGGCAAGCTCCATTTCATTTTTATATGTGAACTGTAACCATGTATAAAGTAAAACACGTCTTCCTGATAGGCATACTTACTTTGGAAGAAAACAGTGAAAAACACCAGTAGCCTATCAGGTTATATTGGCTTTGATACTACAAATTCTTTTAAATCCTGACAGGTCTGAGCCTGTAAAAGAGTATTATTCTAGCAAAGAAATTATTTCAGTACGAAAAAAACCAAAATAACCTCTTAGAAGATGACTGGAACACAAGATACATTGGGTTTGGAACTTTACTTCTAAATAATATTGTTTTTCCCTGAAATTTGTTCCTCATTTGTTGAAGGGGAGCAGTATAGCAAACACAACTATATTGTTGTTACTCTGCTGCTGTACAAAAGGTAGCATTTTTATACATTATTTCTTCAGGTAGCGCAGATTTCTGGGTTATAGGGGAACACGATGAATAACACAGTACTGATGACAACTGAAAACAATCAATACCAAATTGATTCCAAATTTTGTATTGAAGTAGAATAATCACTGTAACTCTGTAATGGTTCATTTGAGCTACTTGCCATGTATTGTCACATATTCCAAGGGGACAGACAAAGGTGCAGTAGAAGAATGTTATGAATTATGGTGGCTATTCTTTAGCATGTTTTGATTTTATTTTTGGTAGTGATTAGAATCCTGAAAGAGTAAAGTGGCAGTTGAGCAAATGGCAAACTGGTCTTCTGCCAGTGAGACCACTGACTGTGTCCAAGAAGGCATCAGTTCATACAGCTGCAGGTTTTTTTCAGGTGCAATCTAAGAGTAATCTAATATAGGGGTTCCATTAGAATGGTTCAGTCAGCAAACATGATCAGGTAGCTATACCTAAATGTGTGCTTTAATTTGGAGGAAAACAATTGTTATCAGCAAGCTTCTTCCTGAGACTAACAGGAATGAGAAGGAGAAAAAAGGACAGGAGAGGATGGAAGAGGAGGGAAAAATGGTGGAGGGGAGAGGGAAAGGAGGAGCAAAGGAAAGGAAAATGGTAAGGGAAGGGGAAGGAAGGAATTGGTGTGATACTGTCAACTCCTGCTCACTTACAGAGTTGTATTTGGAAATTCAGAGCTCATGTTCTGCTTCTGAAACACTACCTATATACACAGTTTTCTCAGTGGTACTCTCTATGGGCCAGAATGCTTTCCAGCTTGGATCATATTATATTAATCATATTATATTAATCTTGGAATCTGGGATTTCACCTTGAGTGTCTGAAATGTAGTACCATACTTGAAAGATGGTAATATTTGAATGTTGGTTTCTGAAGAGACTTCTCTCATTTTTAATCTCTCCTTGAACACTACTTCTGTTGCTCTGATTGCACTTGTTTGTACCTTTTCTGTTTTTCCTATATTCTTTTCAAATTAATGACCCATACTCCTTGCAATATTCAAGTTTATACAAATGGTATAAAAACATTGGGGATGTTTCTTTCAATCCTTTTCCTAGCAATTTCTAACATCTTATTTATTTTGATTCTCCTGAATAGAGGAACTCTGCCGTGTCTTTGAAGGGTGGTAACCAAGAGCCTTTTGTCATATCTGTATGTATATATATGATGTATGATAGAGTTACTTTGCAGAAATAACTGTACCTCAGGTGCTGTTATCACCTGGTATTGCCCACCTCACCCTTGATCTGTGACATTGCTGACAAAGCTACTCACATGCTTTGTTCTCAGCTTTCCTACTTCAGGCAATTGTTGTTGGCCATTGTGCCTTGCTTTCCTAATCAATTTCACTCACTTCCCAGTTGATGACCTCCATGGGTATTTACTGTAATTCTGCTAAAGTAACTAAAGTCTGCTCAGTAACTACTGAGGATGTCACACACTAAGGATGGACATTCTGTACATGGCAAGCAGTCAGATCTGTGTTTCACTTTCTCAATCTGCAAGTTAATTCTACTTCCAATTCTATAATATATCCTTCATTTTGCAAGGAAGAGATTGGCACTAGAACAATTTTTTAATGCTTTAATGCTTTTTTTTTTTTTTTTTTTTTTACAGCCAGGAAAAATCTACACAGATATTTTTAATAATTCTCTAAGATTCCTTCTAATTCTAATTTCAATAGGGTCAATGCATCTGGGACAATTAGCGCCCATACTATTCTAGCAATGGTTCTTCTCAAGTCAGTATCTATTAAATAAAGATATTGCAAATTCAGCTCACTTGTGAGCAGCACTTTCATTTCTGAGTTTTGGGACTGAAGAATTCTTCGCGGTGCAATGAGTAAGTAGGGATAGATATAGTTAGAGCCAGTATAAAACCTGTCCGGTGTGAATTTAATGACCTCAGAGATCGTGTAGTCATATAAAATTCCACCACTCTTCTGGAAAGGCTGAAACTAATCGAGCAATACCTGTACCTACCTAAGGAAAGGTCAAAGTAAAAGGAAGAATGAGTTAACAAGATGATTCAGCAGGCTGGAATTGTATTACTTTTAACTTGACATTTAGACTGAATTAACATCCTGAACTTACTCGGCAAGAAATGGAGACCAAAGCAAATCCATTTAATTATATATTGAGAAAATCCAAAATGTTTCAGGCTGATATGACTAAGCACCTACTGACCCTTGACCATCCTGGAGCACAGAAGCATAAGCAGGGCAGAAGAGCATTTACACTGCTGAATAGGGAAAGAAAACATACAAAAAGAAAATTCTCCCAGCAGTAGCATGCAATTAAGAAAAGGCCAAAACCAGACTACCAACCACAGTTACAAATTTTCTTCAGAAAGATTAAAGATTGATGCAGAAAGGCCAGGTTGCAGCAATGTGAAAGTAAATTGTTTCAACTTGACATTTTAACTGAACTAATATCCTGAAGTTGCTCAGGAAGTGAGAAAGAAAAGCAAAGGTAAGGCCTTCAAGGACTTTTATTGAGCTCTTGCACGCCATAACAATAGAGAAAGTAGAAAAAAATATTCAAGGTGTATTTGTTAAATGAACTTTCCCAGAGATAGGTGTTTTTAAATGCCCAGCTCCATGTTGAGGGCATCAGAGGAGAGCAGAGTACTACTGATATTTAACCAGGGATAGATGCAACCAGGAACTAGTGGCAATATTAATTCTATTTTCTGTGCAAGGCAATAGCTTGTACGCAGTATTTTACAGACATATAACCAAATTTTTGAGTATGTTTAATGGGAATAAAAAAATGTGTATACTTCAGTGTGCTCCAGGTACAGAAATTTCCATTCTGTATGGGAGTGTTTGCTCGATTTTTGTTTGTCTGGTTATTTTTAATTTAGTCTCAGAATATTTATTAATTTCCTCCTTTTTAATTTCTGTGCAGGTCAGTTTTATTCAAACTTAGTTTATATTTAATCTTTAATAGGACAGATATAAGTAGCAAAATTTCAGGTAAATGGAAATCTACCTTGCCATGTTTGAGGCAATTTCAAGTGAAGTGTTATATTACCAGAAAAAATTAATATTACAGCCTTCTGAAACTGCAATGTTGTGCTTCTTCTGCCATGTAAGTGACCAGAAACTAAACAAATATTACTGAGATTCCCCTTAGAAAATACCTTACATGCATTTTGTTACCTTGGAAGCTTTTTAGTTGACAGGTCTCCCATTTAAATTCAGGTTACCACTCCCAAGTACAGGAGAAGGTCTGGAATATACCCTAAGGCAACTGTAGCACCTACTCATCTGTGATTAATTTAGGTGCTTAGCAGATGTCAGCTGTACTACTAAAAGTCAAATAATCACCCATTCATTGTAAACCCAGGTGACTCCACCTCAAACCAGAGACCATTATTTGTTGTTTTAAGATGCATGTGGTGTAGACATTTCAAAAGAAGAACCATGGAAAAAAAGGATGCTTAGTTAACAGGGAAGTGAAGTCTCAGGACCCTAAACATTAAAAATTAAGAGTGAATGTTCACTCTCCTTAGTTTTATACCTTGAAATAACAAGGGAAGAATGAATAAAGAGCACAAAGGGGACAGTGGTTAACTTACAATGAAAACTGTATGAAATAGAAAAGTTGGAGAGCCAAGAGATCAAAAATAACTTGAGAAGTAGAGTAAAACACCTTATGCATATTTCTCTGAAGGAAACATTGGCTAATTAAGACCTTATCTTTTTCTTTCCTATCCTTTACCTGTGCACAGGGATATTGATTTACTGCATAAGGATTCCTGAGCTTTTTAATATGAAGATCTTTATAATTAAGCAGCTGAAGAGTTCATCTAACAACTGCATTACCAATAAAGTAAAATTCAAATGAAACATCTACCTAATAAGTAGAAATATAAAACTGTCTGCATGATGTTATAGATGGGTATCATTTCTCCTGGGCAGGTTTGGACAAACGCTCCTTCAGTAAAAGAAAATCCCCATAAAGCAAGTATCAGGGGCAAACGGGAAAGTGCCTGAACTGTACCTCTTTTCTTCCAGCAGGAGCAGAAGTTTTGGAAAGCTATATGTTAGTATTTAATTTTTAAAAGCCTCAGAAGCCTCTACTCTACATAGTTCACAAGGGTGGGTTTCACTCTGCTGGAAGCTGCTCTCCCATCAGGAAAGCATCTGCCCAGGAGCAGCCACCTGGCCCCCACAAACTGCACCAATTCTCTGCTGTGGCCAAGGCAGTGGCCTTGGTCTGCAGACACACCTTCAGAAGTGTTTCTCTGGGGGACAATGCCACATTGCTGCTACATGTTGGACAATTAATTTTCCTCCAAGTCTTCAGTCAGGGAGTTTGTCTGAGGTCACAAGTTAGTCTCTGAAGTGGACCTAAACTACAGAAGAATTAGTAAGTGTAACTAAGTTCTTGCATGCTGAAATGTGAGTACAAAACTCTGCACGTTTTACAGTGCAAAACACCCTTCTGTACATTTAACCTTTCTAGTTTTATAAGTGGTGAGCAAAACAGAAAAAAAACAACCAAAAAAACCCCACCAAACAAACAACAACAACAAAAAAAGCTCATGCTTTTTCTTATCAGGAAAAAGCTTTACTATATCATACCCTGAACTGTTGAACTGAGTTGTTATGAGTGCTTGGTATTGATATACATCATTTACTGTAAACTGAAAGACTCATGAAACCACAGGCTATTTTCTGTGGACATGATGCATCCGGAGATTAATGGATCAGGTCTTAAATTTCTATTAGCTTGTTATTAAAGATTATGACAGACTTATTTTCTCCCTGGTTTATCTAAAGTATGAAAAGTGGCAAACATAATGAATTCCTATTTTCTGACCAGCCATTAATTTGATTTACAATGAATTTATACAGTGCCTGATTTACACTAAAGTTTTATCACTGCTTCTCTGCAAAACACAGACAATTAACTAAGAATTTATACTTCTGCAAGGACAGGGGAAAGAAGATAATCATCTTTTCTCATATCTGTTTCCCTTCCAGCATGATCAGACCTCAAAGACGAATCTGATGACATGTTATAACATTCGGTCAACACTTTTTAATCAGAAATACTGAGAACAACCCTGAGTGAATATACATGTCACTTGTGAGCTAGAGGTGTCTGTGCAAGCACAGCTGTTGATGTCCTTAAAGACTTTGAAAGGTATTTTATGTAGGATTGATTCACTGTATCTTAACTCTCCTAAAAACTGAGATGGTGGACTTATAAGTCTTGCAGCTATACGTGAAGAAAATAAAATGTGAGCTTTCTCCTTTATTTTTCAAGATTTGACATTTTTCTCCACTCTTACAGAAAACACTGAACTTTATTTCCTTGAGACAGAATCCTTTAATAAAAACTGGTATAAATATAGTGCACAAAACTGAAATATTTTTTACGGTTGAAAGCAGAAAACCCCAAAACTTAATATATTTACAGTGTTTTCATGATAGCTACCTAATATTCACTTCAACTCCTGGGAAAACCCTGATAGTTATGAAAGAGTATAAGACTAAGTAACCGCTTTACAAATTAAGCATGCTAGTAAATCTGCTTCCTAGCTAATGAAATTAACATTTTATTCAAACAGGTTTTCTGTTAAAATGAAATGAAAAAAAAAATCAGCTAACAGGAATAATCAGCACTTGCTTCACTGAAATATTCTTAAACAAAAATGTAAGGACATTACTGTCTGAAACATGAAATACTGACATCTGAAAATTGCTGTTTATAAAAGTATGAATGTCAGAAGTTAGTATAAGAATGCTACAGATTTTACTTGAAAAGTTATGCTATGTTTGTACTTTATGTTGTGACCTGGCATTAAATAACAATGACATAATGGCATAATAATTTAACTATTACAGCCTTTTTTTTTAATAATTGAAAACAGGTACCATAAAAAAATAATAATTATTGATACACCATATCTTCTTTTTAAGGTCAAACTATTTCCTTGTTTTGTTATAATTTGCTTCTTTTAATGCTACTCATCTTATGTACCAGCAGCTGAAAAAGAGTTGCTGGTTTTGAGAATAATCTCCTTGACATGATTTTCTTTCTCTACTGAGTACAGAAAGAACACAGAGTAAAAAAATAGGCTATATAGAATCTTAAAATGCCTTGAATTCTCACAGGTAATTTCTCAAAATTTCTTCTCAGCACAATAGGAATAGTAGTATCAGCTTTGCAATGCCTTGGAAAATCAGTGTATATTCATAGCATCTTCAAACCATCAAAGGAAAAAATGTATGGAAATTCTAATGGAAGGAAGGAAAGAAGGAGGAGATCATTCTGTGTAAAGAATGGTGTGAGGGTAAAGGATAAAAGAAGCAATGGGACTCATGAGTAGTGAAGATGAGAGTGCTTACAGAAATTATGAAAAAATTTTAAACAGAAAGAGTTTATATGCAAGGATTTCTTATGTATGTAATACAGATTGCAATCTCAGTCTAAATAAATTATATATTCAACAGAATTTAATAACTTACTAAGAAACCGTGAGACACAGCTTTTTTTTCCCAAGTATTCCATGACTTTTTTATTCCAGATATCAGCTCACCTACAGAATTCTAATAATTTTTATCATGTTTAGAAGCCAAGAAGTCTTGAAAATAATCAGAACTTCAAAGAACTGATCACTGATCACAGATATATACTATATGCAGTCTAATGTTTTTCAGTGCTCCTCTACTTTGAAACAACAAAAAGCAGTCAGCTTTTCTACTGGAGATATGATCTAGACATTCTGAAAACAATACAGTGTTACACAGGAATGTAAATTGCTCTCTTAAAGCCCATTCTTATGGCAAATACCATAGAATCAAACAATAAAAAAACAGTGTCTGTTATCACAAAATATTCCTGTTATCACAGAATCCAAAAAATGGTCTGTTGCCAGCTTTGCATTCTGGCTGTAAAGTGGCTGGCACATTTGGCAAAGGTCAAACAACTGCCTCGTAAGCAGACGTTGAAAATTTACTGTTAGGTGCTTGATGAATGCTGTACAGAAATTTGGAAGTATTTATTTTTATTATTTTTTTATTATAGACTATATTACAGCAGTTGATAGTCCAGCCAATGCCTTCTATTACATTTTGTAAGTTTATTAAAATTCTCACAAACTGAGACTTCTATTTTAATAAGTTCCCTTTTCTTCATGATGATGTGAGAGAAAACATAAATTAATTCATTTGCAAGCTAAATCTCTTTTTGATTTGAATGAGATGTAATTATATTTATGGCAAGGTTTAAAAATGAAAGGCAAAACTATTTATCCTTTTTTCTTCTATGCCCCCAGAAGCTAGGAGGGAAAGGGTACATGAAGATCTAAAGGAAAGAAATAAAATTTATGAATATATGGTAAAAAATAACAAGATATGGCTGTCTAATGAGTTTAGATGTGTGTTTAGGCTTAGATGCAGGAAGGGTCAAACATACTTGAAATTAAGCAAAATCCTGAATGTACTTAATCACATTTGAAAGGGACCATCTACAGGAACCATACAACCAGGTCTACATCATCTTCACCTGAACTACTTTTCTTAGGACTTTTTTTTTTTAATTAAACAACTAGAAAAAACTTGAATTTTACTTCTATGGCTACAAACCTGGTTTTATTTAGGGTTCAAAGATGTTAAGATTTAAATGTGCCTAATTGCTTTATCAGTTTTCTCAACATAAACATAACTTCAGTGCCATCAAATAATGAACCCTCGGAAAATCAAGTTTCTCTAAAAATAGGCATATGAAGCACATGAAGGAATGATGGAACAATAATTATGTTCCCATCCTATTCTTTGTATTATATGAAAATTTTTTCAGGTTAAATCACTAAGCATTATTCCCCAATGTGCTCTCTTCTTCCAAAAGAGATGGAAAACTGGAAATGTTCACAGGCATGGTCCTTCCACTTTTTTGTCCTTTCCTGACCACTTTCATGAATAATGACACAATAAATGCTTTTACAGATATTGTTCAACTGTTCCAAATAGTACAGATATAAAACAAGATTAAGGAATCAGAAATGATAAAAAATTATCTCTCTTCATCCCTTTTTCTCTTAGACTTCCTGTGTTAGCACAGGAGATTTCAAAACCACCACTGTTGTGTATACCCAAAACTTTAAAAAATAATCTGGAGTCAAAAATCTCACCATACAGATTCAAAAATTAGTTTCCTTGGGTATATAACCAAGTGATAATTTCACTCTAGGGCATTACTTCTTACATAAGAAATGGAAGCACTTTTTATCCACTAAATTTGGTACTTTGAAATCTGGAAGAGGAGTAAAAAAGAGGAATAGACAGCTCTCTACTGTGTAACTGTGACTTTCCCAGCTCCCCAGTAAGATGACAAGACTCATAAATGTCAGGAGATGGACAATAAAAGGTTATCTGGGTCTCCTATGATATCTGGAAGTCAGAAATCATGTGGCACTTTTCAAAAGAAACAAAAAAAAGTGCTGTAAAGGGAAATAGTTGGGTAATTCCACTACCTGGACTCACATTGTGGTCACTAGTTAAAAATAGAATTTTTTGAGGAATTAAGCAAGAACAGGTGCATCACAGGATAGAGGACCAGACATACTGATAAGGCCAACTTCTGCCTCATATAGTCTTTAAATTTTCCCTAAATATTTTTTCTGTTTTCTTTCTCTTGTTTTTCAAAGACAAACTCGAAGTAGAACTGGAATAATGACAGGAAAAATAAACAAAACAAAAACCTTTACACTATTGGACTATCAGGTCACGTTGTAAGTCCATCTACTCCAGAACCCCATAAAACATTGGCCCTTTGCCCACTTCAACACACAGTCTCTTGCAGAGTAAGAATTGCATGTTTAAGTCTTTGTGCTCTGCTTACAGTCCTTTTTATTGTTTTCTATGTCCTAGCTACTTTTCACGAAAAGTTGCTAAGCTTTGTTCAGGCACGACTTTCAATGGAAGAAAATTGACAATGAAATGAGAGTCTTTTATAAAACCAAACTGAAATCTTTTCTTGAAACATCCTTCTGGGACTCTTCTTGTCCTTGGGCAGGATTTTTGCATGTAAGTAGGAGATAATGTGGGCTGAAAAGATCTCTTTTTAAAAGTTTTCCTAATTTTCATTAGGCTGGTTCACATGAGTTCTCTGGGCCCCTCAGTGGAGGATTTTAATCACATTGTGTCTTTTGTGCTACAGTGATCACAATGCTAATCTCTGTAATTCCACATTTGGGAGCCCACTTTTCAAAATGTAAACAACTGACACTGACTTCAGAAAGAACATTTTTCCAGAGGGAATGAAAGAGTAGAGTCACAGAGATGCATCATAAGCCAAAAACTCAAAAAAAAAAATTCCCATGATTGTGTAAGGAAAAATAAACCATCTTTAATTTCCTTCTCTTGTGCTGTAGAATGTGCATGAATAAATCACATGTGAATAAATTTTGTGAGGGAGAAAACTTTGCCCCTTTGATCAGATTCAACCATCCAGATAAAGCCAGTCTGGAAAAAAAACCCCATAACTTTAAAGAAAAATGTAATACCTAAGGATCTTCAAGCGTGATAAATGGCAAGAGCTCTGAGATAGTGGTGGAGTGTGTTTTAATGCTGTTTAATGGCATTTGTTATTAACACCATTTATACAAGGATGTTATTGACTTCTAATTCCTTGAAAAGATGATCTTTCATAAAACCTGTATTAATGAAATCCTTTATACAATTACACAGGTTGCATCTGACTTCATGGGATCTATTAATGCTTCAAGTGACAATATGCTGCAGCATCTGACTAAATTTAGGAAGAAAAAGAGAAAGGCAGACCTATAATCATTGTCCACACAAAGAAAAAATGAAGGCACCATGCCAATTCTTGCATTAGCTATCCCACATATCTTAAGATATTTCTTCCACCTCAATAAATTTACACTGTACTATTTATAATGACATAACTCCTGATTTCTGGGTGTAATACCATTATTGCTTCAATGCTCTAACATAGAAAATGTCTATAGAGGTGGCAAAATTATGAAATGCAGTCAAAAACGTAGCAAGGAGCTGAATTTGGGATAACGCACTTACAATGTCATGCTCCCATATTTCTTCAAATACATACCACAGTCCTTGTGGTATTAACAGAAGGACTTTAATGTACAAGGCCAGAAAATGGCAAGATAATTAATTTTTTTTTGTCCGCACCAGAAAGTTATAGAATTACAATGACTGTAACTTTCTCAACCTTTTTAAAATTATCCTACCTACTCTTTGTACTTTTATATAAGGACTACTATATGTTCATTTGCATATTGCTCATCTCTTCCTCTAGTTTGAAACATGACATACTAGACATTTCATGAACTATCCCATTTATTACAGAACAGTTAAAGGACCTCAGACCAAAAGGAAAGAAGCCTGTACTTCAGTGACTGTGTCATAGTATGTTCATTAGAATTTTTATATATGTCACAAAAAAAATATGAAATGCAAGGTTTTAGGATTATGGTGGTGAAAATAGCTCCTGGTACATCACAGAAAGCTAAGGACTGGTAAGTTTTTTGATTTAGATTTTCTTTGGTGAATATAACTTATCAAGAAAATCTTTTATAAGCACTAAGAAAACATTAGACATTTTGTGTAAAAGTTTAGGGTTTAGCTATTCAAGACTTCACAAATACTCAGGCAGCTCTTAGGAGCCCTAGTCATAACAACTTTAAAGATATGGTCTAATCCTCACTGAAGTGCCTTTACATTTAACAAGTATTAGTTCCCTAAGGCCTGGCCCTCCAACAGGTTATGCAGATCAGGTTCAATTTTCTTTCACTTCCTCCATTTACAAAATTTCTCAGAATTGTCTTACCTCAGCACCCCACAGGCTTGCAGATCACTCTGGAAGGCATGAGAAGAATGGTGGAGAGAGAATTGTGGAAAATGCTCTTCCTTCCCTCTTTTTTTTTTTTTTTTCCCTCTGGACAGTTGATTCATCAATCAACCTAATCTTCCACCCAGTATACCCAGTCTTCATGACCAAATACAAAATGGCTATAGAGCACACATATAATTTCTATAATACTTTGTTCCCTCAGAATGTTTGTCACAATTTGTTGAGACCAATTAGGCAGATCAGTGAGATTATGAATGCCTTTGATATAACTGAATTTATATTAAAAAAAAAAGTGAAGAGAAAAACACAAGTCTACATTTAGCATGAGGCTAAAGTATGTGCTACAGAAGCTTCATCCATACAAGTAACTGTATATTGTGGATGAAGACTGTTGTCAGCAAGGGCAGTGAGGGCTGAAGGAAAGAGAAGCCAAAATTTTAAGAAACATGTATCTTCTGCATGTTTTTAGTACCACATATTCCAAGATCCTGCTTCTTACTTTGAGGTGATGGGAAAAGAAACTGTTGTCCAGAGGTCAGATATGGACTGATACTTCACTTGAATGGTTCACAATCACAGGAATTTTTTTCCATATTAATATTACACAACTTTTAATAAGAATACTAATGTGTGATTCATAAAAGGGATTTTACTGGCCCACTCAGTACTCAAAGAGCGAAAGATTTCCCATTTGGGCTTTAACTCTTCTCAAAGTTTTGACAAATTGTGTAAAACAATCAAACTTAATTCCTTATGACTAATCAAAGCAAACTACATTCACTTTAATTCTGTAGGAGAGCCTCATTTCAGGGATTTACTGCTTTTTTTCCTTTTAACACCCTTAGTTAATTCATCTGAACATTTTAGAGAATTGCTTTATAGAGAACACCTATACATTAATTCCTCTCTCATCATTCATCATTAAACCATTTCATTACTGTCCCAGGAGTATTCAAACTTCACAGTACCACACCCTTTTCAGGGTCTCTTGTTTCATTTTGGAATATCTGCAATGCACCTTAAACCACTGAGAGAAGTATCATTGTAGTAGGAGGAGCAGTAGTAATAGTAGTAGTGGTAATGGTGGTTGTAGTTAGAAGGAAAATTTAAATGCGGCCTAGAATTACAAGGAGAAGCTGATCCTTGGGATAACTCAAAAAATTCACAGTTGAATTACATTACTATAGAGTTAAGATTCCAGAGATTAAGGAGCAGAAATTATTAAATGTTATTCTCCAAAACCAGGAAGAAGTATTTGCATGGATGTCTAATTCATAAACAGGTAAACATGTATTTTTACTTCATCACAAATGCAAACTTCACTCTGATATGCTGGTTTTCCCATATACTGTTTTCCACAGTATTACCAACCACAAAATCCATATCTGTATGATGTTATCTCTTTGTTTTGACTGGGAGCTTCAGGAGAATTAAGATTGTTGAAAACCTCATGCTCCTTCCTTGAGGATTTCTGCAGTCTTTCCAATTTCATTTTGGCTTGCTGATTTTCTCTCTACCATCAAAACTTCCAAATTTGATGAAATAGAAATGCAGAACATGCCTGAGAGCAGTCTGCACTATGAGAGCAGGCAGCTGCTTACCTGTTTGACAGCGTACAGGAGGCGCCCGTAGCAGTACATCATGACCATCACGGGGACAACCAAGCAGAAGATGAAGAGACAGACGATGTAGGACGTGGACTCAGCTGACTCTGAGGACCAGCGTACTGAACAGCTTGTGCCTGCGCCTTCTACCGCATAACTGCTCCAACCAAGCAGAGGTGGCACGGTCCAGACCAAGGAATAAATCCAAGAACCACCAACTGCCAGCAGAGCCTTGCGGAAATCATCGCTGCGCTTGTGGCACAGGGTGAGAGTGCTGTAGCGCTCGTAGGACAGCACAGCCAGGGAGATCAGGGACACAACGCCTGCAATAAACCAAGCAATAAAAATGCTTACTTCCATTATTTTGCATGTATTCCAAATCCCAAGTAGGCAGATGATTTTTGGTTATCATTTGAAGCAACAGTGAAAACTATTTCCATTATTCTCTAAGCATTAATCGTCACTGCTCCTGGTTGTTCTGTCCATCTTGTCAAATTTTGTTTAACTCAGATTTCTCTTACATTGGAAGATTCTTATACTTGACAGATATTCATCTTCTAGTCAGGTTTTCAGCTTTATCTGTTTTAGTATTACTCAGGGGAAATCCATTTTCTATATGAGCTAATAAAATGGTGAAAGATTCCCTTGATAAGAACTACTCAATTTTTAAAATCCATGAGCATTTTCAAATAGTGTATTGACTTTTACAGGCAAAAAAAAAAAAAAAAAAAAAAAGAAAAAAAAAAAAAGAAAAAAAAAAAAAAAAAGAAAAAAAAGGCACCATATATTCAAGACAGGGAACCCCAAAGTGAAAGAAGCTTTTGCTTCTTTTGCTCTCCCCATCAGTTAGATGAACCTTCAGTTCTGACCACTCATATATAGAAAAAACATACAATCACATCATGACTGGGATATGGTAAATTACAACTTTATTTTAATGTATATTACACAATCAGGTTTAAATGTGATTTTGGTTCATATTAAGCCCTAGGTCATATACCTATGGGTCATAAACCCATTACATCTTGCAGAGGTAGGCTTTAAAATTTGGGTCGTAGGATATTTCCATTCCCTTTTTCAAGGTTTGGGACCCAACCCCCTCTTCAAAACTGTATAGTTTTCCATGGTATGTTGTTAGTCACAACTCAATGGAGAGGGTTTTGTTATTTCCTATGGCTTTGTTCTCCTTGCAG
This sequence comes from Vidua macroura, assembly GCF_024509145.1. Classification (NCBI taxonomy): domain Eukaryota; kingdom Metazoa; phylum Chordata; class Aves; order Passeriformes; family Viduidae; genus Vidua; species Vidua macroura. Next base: position 27,944,315 of record NC_071572.1, read on the forward strand.
CTTCCTTGAAATTCTTGGTGACACAACACTGGATACAACTTCCAGGATTTATGACAGAAGGAACTTGTTTGAAGAGCTTTAAAACCATATTTTCCAATGCTTTCCAGTCCCCTTCCTTTTGGTCCTGTAAGAAAAACCTGAATAGATCAATGTCAGTCCAGTTCTTTCCATGAGTTTTTTCTTAATCTTTGCTATTAGCAACAGCCAACTACACAGTAGCACTGAGATACATAGCCTGCTAAAATTCTCTGCTTTTGAGTGGTACCTACTCCCAGCAAATGGGTTAAAAGAAAAGGTGTTCTTCAGGGGAATCCATAGCTGTAATCCATTTTCTACATTTAACTGTCAGCTTCTCCTATAGCTCCTTCCCAGGCATGGAATAGAGGTGAGTCAGAGACTTCCCTTGGGAATAGCACTACTCTATCCTTTACCTGGGAAAAAAACCCACACACAGACCCACACAGGGCACAGTGGGATATTCTCCCCAGGCACAGAATTTTGCTCCACTTTTCCTTACAATTCAGTGACTCATTTCAGAGTTAACTGGATGCAGGCACAGCTATTTCTGTCATCCTGACAATTTGCAATTACTTAGCGCAGAGCTGGGTAGGCAAAGGACCCATGGGAAATGCAAGCACTGCTTACTGAAATAGGTTGCCTTATTTCTCAGGGGGAAAGAAAGCAAAAGGGTGTGAGGAAAAGGCAACTTTTGAAGAAGAAAATGTCTTTCTTTTTACAAGAGTCTACTAAATTATTTTCCGTACATTACTGGGAAGTCAGTCCTAAAGAGGAGATACATTTATAGCTGTAACAGCTCCACTAAATTCAGCTGACTTATAAACTTGCTTTAAGGCTAGGCTACTTTAGAGACAGGGGAGAATTTCTCATCATCCCTCACCTAATCTAATTTCCTACATAACACTGCTCTTGAAAGCCCTTGGACTTGAAAGCAAAGAATCTACTACTCTCTTCATGCTCCCAGCCCACTTAATTATCTTCACTTTCTTAGTCTTGCCACTTTCCATGTTTTTATCTGCTTGACTAAAGAGCTCCTCTCTATCAAAAACATTTAGCTCATGTAGGCACCTAAAGCAAAAATCCAGATTTTATATTTGAAACTTAGGCCTCTGTCAGGTGTTACAGATCTATTTCTGTACTTTAGATTAGAAAATCATGGACTATTAGAAAACTGTCTCAGGAACAAGAAATCTCTCCCTTCCCTAGAGCTGAGTGCTCTACAGCAAGGATCTATTGTTCTTGCTGTACCTCTCATGGCAATTGAAACTGCATTTTCCCTACTTTGATGATATAGCAAGTAAGCTGTACTTTTGTTGAGCATATCCTACATTCCTGCAAGTGTGGGGCTGCCTAGAAAACCCAGACAGGATGTTCAGATTTCCCTAGCTCAGGGCCCTTCTTCCTGGATTTCTGCTTTCACCGTTGGGCTCTCAGGTCTAGCCTGGCTGCCAGCTCTGCCCGATCATCCCCGTGGCTGTGCTACTGCCCAGCAGCTTCTACTGGTGTGTATTGTCATGATTTATGGCATCATTTACACTTCCTCTTATCTTCACCTCTTGCCAAAGGCAGATGCCTAGCTTTTCTCACACTGGTATTTACGATGGATGGCTCTATAGTGCGGCTCTGAAGACAACTGACCATGAATGCAGGATTACTTGTTTTCAGATGCAGAAAAGTTCTGTCTTACACCGGCACAGAATTAATGTTCAGATATTAAATTAAGATCATGGTGATCTCAGTCAAGAATAAATCAAATATTAGCAATCAGACAAAAAGTTGCCTTAAATTGTAGAAAATAATTTTCTTCTCTATACAGAAGAAAATTCATGACATTTAATTGCACATCTTGGCAGGAGCCAATTCATCTTCGCTCACCGTGAGTCCCATTGACATGACACAAACTACACTTTTCTCTGTAGGACAAAAATTGTAATTTATGGAATCCCAGACCACAACATTTCAGGAAAAAAATTCCATTATTTTTGAGTTTGGTACAGTAAGACTTCAAGGTTTGAACTTTTTAATACCACTACACAATGAATTCTATTACTTTCAAGACAAGGGAAAATGAGTACACTGAAGAGGCAGTTCATAAGGGATAAAAGAATTCAACATTCTTTATATGGTTCAAACTTAGTAAATCCAGCTAACTTTTCAGAAAAATTAGAATTACTTTGAAAGAACTAGTGCTTTGAAAGATAAAAATATAAATTCAAATCCAAAATCAAATAAAAAATGAACAAGTGCAAGTAGCTTTTTTCAACAGTGAGATACATTTGGTTGCATTGGCTGCGAGTAATTAAAACACCTATTACCCAGGTGAGGAAGAAGCAGGAACAACAGAGGCCACTGTAACCCTTTCTGTTTACTTTGTGTGACATTGGGCGGTGAACACAAAGTCACAAGATGTGCCCCAACACTACATCTCCATCTAACCTTGCTGATGGAGGGCATTTCACCTTAACACAGAAGCCAAGACTGATCAAAACCAAACCACATCAAGAGTAACCTTGTTGCAATGTTGGGACAGAGCAGCTCCAGCGTCCCTGGTTGCTACGAATATCTTCAGCATTTTAATTAACAAAAAACCCCAACCAAACAGGTTTTTTAATCTCACTCTTTTATTAGTTCAATAACTGAATTCTAGAAATACACCACTATCCTTTCATCAATTATAATAGATACTCATGTGTTGGACTGAAAAAACATTATTTCATAAAAAAGGCAAAAGCAGGTTTTTTGTTCAGTACTTAATTTAACAATAGTTGGAAATAAAATATGAAGATCAGGTGTACATGACCTGTCAGCTTGCAGTGAATGAGCTGCAAAAAACTGCTGATTGCCTTGTCCTTTACATGCTCTTCTTTAGCACCCAGTGTCATCCTTTCCATAATTTTTCCAGGTACTGATTTTAGACTAACCGGCTTGTAGTTTCCACAGCCTTTCCTCATGTCCTTCTTGTAATCTCTTTTGGCTAAAGTGGAATAAAGCCTCCCAGTTTTCATTATGCCTCCTAGCTTTGCATACAGAGTTTTCTTAATGCCTGGTGCATTTAACTGTTGTGACCTTTGTTAGAAATCCTGCAGTTATCTGGTATTCTATTTCATGCATTATCTGTTGCAGTAGGAGGAACTAGTGAGAATCTCAGCTTAAAAACAAAAAGCAATTAAATACTTTAGAATTATCTCTGAAGAAAAGACTTGAGTACAATCTCCACAGCCTTAATAACCAAAAAAACAAATTAAAAAAATTAATGCAAGTTATAAAAGGAAGAAAATAATTATAATTCTTTATGCCAATATTTCATTCTTATTGAGTAGTAACATTTATGACTGTGTAGACTGTGTATATTAATTTCAAATGAGTAATTTTTTTCTACAACTGCAACAAAATTAGGTTCACAAATTGCAAATCTAAATGGAATTTGCTTCCAACAAATATTTAGAGCCTCAAGCTGGTACCTAGACAAATAACTCCACAGGACTCAATCACAGTGAGAAATGTAATTTGCTCCCCCAAAATTTCATGCATATATAGGAACAAAAATGAGATTCTCACTGAACAGTACTGAAAAATGTCATAAATTCCTGTATGCAGATTGCATTACAGGAATAGATAATTATTCAAAAGTTAACCATGGAAATAAGTGACTTTGAGAGTAGCTGGGTGTGGAGCATAAACTTGCTACACAGCAATTAGGTGCAGTGAGTAGAGTACAAGAAATTAAATTTCAAGTCATAAACCAGGACAGACATCTATTTATAGGGCTATCATCTGAGACATTATCTATTATTTACTTTTATTTAAGGATCTGTACATTTCTCCCTGGCAGCATAGCAGAGAGTATTCTGTGAAAGGCACAGCAAATCATTACACTTTGTTCCCATGGGTTCTAGCTAAAAGCGTTACATTTTCTTATTCATTTTTGATGGTTTATGCTGCTCAGTGATGTAGTAATTGGAAAGGGGATGCAGCTCATCCATGGTCTGGAGGCTATGAAAAGCTGAGAATCCCAGGAATTCAGCCTACACTGGATCAACATTTTGACTACTAACTTAGATATATTTGCCCTCTTAAATAGCCTGCAGGTCATTAGACTATATCATGGTTAGAGTCCTGGGGCTTCCTGGAGCAGTCCTGATTGTATGTTGAAAGGGATATCCTGCACTATGTTCCAGTTATCAAGGATCAGGGGCAATGAAAAGAAAACATGGGTAACCTTAGGCAGACTGAGAATGAAGCGATACAATAGCACCTTCTTCAACAAGAAATTAATGGAGAAAAGACTAAATCCAAGGGCTTGCAAAAATCCACGATAGATTTCCCACACCCAACCCCCATGAAGGTTGATTTTACCCACTCACAGGCATTGTCTTATAGTTTTCATTCACTCACAACCTCACACCCACAGGGTCTGTGCTTAAGAGGTCTTCTCTAGAATTTCTTTTGTGCAACAGAGAGAACAAGAGACTCCAGCTATCAGTTCATAAAACCCCTTGCTTATATGTACCTCCCTGGCAACAAATTGAGTTTTGGAAAGAGCTTTTATGCACTTCAGGAGTCCACTGTCATGAAACCCATCATTGCTTATAAATCCTGACCGTACAAATCTTGTATGTCTGAGGCAGGGCTGCTGCTCCCTGTTGGCATTTCCTTGAGGTCATGCTCCTCTCGGTGGGTGCAGGATCCTCCACCCACAAGTAATAATACTCTGTTATTAGCAGCACACAATCCTTCAGGCTTGGCTGAGTCAATACCTTTTACTGCTGGAAACAGAATTCTCTGTTACCTGCACAAGCTCTTTTCACTCTTCTGCTGTGCTGTCTTCAGGCCTTTGCAGCACCTTTCCCTCCCTGCATCCTCTGTACCGATCTCAGTAACTGCTGTGGTTTAATGAAGTCTGGCTCTCAGATGGGGGACAAAGTCCACAGGTTGTGGGGATGGTTCCCTGTGGGGACCTGGCAGAGCCGATCACCTGGCTAGTTTTGAAGATTGACACCTGGTTAAATCACTTAAAAGAGTTGAACATGCCTCTGTGGAAAAGCACATTTAAAAGTGAACAAAGCCTGGGCAAAAGCTCTCTGGCTTCCAGCCTTTGAACAGGTAACTGGGCACTGGCCTGGCAGGGCCTGCCTGGGCTCTGCTGTGGCGCTGGCCAGGCCGGCCCTGCATGGCCAGGTCAGTGCATGGCTCAGCTGAGATTTCTGCTGCCGCCATGCCAGGCCATGCCGCTGGGACTATGCCAATGCTGTGAGCAGCCATGCAGCCAGGAGCAGCACAGGGAGTGGCCGCACGGCCGGTGCTGAGGGTGGCCCCGAGACTGGGAGCAGCCACGCGGCTGGGGTTGCTCAGCTGAAATCGCATGGCTGGGGCAGCGGCGCGCGGCCGCAGCTATCTCAGCATGGTTCGCAAGTGCACTTTGATTATTCCGGTACCAGCGCCGGGAGAGGCCCTGCGGCCAGCACTGCAGGCAGCCCCAAGGCCAGGAGCAGCCAGGGTCAGGAGTGGCCACCACCGGCCTGGTCCATCAGTGGCCACGCTGCCGGGATTGCGTGGCCAAAATCGCCACAAGTGCAGCAGCACTGTGCAGCTGTGGCTATCTCGGCATGACTCGCAATAGACTTTGTTTGCTTAGCTGCTTTTAGCCAGCTATGCTGCTGACAGAAGGACAAAAACAGTGGCAGCAGGTTTTTTTTCTTTTTTTCCAGCGCCCCACATGAAAGAAAAGTGTGGGGTGGCACCAGCAGCCAGCGTGGCTTGCACGGTGCCAGCAGGGACCACAGGATTGGCAGCAAAAGACACAGCGATTCCTTTATTGCAGGGCCTGGATGAGATCAACCTTTCAGCGCTGCAGAACTCTGTAAGAACTGTTTCAACTGATAAAGCTTGAGAACAAACAAACTTATGAACACCAATTCCCGCCCGAATCAGGAAAAGGAAAGGGTGAAGACATGTAGAGGAAATAACATGGGACACTGAGGTCAGTGAAGAAGGAGTGAAATGCTAGATGGGATTCAGGAGATGCCTTAGTCTTGGGCTGAAATTCTTTTGTAAGGCTATGGTGAAGATATATTTGGTATATCAGACTTTGTTTTTCCCAGTAATTCATGGAATGCATTGAGGGGATGTAGTGTTCTAACTACAGCTGTGAGCAGAAGAACCAGTCTTGAAATAAATAGATGTTGCAGTAGTTGTGATTTCAATGAGAAGTTGAACAGAGAGAGATGAGACAGATGAGAAACAGTGCCCCAGGGACACAAGAAGAAATCCTGTGTTCCTAGAGATAAAAGAAGAGAACTTTTGTTTTTATGCTAGAACAGCTTATCCTTAAAATAGCACCCCAATAACTTGACATGGCCCATGAAAGCAGCTGTGGGAAAGCTGCAAGGCATGGGAGGGGCTTTAACACTACGAACAGATTTTTTCCTTTCCTGGGCGGCTGATTTTCTGTGACATTGAAGCCATGAGAGAACTGTTTCTTGTGGCGAAGGCTCTGTGGCATGGCAAGAGAGACTCCCCTCCCCAAGTAAACTGAAGAAAAACTATCCTAGAGGTGGTAAACTGACTGAAAGTTCTAGGTTCTGTCTATTTATGTTGTCAATGAGAAAGAAAAGAGGGTGTGTGGGGGAGTAGAGGAGTTCTGAAGGTTTATTCTGATTTCTTTTTTTTTTTTTAGTTCTGTTAATAAAGTTTTCTTTACACCATTTAAAATTTTGAACTTGTTTTGCCCTCCTCCTAACCCATATCTCACAGCAGGAAATGAGTAAATAATTCTAGTGGGTCTTAGTGGGTCCGCTGGCATTTGGCCAGCACTAAACCCACTACACTAATTGGTGCATTGTCTGGAAAACTCAGATTGGTGAACCAAAAACCACTACAGTAACCCCACAGCAAGTCCATACATGCCCCAGTACCACTGCAGCCCACATTCAGCCCAAACTTAGCTCCTGAGACAGAGACAGGGCAAAATGCAGCTGAGAGCCTGGTACAAGGCATGGAATCAGGGTGTACCTGGCTGTTCGGCTGCTCAGCCCCATTGCAGGGTGGCGCAAGCTGAGCACCCCTGGGGTGTATCTGACCCCAGAAAATGCAGAGGGGGAATCAAGGGGATAGTAAGTGATACTAAGTTCCCACATGGCATCTACATGATCCTCTAATTACTCCAGAGGGGCCTGCCAGTGGCAGAGGTTAACCAACAGCAACTCCTACCATTGCTGCTTAAATGTGTTGCTGAATGAAGAGAAAACAATGATGCTTCATGCATTCACAAGACTCCATTTATATATATGTGTGCATGTAATACCCACTCCTAGGGGGCAGCTTTCACCTAATATCCTGGTGTGGTGATTTAACACCAGCCAGAAATGAATCTCGAAATAAGCCACTCCTCTTCCCCCTGCCGTTCTGGCAAGAGAGGACAAAGACAGGGACTATAGGCTGAGATAATTTATTGAAAGCAAGTAGCAATGGAATAAGAAAAGCACAGTAATAGCAGCAATGTTAATAACATAGGTAAACAAAAAGAGAAGGTGCTTTGCACACAAGGAGTTGTTCGCTCTGCTCCTTTTGGCTCAGCTTGGCTGGGACCAGGCTCCCCTCCACCCCTCTGTTTCCCACAGATGCTTCCTGCACCAGTGCTGCTTTTCAGCCCAATGTCTTAGAGCCAAGGCTGCCCCTTTTTCAGAACCATGTCTCCAAGCCATGTCTTGGAGAAACTGGGAAGGAGACAGGCAGTGGTGACAGAGGACAGGGTCCACACAGCTGATCCCAGCAATCCCCTCAGTGAAAAGTGAGACAAAATAACACACTTCCGGGGTGTCATTTTTCTCTTTCTTTTTCATTTTTCTCACTCACCTTTTCTTCCCCCCAAAACCATGCCTGCAGTGATGATGTGTATGTTATGGAATAGCAACCTGGCCACATCCAAACAGCGCTGAGCTGTGTCCCCTCTCCACAGCTAGGACACCTGGGAAGGACATCACGCAGCTGGAAGTGCAAGAGGAGAGTGAACCAGCAGCTGGCAGGCTGGGACCCACCAAAAGTTGCACCTTTCCTTTTGAAGTCAGGCCACTGTGCAGTGGTGAACAGTGAGCTTGGAGAGGCAGCAAGCAAGGAAGAGCACTGTGCCAGAAGGACATTGGTAGACGTGGAAGAGGCATGCTCTGGTCTCCACTTACAAATGCTGTGCTGATAAATACCTAACAGGAGCAACAGGTAGGTCTCTCAGAAATGTTATGCATCCTAACATAGCTATGTTCCCTTCTTTCTAGTCCCTCATTTTTCAGCTGCTAAATCTTCTGTTCCATTAGCTGGAGAATATGCTAAAAAGCTCTGTGGCACAATAAGATGGAGGAGGTAAGATGGAGATACACCCCAAGTTGGGAATATTGGGGAATCCTGTGCTGAGGTATTCTTCTGCTGTTTCTTCTGGATGACATCTTTCATTGTGCTTGCCCAAGGACTTAAACACAAAAGAAAAGCAGTAAAAAACAGCTCTCTTCAAATGAAGCCTCTTAATACCTCAAGTTTTGAACTTAATTACAAGTTGTGCTACTGAATGGTATTACATAAATATGTTACTGAGTTATACAAAACTAATTTGATCAGTGACTCAGTACTGTTTTCAAGGGAAATAACCTTCCTGAATATAAATGAAAGCATTTCTGATAGTTCTTTACAGAAATAAAACACTCCACACATGAAAATAAAACATTAAAAAATTAAGCAACTTAAAAGTCATGGCATATTTGTACAACATATTTGTACTTCTGTATCTCCTTAGAAGTCTTTCTGAAAACATATCTTAGTATCATCTGCCAGGGACGACACATGAAATACGATTTGCAGGTCTAGTATTCACAAGAGAGGTTTAGAAGTAGCAAGAAGTAAAAAAAAAGAGTCTTTTTCTAATGGTTGCTTATTCTTCAGGAGCAATTTTGTTGCTCTGGGGGGAAGTATCTTACCTAACAACTGCCACAGCATCAGAGACTTTGTAAGAGTAATCCATTCTATCATCACCTTTGTTTCCATTTTTTTATACCAATTAATGTTAATACTGATAAGTAAAACTATCGGGCTCTGCGTCCATTAAAATCAATACATTTCTTCCACAAAAATACAGTGGTACTCACTCCAGTAGCTGCTGCTATCAGAGATTTCTTTGCAAGTGAGGAGGTAAGAATATTATAATGTCTGTTTAGACCACTAATAAATTCTGCACCTTTAAAACTAGATCTGAGAGTGAAGGCAGGGAGAAGGAAAAGCGGTGGAATTTTTTGGGGGGCTGTATTCAAAACATAGAGATAAGCAGTGCTCCCGGAGTTCTCTGCTCTGCATACAGATGGGGAGTTTTCCTTTGCTGTTTTCACTGTTTTTTCTCTCGTTAGCTGAGGCCAGAAGGTTTTATTGGAACTGTTCAGCCATTGTTCATCCCAGGAACACCAGGACTATCGTCCAGGGGCCCCCCAAGCTGCACTGCGGCCAGGACACTGGACCCGAGCCCCAGAGAGACTGAGAAAGCCGAGGACACACCCACAACAAAGACTCTGAACTACAAAAGTACTCTCTTTGAATTTGCCATCTCTTCAGAACAACGAGAGGTTCCATTATTTAATATTACTCATTTTCTCATGTTTGTGAATACTTTGCTTGTTAAATCAACAGTTTTTCCCACTTTTCTTGAAGGAGATTTATGTCTCCAGAACCAGTGTGGGGAGGGGCTGCTTGAATTTGCTTGCTAGAGGGACCTCTTGGGAGGTTTCCTTCCAAATTTGCCCTAAACCAAGACACATATGCACTTTAGTGAAATATGAAAAACTCCTAAGTCACAGCACCACAGAGGAAAAAAGAACAAAACTTTTTAATTGTTTAAATAAAAAATAAAATTCCATTTTGCCTTCTAGCTCTGAGTCTCATTTCATGGCTCAGGAAAAATCTATGTCATATGTGGTCTCCAGTGAGGTTCTGCAGGTTACATTTCTTTTTCCATTATACTGGAATTGCCAAAAAGTGGCAGCGAAAATGTTAATTGGTCTGCAAAATTTGGGGTAGGCAGCCTGGAATGAAACAAATTCAGTTAAATTGATAGAACATAGTTAAGTTGGACAGCAACTTTCGTTACCAATAGGGCTAATGGGAAGGTACCATAAAATGAGCAAATTTGAGAGACAGACATGAGAGATTGTGAATATGGGATTTCACTAATTATTATTATCAAAGGTTTTAGTTTTTGTTGGGGGGGTTGGTGTTAGGGGCTTTTTTTCCATTTTTTTGAGATAAGAAATAGAAATTAATATTCAGAAAGGGTTCAAACAGGTTTGGAGAGTGGCAGACATATATGGCTACTGCTCCTTCACTAAACCTCCAGAATTTTCACTATTTTTTCACTTTTTCCTTTTCTGTCCAAAACAAAACAAAACAAAACAAAACAAAACCAAAAAAAAAAAAGAGATACATATTTAATGAGCCTGCATCCAACTGATTTTGGCAGAAGACCCCAAACCTTTCCAAAGCTAAAAAGAAAGCCCACTGAACCTAGAAGACATTTCACAGTTAAGATGAATGGACTCAAGTGAGGTCTGGTCTTGGTGGACAACCAGCCAGTAGTAGCCTGACTTGCCTGAAGTTCAGTGAATAAAGAAATCACAGCAGAACTTTTCATGATGTAGCAAACCCACAATGTGAATATAATAACTGATAAGTTCAGGGCTAATATAAAGGATATGAACTGCAGAGGAGTGGATGGATACCTCAAAAACTGACAGAAGCAGCTGAGAATGGGGTGTGCTTCCAAAATACTATTTGCTTTATTTGGATATGCCTATTAAATATTTATATGAGAAACGTAGACTAAATGGTAAAAAAATCAAATATTCTTTAATTTAGTGACTCTTATTCTAGTTGCTGTCACATATTAGTGACCAGAGCACAATTTTCTTTTGATTTTTAATGCATTAAAAGCATTTCTACTTATTTGAAATCGAGAAAATATTTCCCACAATCATTTGTTGAACGTTAGCAGTTACAACCATTTTCCAAATACAAGCTACCTCAGATATCAACCATTCACTTTGAATAGAAATAAATCCACCAATTGCCATTTATCTAATGCCTGAAATTATCTGTTCTCTTTTGCTAAGATGACTTGGAATCATGAGTCCATTAGAACAGGCAATCATTCCCTTCTCCAAAGAATTATCTTCCTGTTTAACTCTAATGGGAGTCACAGTTTAACATTGCACTGAGAAATCTCTGTTGGATCCAATGCTGCTGGGATAAATATGAAAATGATCATTACTGATCCTGTTCAATAAATCTTTCTTGCTTTTTTCTCAGTGGTCATTTCTGTGTTTCATCCTTTGTACAACATACCCTTTCCTTTGAGTTTGGTGGTATCTTCAGTACAGACAGCATGTATTACTTTTAACAGGAACACAATATCTCAGGTTTTTCCACTTTCTTTCCCCCTCCTTTGCTGAATTTTTAAAGGTTTTTATTTTGTGCTTTAAAAGTGGTCTTAATTCCTAGCTGTATCTGGTGACTTAATGTGCATCACTGAGTACTACTATATTTTTCTGCAATGTTATTAATATGCCTATCCATCCAAACAACAAGCTCCCAGTGGCATAAACAGTGCAAAGAATTCCCTTTTGCATCTCAATGATACAAAAACATTCCTGAACATTCACTTCTGTCTCACTTCCATATGTTTTGCAGGACCCTTTGCATTCTAGAAAGCAGGCTGGCCATGCCAAATTCAGCTTCCTAACTTGGCTGCCTCCTTATCAGTATATTTATTCTGCTGCCTTAGTGAATCGGAATAAGAAATGTCAGCACTAGATGGAGCTCCTATACAGCAACATCTCGGGAAAAATCTTTGGGGCTCATGCTCATGAGAAAAGCAGGGATGGATGTGCAGCCCTGGTGTAGCAGGAGGACGTTCTCAGGGCAGTCAGGTTCACTGCTGCATCCCCATGCCCATGCCATCCTGCAGGGCCCCCATCTCCTGCCAGGATTGCTCCTTTTGAAATGTGGGGGCATCCCCAGGACCCTCCTTCATGGTGAGGATGTGCACAGCTGTAATACATAACATTCAGTCTCGGGGGTTTCTGTATGTGGGACATAGCATCAAATCAGCTAAGAGGTGAAATGACAGTGTTAGCATCTGCTAGCCAGTGAGCCAAGCATCCACCACAGCACACAGCCAAAGGCCTTCCAATGAACTCCTCCTTTTTCACTGAACCCAACTGCTTATTTTTAATAATAAGAGTATATTTCTGAGGATTTTCTATAATTTGGGGAGTTTATTTGGCAGTTACCATTCTTAGGGATGGAACACAATACAAATAACTAAGTCTTCTGAGTCAAGTTTTTCATACTGTCTAGTGGTCAAACTGGTTTTATTCTAATTAGATATTAACTGGTTAATAAATAGTCATATCTGATACTATGAATGCAGTCTCAAAATATGCCTCTGAAAAAATGCCTCTGAACCAGGCAGTGTAAAGCCTGGCTCTTGTGCAGTTTTACAACCCCACAATCTCCCATGGTGTGGGAAGTGAGCTGAAACATCAGAGAAGGCTGCTCCTGTCTCTATCCAAGATCACTGTGATGGCTGAAGGATGTGCAAACAGGAAAAGCAGTATTCCCCTTTCCTTAACCCATTCCTTAACCCTGCCAAAGGAACTCAAAGAGAAAGATCTTTTGCTGCATCCATTAAAAAACTAAATATAAGCAATGCAGACAGAAATCCTTTGCGGTACATTTTCACCCAACCAATAAGTCTAATCTTGAACACTGGATAGATCAGTGGAAATTGCCCTAGAAAGTGTAGTAGTGGAGGAGTGACATATTGGGGCGAGCGTGGCTATCATGGAGGGAACCATACCTTATTTAATTAATCACAGGTCCTTGACAGCGCCATGCAGACAGGGCTGATCCCTACTTGGATAAAACCTACTTGGATTTTCAAACAACTTTGACTAGCCCAAAGGCTTTTAAGGATAGTAAGCTGCCATGCAATAACAGAAATCTTCATGTGAATAAATAATTAAATAGAGGTAGGAAATAAAAAACAGGAGAAAAAAATTAGTTTTTTTAGTGGAAACTGTGGACAGCAAAGTTCTCCATGTATTTGTCCTAGGCCCTGGGCTATTCATCACATTAATAAATGATCTGGAAATGATGGGAAAAAGTGACAAGTTTTCAGATCATACTACACAGAATAACCCAAAATCAACAAAAACTGACTGTGAAGTACTGCAGCACAACCACATGAAACGCAGCCATCAAGCAGATGAGATGCAATACTGATGTAAACTACCATATGTGGAAGAAAATAGACCTGGCTTCGAATACACAGCAATTGTTTCTGACTTACTTCTCTGTAAAGAGAATTATGATAGAGGACTTTACACAAACCACTTCCACTAAGCAGCAATGCTCAGCAGCATTTAGAAAAACAAACATCAGAACTTAGAAAAGGAAACTAGAGAAAAGAAAGAGAAAAGGTGAACAAGGAAAGACTGTTTATTGTTTCCTACAATAAGTAGGTTTTCAAATTAGGTTTGCAGACTCAGAATAAACAAACTGGAGAAGGTACTTCTCTTTGCATAGTACATAGTGGAATTCCTTTATCTATTATATTGTGCATACAAAAATTTTGCAGGTTTCCTGAGAGCAAGTGGAATGGAAGATAAACACAGGAAAACCTATTTGATTCAAAAGTACTGCTTCAGGGAAGATAGGTGCCCCTACACCACAAATCACAGGTTGTGGTACTATGTATTGAAAAAAATATCACTGGATGCTGAAAATTATCTCAGTTTTAAGTTTAGTATTCTAGAAGAATAGCTAGGCAAAATACTGTGAATGGCATAATCTTGATATCTATACAAAAAACATTTTGCAAGGCATAACTTAGTTATTAAAATGATAAGAAAAAACAATTACAGTACAGTAAGAGGCTAATACTTGCTTGTATCTGATATCAGTATTTCTTTTCCAAAGGTCTGAGTGCCCACAACTCTAGAAAAGATATTAACTTGTAAAACTCTTACTCATTCTCAAATTCCTTGTTAAACACCATTTGGTGCACTGACCTATAGAGAAAAACTGTTCCATGAAGCAAACCAGATGGTGATATGCTACTATCTACTGCTCTTATCTCAATGTATATTAAGCTAAGGCTTTATCTTGCCTCATAACCTGCTTTCTACCCATTAGAAAAAGTCTATTTAAATTCTGACTGGCATATTTATCTGGCAGCCTTTCATTCTACTCCTGTGATGTGGTCTTTACCTCACAAGGATATTAAACAGAAATACATTTTCAGTTTTGAGAAGTATACACAGTAAAGCAATCCTCAGCAAAATCATGTAGCCACTGCTGGACCTGGGCCCTCTTGCACTGCCACACATTTTTTTCTCTGAAAATTGAGCAGTTTAAAAACAGTGCAAAATTTAAAAGTTTGGATAAATTAAAACTGCTGTAACATCCCCCAACACCCGCATTTTTAAACTGCTGTGATTTGTTACAAAGAATTGCATGGAGAAGAGTTACTTGGTGCACCATAGTCAGTGTACAGAACATATTGAAAATATACGCGCAAATGCCATGTACATACTCCACTCTTTCACTGAGAGGCAGAATTTGTAACTTGTCATCGCTACCATATTAACTCCTACCCCAGAACTGTTTCTAGTTAACTCCTGCTGAACTCACACTGAGGCAGACAGGGATGGCCATCAGCCTCCCATGCAGTGCTTGCTCTGCTGCCAGCAGTGAGGGGAGAGCAGTGCCTGCCTCCCCTGCCTTGGGCTGCCTGCTGCCAGTGCCCAAACAGCTTGCCTAATTTCATTAGGGTGATTAAACAGTCAGTCTAAAGAGGTCCCCTGGTAAATCCACAAACAGCCTGAATGCAAAACACAACCCCCAAACTGTAAATCTGAAAAACAAGAATGCTTCAGTATGCACATGCACAGAAGGATTAAGTCTAACCATTATGTGTCCTAAAATTCTTATAAGGTCAAGTTAAATGGGATTATCTATGGTTTTGTAAAATTCATACCATTTCTTAGCTGAAAGCAAATCTTGCCAGATGTTAATGTGCTATTCCAGTACTCAGAGGTCTGTACTAGACTCAGACAACCCTTAGATATTAAGCAATAAAATGCCATATACGTGAATTAACTAATGGTTTTGAATTTTAGAAATTACCAAAGTCCTAATCTAAGCGAAGTTTTACATAGCTGTTGATTTGTAAAGGTGATCTATTCCTTATAATTTTTTTTTTTACAATCAAGTCTTCTTTTTGATACCTTGTTTTCTGATAGTCACTTGGTCCTGAACAAGTTTCTACTGTTATAAATCTCTATAAAAATAATTCAACATAAAGAAGTTTTCTTCTTTTGATTCATCTGAAGCCTGTTGATTCTGATTCCTTCTTGCCATAGTTATCTACTATTTCTGCCCTTAATTGCATTAGTGAAACCAATAGAAACAATAAAAAATTGGAGCGAGGGACAGAAACAATAGAAGATATAATAGAAGAAAAACAACACTAAAAAATTAGCAGGTAGTAAATGTCTGCCTCTAATAAAATACATAAAATATGTGAAATAGATGTAAAGATTTCCAGTTTAGCCCAGTGAGTCCCTAGCTTTCTGCTTTGTGGCTGCTATACTTTCTTAAGGAACAGCACAAGTTTGTATCTGGCCACAGGATGAGACTGTACTTCCATCATATTGGAATCTTCTGTGAAATAAACTTAAGAAACCACAAATAGGATAAGTAACATAATTTACTAACATGCTGGGAAGGCTTGTTGGGTGAAATAACCCAGAGCAATTGAGCCTGATGCTGATAGCTGACATGAGAAGCACTCAGCTGAAGCAGGTGAAGTCTGGCACAATGGTAGAAAAGATGGTACCTAGGTGACCTTGATTAGAGTCATTACCATCCAGATCACAGAGAGATGCTGGGGGAGTCAAGCAGCCCCAGGAACCCGAGGTTTCACCCTTGCATGGGTGATCCTCTGACTGCATCCCCTGATCCTCACTGAGCCAGCATAGCATGGAGGAGAGAGAGGGGAAGCAGGTCCCACGCTGCTCAGGAGGGAAAGCACAGAAGGAAAATCTCACAGAAATGGGATGGGGGCATGTCATGGGGGTGAAATGCCTACTCAGAGTGGTACTCCTTGCGTTTGCTGTCTGCAGATTCCAAATGTTCCTCCTGCCTGCATCAATTATGGGAAAGTCTATAGCAGACAGAGGTAATTTTGAGTTAGTTTTAAAAAAACCCAAACAACCCATAACAAAACCAAATCCACAAATCTCCCAGTATTGGGAGGCATTTGGATTATTTAAGAAGTGAATCATGTTAGCTGAGAAAACCACAGAAGCAATTAAGTGGTCTGCAATTCAGTAGAGGCTGTAGTTTATTGATATTACTGAATTTTCAGTTTCAGAAGCAGTTTCTCAGCTAGTATTGATATGTAGAAAATCACAAATGTAAACAGAATAGCTTCAGCTTTCAAATATACTTATTTTTCTTTTTTAGTGTCAGCACACTAACAAAATTATTTTCTCACTTAATACACTTTTAACATTAGAAACATAGCAGAAACACTAACATAAAAAAGCCACAAGGAAAAGGAAAAAGAATACAAACCCTAATAATTACTTCTAAGTATGAAGAAATTGCCACAGATGAGGGGAAAACAAGAACTTTATAGTTATCACCTATGATTGTGTTGTTATTTGGAACTATGCCAATGGCTCTGTAGCCTTCTTATCACTGAAAAGACTGTAAGTTTGATGTGCTTACTGGACTGGAAGACTCCACTTAAATGCTTCCTAAAAAGAAAAAGATACAGAAAATTAATGTTAAGAAACGGTCATTAGATATATAACTTGAATATGAACAGCCAAAGATAATACTTTCTCTCTGGCATACTTCAGGGGCTACAAAGAAAGCTTAAAAGTTTTCCAAAATATACTGAATTCTGTTCGGATCTGTCAGAATGTGGATGGTCTTAACAGTTCCTCAAGATTATTAAACACATAGTTAAAAAAATAGGATTTAATAGCCCTTCACAAGCAAAGTCCATTGCTCTCAAATGTGGGGGGTTTTGATTGACTATTGCTTCTTTACTGGCCTCTATTTAATTTTGTTATACCCACTGAGGGGCCAAAAAGCCAGCTACATTTTAATGACATATTTTTTCACATGTATGTGACCTGACTACCAAAAGAGCTGGTTTCTGCCTTTTCTGAAATTAAAAGAAAGCGAGCATCAGGCATAGCCTTGTCTGGGTTACTGTCATGACCCAGGATTAGGGAAAAGGGCCTGGAAATATCAACGATTAAACTTGAACCCTGACAGAAATGCTGTTTCATCGTCTGCATCAAGGCTTAGAGCCATGACCTTTTAGGCTAAATTCATCATCAGGATAATTCTGCAAGAAATCCAACATGGTCTTTGCCTTTAAAGTCCTGTTTGAGGTGTCCATGTGAACTGATGTTGTTTGCGTATTTCTTTGCATAAAGTCTCCAGCATTCTGCAATGTGTGGCTATAACACAGAACCAAAAGTATGTGACTGTGCTGCAGGCATCGCTGCCCAATTGGAAAGGATCAAACATTGGCAGAAATCTATAGTCGCTTGCACATACACAGAAACAGACCTTGGGCCCAAGCAGAACACTTTTTTGCATTGACAGCTGACATCTGTACACAAAAAATGCCAAAGGGGTGATCGATTTTCTTACAGAATTCTTTTGTTCTTCTGTCTCTCTTTTCAGGGACACACACACGCACACAAATTGTTGTCCATCCTTCACTGTTATTATTTCTGCATGTTTTTGCTGTTTTCTTTTGTACAGGCATTAGGAAAATGGACTCTAGATTCTTGATCATACAACAGAACATATCAGAAAACATTAAGGATGGCAGCTAAGGGAAACAATGTTTCCATCTACTGTGGCTATTGGTACAAACTGAGGGCACCTGAGGATGTTTGGAGAGCACTCTCCAGCTCCTGTTTGAGCCATTGCTTGAATTTCTGCAGTGATGAAAGATGAGAGGAGGGAGGAGGAGGAGGGAAGTGTGGGGGTTCTGGTACACTTCACAGTCTTACTGCACTCTGGAGTGGAGATGGGATCCAGCTGGAGCTACCCAGACCAGGGAAAGGAGAAGCAACCATGGCTGCTAATACAGACACCTACTGCATACCACAGGATCTTAACACTGTTAGCATCAACAGCTATAGTCCATAACACCTTGTAAATGGGTAAATTGAATGACACTGTCCTGCTTTTCAGCTAGGGTAGAGTTAATTTCTTCTCAGTAGCTCTCATAATACTGTTTTCTATTCAGAATGAGAATAGTGTTCATAACACTGATAATTTGGGGATTTTTGCTAAATCATATTTATCCTAGGTCAAAGATTTCTTTTTTTCCTTTTCTCGTGGTCTGCCACTGAGGAGGTACACAAATGAAACTGTGAGGGAGCTGGAACAGGTCACCTAACCAAAGGGATATTCCAGACCATAGAACGACATGCCCAATATAGAAGTTGAAAGGAATTACCCAGAAAGGCAGCTGGTAAGGGTCTGACATTGATCAGCAGGAGGTGAGAAACCACATTATGCACCAATTTTTCCCCTCTTATATTGTCATCATTGTTATTGTTTACTATTATTATTGAATTTTACTTTATCTTCAGTTATTAAACTGTTCTTATCTCAACAAAATATTTTACTTTGATTCTCCTCCTCATTCCACAGGGAGAAGAGAGGAGGCCTTGAGCAAGGGGCTGCACAGTGCTTCATCTCCAGCCCAGCACACATCGTGGGTGATACTCTGCTGTAACCAAGGCAAAACTTTCTCTTATCTCAAGAAGGTGTTAAAGTGCCTACCAGAGTGAAGTCTCTGATTTCAGGAATAACATTCAAAGCAGGACATTAGGTCTTCCATTTTCACCTTCTTTTTCAAGGCATGATTCCTTCTTTACCATGTTTTCCAAAATTTTTGCCCAAGTTGTCTCCCTGCTTTAAGCATGTAAATTGAATGCAGAAGTCCAGTACTCATGCTCTACACATTACCTGTAGAAAGAGCTAACAGCATTTTCCCTACATGACGAATTTGGGATTGTAAAATTGGTAAGAGGACTAGGACACCTCTTCACGAAAACACAACAGACATCTTAAAAATGCTCACTCTTGAACAACTATTCTAGGTGATTTCAACTTTGTACAGTGTTTAATGCCTATAGGAAATAGAAATTCCTGGAAACATCCTGGAAGAGGATACTGAAGTGGGGAGGGAACTATTAGCAAAAGTAAGAAAATTAGAGAAAGAAAAAAGAAGTAATAAACACCCCATTTGTGAGAGTCATCTCATGACTTCAGAGAGGCACAGAGCAGGTATCTACCCCTGAGCTTGGGCTCCTTTCATAGTCCATGGAGATAAAGGGGTGGACACATGGAGGACACATCTCATATCACCCTGAAGAGAACGTCTCAGACGTGTTGAACAGTTTGCATGCTGCAGTACAGATTTGGTTTTCTACTGATTATAGAAGAGCCTTGGGGATTGGAAAATGTCTGTTTTTAGTCAGAAGATTCCCATCTGTCTCTAAGGGGTTGAGACTTTCATTTTTTTCATGTAAGTATGGCCCTGAGAAGCGTATTTAATAATATACAACTACCTCATTGATTAGTTATTTAAATAAAAAGTATAGCAGCCTAACTTCCGTTTTTCTAAAGAGGAGATGACAAAAGAGGAATTCGGATAACATACCTTCTTAATAACTACTTTTATATTTTTGTTTACTATAAAATCTAATACATATCAGATGCCGGAGATTACATAGAAAAATTCAGGATAACTGTCAATTGTTACACTGTATTAAAATAATTAAATCCCTCTAGGTCATGACAGCATTTCTCCTTTTTTTTTTTTTTTTTTTAGATAAAGGGACTGTAAACACTTTTGACTTATGCCCATGAGTTAGGCACTGGTTTTCCCCCTCTCTGTTTGAACCAGCAGATTATTTCTGATGCTGACCAACTGCTGAGGAAAGCTTGCATGGGTCACAGTGACTGCAGGCATAACAGAGTCTATGTACTTCAAACAGAGAATGTTTTCAGGGTCTGTTGCAGATCTATGTTTTCCTAAGCAATACTGATTAGTTGTGTTTACTACCAGCTTTATTTATAGAAGTATCACCTTTAATGCCATCCCAAACCCACTGGAAAAGGAGCAATCAATAAGTGGGCAGGTAAGGAGCTGCTAATAGTGGTTTTGCACTGGGAGAAGAGTACTTGCTGCATCAAAGCTCAGAAAACATCAGATGAGCTCTTGCAGGATCAAGCCAATTGAGATGATGTCTTTTTGTGGAAAAACCTGTATCTTTTCACGGAAGGATCGTTTATTACATCTGAGATCTCAACTGCATCCCATAAACAGAGAGTTTCCAGTATGCTGGAAGTTTATACTCTAAATGTAGGTACCTTAATTTAATGCAGCAAGTCTAAGACACAGCATATAAAATCAAGGTAAAATACTAAGAAGAAAATTATTTGTTTAAGGTCACGAGACAGCTGAACTTTAAAGCAAAATCATGAGCAGCTCCATTTCTCATTCATTGTGTTCTCTGGCAGTTTACAAGGGAATAAATCGATAACTGCTTTCATATGACTGAAAAGATTATCTACCCACCGAGTTGAGTACAGGGTTTCTAAAAAGATTAAGTCCTCATTTAGGTATGGCCTTGAGTTATCAATGGACATTAGGACACATCTGCATGCTTTACTTCGGTTCAAACAGGACTGTAGCCCTCTGCTGCACCCAGGACTGACAGGATGCTGTGTGGGAAGACACAGACATCAAGTCACACAGCTTTTGCATGACATAGGCATCTCTGGCTCCTCTAGAACAGCGATGTCCTTTTACACAACACTAATCAGAATTCATTTTTTACAATGAAATATTGGAAACAATTTCTCAGGCAAGCTGCCAGATATTTTAACCACCATGAAGGTTAAGAAGGAGAAAAACAATCAGCTGAAAACAAGAGCTAAGAGTTCAATAGGCACAAAAAATTTCCCTGCTAGTAATGTGCCTTGGAACTTTTCCAGCATTAGAATCTAATGCTGGATTTCTGCAGCCAGAGACAGCTTTGTCTCATATGTATCAATCTATTTAATACTTAATCCTGATATGACATGGCATAGAGTAGTGATTCTAAGATTGAACTCCAGAAGTCTTCTGAGCTCAAATTCTGCCTGTCCTACATGTTTGGGAAGTTTACATTAGTGCAAGTATCTTGAGAAAAGACAATTTTTTTTCTGAAAGTTTGCATCTGTCCAGAGGTTTGAAATGTTTGATAAGGCACTGTGCAGAGATTACATGTGAGATCGTCAAAACTGCAAGACAATCCTAATTTTAGGATGGCGTATCACTTCCTGTGTATGTGGTCTCTATGGGAGTGCCTTAAAAATAATACATTTTTCCTAAATTAAAATCTAATGCTTAGACATTTCATTATATATTTAAGCATCCTTTTTTTCACCTTGCCTGCAAAGTTTACTGAGAGTTCAGCTGTGAAAATAGATCTTGTCCCTGTGTCACTTTTCATGTTTGCTTAAATGTATAACCATGAGCCAGTTGAACTGCAATGAAGTGGTGTGTAATGGCAGCAAATTTTAAAAATCCATCCCAGCTCAGTGATGTGCAATTTCCACTGCAGTGACCTACTTAACAGAGCTGCAACCAAGGATGAGCACCAGGGTAAAATCATTTACTCTGGGAACAGACCATGACATTTCTCCTCTAGCTCCATTCCTGGTGCTTTCTTAAATCAAGACCCAACAGCTCATACTTCCATAGCAGATCTCAAAGTACTTAATTTTCTCCTTAAAATCCCCATTACATGCTTATTGATCAGCATCTGCACTTCCATTAGCTTCCAAACCTTATGCTTTCCACATGATTGATTTGAAATCACAAAGCAGATATAGGGACAGCAGCGAATAATTAAACCGAAAAACTACTCTTTGTCCATCATTTTTGTCCACTGTGCCCATGGCAACCCCCTGGTGCTCATTCTTGTAGGGTCTTTCAGTGCCTGGGGTAGGCAATGGATTGCCTGGTAAACAGCTTACTCGATTTCCTACCAAGTGACACCAACGTACATCACACTGTCAATACTGCTGGGAGGGGCATCAAATCTGCTTTCACCTCCCAGGCATGTGATTTTTAAAAAAGGTAAGACAGTTAAGAGGGGAAAAAAAGTGATCTCTCACCTTGTGCTCACATTTAAAACAAATCTCAGCTTCTTACTTTCATTCCCTCAGGTTTCATCCAAGCCACAGACCTGAAGGATAACACCTTCACTCTCCATTTGGTTTAAAACACAAAGGAGGCTTTCACTGTATCATAAAACAAGTCGGAGAAGGGGAAATGACCTTTAAAATACAGTCCTTTCAGAAGATTTGCAAGAATGAACTGCATTTATAAATATTTTAACAGTTTGAATATGGCTTAGGTGTGTCTTACACATCATGAAATAATCACCAAGTCATGAAGATTAGTTGCCCACTTAAAGTTTCTTCATGATTTAGAAAAATACTGCAGTTAGAAAAAAAAAAAGGCACATACCTTCATTTAGTACAAAAAAGTGCAATTCTAGCGGGGCCAGTGAACTTAGAGCATCACAGAATCATCAAGATTGGAAGAGTCTAGATAATCAAGATTATCTAGTCTAGCCAGCAACCCAGCACCACTGTAATTGCCCCAAAACTATATCCTTAAACACTTAACATCATTAACACTTAACATCATTAACACTTTACATCATTAACTGTATGTTCCTATACTGTTGTTTATCCTAATAGGATCATCTACCCCATGACAAAAATAACCCCAAACAGATAAGAATATTGAAGCATTTATTCTTACCAACCCTGATGTTGAACTTCAGCTCATCTTAATTACCTTTCCTATTACACACCTCTATTCTGGATCTTGAGCATTAGGGCCCTTTCTCTTATCTTTGATGGGCCAAAATCAGACACGAAGAACCAAGGAGGGAAAGCTAATAAATGTATGAGAATTTTTTAGGAATAGCTAAAGAATGAATAATGATATTTATCAGCAGATAAAATTTGTTTTTAAAAACACATAAATATTAGGCAACCTCCTATTGTTATTTGCTTTTACCCATGCTATATCCTAATCAACATTTTTTAATTATAACTCTGCAAGCAAACTTCTTCATTATGCCTTTTATACACACTAATGAAAGAACACATGTCAGTGCTGCAAGACTTTCGCACGAACTATGCACAGTTTAATAACTACCTGCATTTAGGCTGCCTCAGCTTCCCAGGATACCCCACTGACAGCATCAACATCCCTCAGAGGAGCTGAGGACACCTTTGGCATTCCGGGTGTTGCTGTTTTGTTTGCTTGTGTGTTCCTTGATGATCTAATCAATTTTAAGAACTATAGCAGAAACTATCACATGAAAACAGGTATCACAATAGCACAGAAATCTGCACTCCTGCCATGCATCCAATTCATATAGATCTGACTTTGAAGAATTATTCCACAAACAGAACACTCTGGGAGAAACTTATGCATTTGCAGGTTTATTATTCCACAGTCAGTAGGATGGTAACCCACATTCAGACAGAAGCCAGCAGGCTCAAAAGGGCACCTTTAACACACCTTTTTTTCTAAGCCCTTGAACATTTGCCTCTTTTCCCTCCTGTCTTCAAATGTTATTCCCCCCTCCCACTAGTAAATAATAAAAAGAAAGCTCAAAGTATGGAGAAAAAAAACAGTCCTGACATCTTTCTGCCTGAGAAAACCACTTACAGAAATATTGGAATATATAAAACACACAAAAATGGAAACGAAACCTGGAAGACATGTCATTCTGCTCAGCACAGACCAAACTGAAAACAACCTACCAAAACAAGCCAAGGTACTGTTGACCATAACGTCTATTTTTGGATGGCCAAAGTAAGTGTTCTTATGTTACACAGCAATACTAACTCCTGAGACTTCACTTTGGGCAAAGCAGCAGTTTCCCAGGGGAAGCTGCCAGGATGAGTTAATGGTCATGAGTGGAGCACACATTTGAGCAAGGGACAGCTACTAGAGACCACACCACAGGAAGTAGCAGAGAGTTTATGATTCAGGTAGAGAACATGTTTTTGAATTCACCACCTGATTTTATATCAAGAGCTGTGGGAGCACTTCTTGGGTCAAAGGGCCTACACAAGATGTGCTGCAATCCAGGGCTGAAGAAGAGCCAGGAATGCATTTGTCCTGTCCTCTTGGCCTGGAGGCACCAAAGCAAGCATTTAAAGTAAGAGGGAGCTGTGTCAAATCCCCTGGTCTGGGTTAGATAAGGGTCACATCTAGACATGCACCACAGGCCAGTTCATTCTTCAGTGGATCTTTTTATGAATGTAGGAATAAACAAAGAAAGGGTCACTGCTTGGTGATGCAACAGGCATCTTCAAGCAACAGGTCTCATCTTTGGAGGGATGAAGACTGCCCTCTGACTGTTCACAGTCCTTTATCTTCTTTTAATAATTAAAAAAATCCATTTACAACACTTACATCTAGCAGTGCAAAGGATGGTTGCAAAAAAAAATTTGTCTGGACACGAGAACAACACTGAATACTTTTTCCATCACTTCTGACAAATCTATTCCCGCAACTTAATTTTCTACTGAAGCTGCAAGCCTGCAAGTCTAAAATGAATATTTTGCTTTGCAGAACAGAAATCATCTAATGATGAGAACTCGCTATCTGAGACATGAGGAATTCATATTATAGATTGAGAGATAATTAAAAATTGTAAATATAGTAGTTTCAGGAGGCTTTGTTCATGACAGAAAGCACACTGAGGGACCTGCAGTTCAGCAATGGCACAGATTTTCCTGAAAAAGAGGGAATTATTATATATGTTCATACACTTAATCAAACTCTCTCCAGTGCCTTGCCTTTTATTAGATTCCATTTTTAGCTCTTAAGAAATAAGTAATTTTGAAGAATGAGATATGTTCAGAATTATTTATTAGATCTATGCTACCCTTTCATAAAGTCTTTTTTTTTAAATGCTTTAAATGATACAAGTCACTTGTGCTTGACCATAACAAGGTAATAAAAGTATCCTTCTGTTCACCACAGAAGAGCATTTAGCTCCCTAATAATGTTGCTTAATGCACCAGTGTTAAAAAGAAGAATAGTAAAGAATCATCATTGAACTCTTACCAAAGCAGGAATTGACAAAGCCATACCACCTACAAGCATGGTCCCCTCCGATCCATTTGCCACGGATGTTGGACGCAAAACTGAGGGTAGTGCCTGAGATGCACACTAACATGTCACTGACACTGATGTTCAGGAGAAGCATGTTGACTGGGTTACGCAGGGTTTTAAACTTGCAGAAGAGGATGAGGACAATCAAGTTATTCAAGAAACCAAAAAACAAGATTAATCCGAGAAAAACAGCCACTACTGTGTGCCCACTTCGTGAGAGTCCAGCCCTTGGCTCAACAGGATGTGCAGGTGCACCAAAGCTCAGGTTATACATCCAAGTGTGGTTCATTTTGGATCAGTGAGGGCAGAAAAGCAGGGTGCCCTTTGCAAAAGGGCAGTTTCCCAGAAATCATTCCATCACAGATTAAATCCTCTCAGGAGCCTTGTGATCTTTGCTCAGATGAGATATCTCTTAGATGGTTATGCAGGTGTGAAACACTGTATTGCAGAACAGAACTATTTCCCTTCACTGTGTCTTTCCAGGGGCATGCTCTGCAGTAACTCCAGGGCAACA
The DNA here is from genome assembly GCF_024509145.1 of Vidua macroura. Lineage (NCBI taxonomy): Eukaryota > Metazoa > Chordata > Aves > Passeriformes > Viduidae > Vidua > Vidua macroura. Next base: position 27,970,186 of record NC_071572.1, read on the forward strand.
GAACCAAGTGAACAATCACTTCAAATTCATCTTTCTTGTTTAAACCTAGGATAATATTAGATGATCTTTTTTGATGTTCAGAATGGAAGGTATCTTAAAAAGATGCTTCAGCATGATCTCCTCCTTCAGAGCAGATGGACAGCCCTATCAATGGCAGCTACCCACCTTTCCTCTGACAATTGGTGTCGTTCTGAAAATACAGAAAAAACAAATGGTTAAAACCATTTGTTACAGTTCTTTCCACACAAAAAAACCAAAAAATAGGTACATAATTTACTAACAGTTCCTCCTATTTTAAACTGTAACAAATATCTCTAATTATTTTCAGTTTTTACTCTGATTTTTAACCAAAACATCTGTTTGTTTACATTTCCTTTGATGTTTTAAGCAATTTTTCCCTAGCTCACAGTTTAGCATGGAGAAGGTTGTTTGCACCTTCCTAATAAAGTTCCTCACATGAGAAAATGCACGGCAAAACATATCTTTTGCATCAGCTTCCCAGAGGAAGAACTCTGTCTTCCTCCACATTAAGTCAATCTACCCCAAGTGAAGTTTCATTCTTGGCTTGACCTTAATTAAAATGATGATAAATTTAGGAGGAGAAGGTATTTCTTTACCCAGAAAGAAAAATATCAAATGCAGTCCCTCAAGCTCTCATGTGCACACAAAGGTTTGCAGATCTGTGATAACAATCTCTCTCCTCCCATGTTTACCAGTGGACAGATGTCTTCCTTTATTATTTACAAAGCAGCCAGACACCCAAAGCCTCACATCTCTCATATCACAGGTGTAAATTTTATCCACATGCAGTGAATACATTGCTTGTGTGTTTTGTGAAACAATAGTGTTTAATGTGGACCCATAACTACGTAGCCTACCTTCTCTGTGCTTGCAGGCAAATTCTGCACAGAATTTTCCATAAAAATGGAGATGTGTCTATATGTGTGCGTGTATATATATATCTATATATATATATGAATTTCCACTCCTCAGTGAGAAATGCATGATTACCCTTAGCTTGCTGGACTAAAAAAATTTGAAAGATTCTCTGTCACGTGTCACGTACTCCTAGAATGATTGCACACACATTAAAATGGAGCATCTCCTATATTACTCCTAACTGTTGTTTTCTGGAAATTGTCTTGTAGAAAAATATGTATTTAGCAATTGGAAAATTGAGAGTTCAGTTTACTGAAGATTCAGGGGTTGCTTGCTTTTTTCTTTTATATCTTTGTGTCATGGTAAGAATTTAGAATAAGTATTTTGTCTTTCTATTTCTTTACTTTCACAAACTCACTGTGCTAAATGTTGCAGAGATTTTAAAGTTTAACATATACAGACTGTCTTAAGGCTTTTTTCTGGTGAGTAAATTATGTACACATCACAGACCTTCTACTGTTTAGTCACTGAGAATCTGAAACACTGATGCTTTATGATTTTTTCCTCCCCCTTTACGAGGTACATGGTAATTTATGTTGGAAAGGCTCCCATGTAGCATATATAAGAGAAAGAACTTTTTAAGTCCTCTTCCTACAATTTTGGAAAAAAAAAAATCTCTTACCCAATTCTGTTTACAGGTTGTAGAAGGAAACTAACTGGGTCTCACCATCAATATACTCTAAATTGTATATAGTGTTTAAAAGAACAGAGTAAAAATTTAGTGGAACAAAACCCAAATCTTAAAAATACTCTTCTGAGCATTTCTCCTATGTGAACAGGCTGAGAGAGTTGGGGTTGCTTAGCCTGGAGAAGAGAAAGCTCTGGAGAGACCTTGTTGCAGCCTTTCAGTACTTAAAGGGGACTTTAGAAAAATGGGGAGAAACTTCTTAGCAGAGCCTGCAGCAAAGGGGTAAGGGTTTAAAACTAAAGGATGGTCAATTTAGGGTCAAAAATGAAGACATTTTTTACAACAAGGTGGGGTGAAACACTGGAACAGGTTGGCCAGAGAGGTGCTAGATGCCCATCCGTGGTAGTGTTCAAGGTGAGATTGGACAGGGCTCTGAACAGAGTCTTCAACTGTGATTGAGCTGAAGATGTCCTTGCCTATTGCAGGGGGTTGGACTAGATGACCTTTAAATGTCTGTTCCAACACAAATTATCCCATGATTAAAAATTTAGTCCAAAACATAAATAATAAACTGTAGGTCTATTATACAGTCATCCTGCATTCTTAAAAACATATCAAGAGTTCATATTTATAGTGCTTATATAAGGACATTTATGCCCTGGATGGGACTCAGCTGACTAAAATTTAGCAGTGTGACACCAAGTGTGCAGGCCCAGCCCAGTGTCCAGATCATTTCTCCACTGAACTCTACTCGCACTTTACACTCTCACTACTACACAGCTTTATCTGGGCAAGTTCTGCCCTGGTGTGTTGGGAAATGATACCTTAATGCACAGGAAGACATGCAGGTCCTGAAAGTTCAGTGTAAGACACATTTTAAAATTATATTACTCGATATCAAAAGATAACAAACATGATGCACAAAAATGAGCTTCAAAAAGTTTTGGGTGAATTTAAGAGACATAGGTCTGCAGAGGAAGACATCTGAAGATCTCGGCTATGTGGGAGTAAGTGTTTTTTAGAAGCTCATGTATAAAGTTCTAAGTTTTTACAGTTGTGGATTAGGTAGAAACTACATTCAGATTTCAAAAAAGCTTCTAAAATCCCATACTAATCCCTTGAAGAATGTGTCCAAGTTTACCTAATGTTAACATCTAACTAAATAATACACATTATTGTTGAAAAACATTTGTAGATGAGCTAAGTTCTAAGTTTTTACAGTTGTGGATTAGGTAGAAACTACATTCAGATTTCAAAAAAGCTTCTAAAATCCCATACTAATCCCTTGAAGAATGGGTCCAAGTTTACCTAATGTTAGCATCTAACTAAATAATACACATTATTGTTGAAAAACATTTGTAGATGAGCTTTTGTGCTCAAAGTTTCACTTGATTTTCCTTTTTTTTTTTTTTTTTTTCCTCCAGAAAGATAGCTTGGTTTAATAGAGGTTACTCTGGAACTCTATAAACCCTGTCTTACTTTGCACTCCCCAGGGCTCCATGACCTAGAAGGAAGGACAGTCTGAACCCTCCCAATTATTAGCAAACTCAGGAGCTTAAAGGATTGCCAATTCTGCTTCTCAAAAAAATGTTTAAAAATCCCAAAACAATACAACCTGCTATTCCACCCAATGCAAATAAATAAGCATCCAGTTTGTCCCCTTGAATTTGTCAGAGTTGACAGGGAATGGAAAACATACCCAAAGTGATACAAAACATATGGCCATGTGAAACGGGACAAAAGTTTGTTTAACGTCACCAGCTATGAAATGCTGCATCTGTTAACTGGTTCTGACAGTAAAAGTCTAAAGATACAGCAACACAGACACCCATCACTGCTTGTATTTTCTCTGAAGTAGTCAGTTGGAAAAAAATAAGGTTTCAGAAGATGTTAGATCAGCTTCTGGGAGAACAGGCTTTAATACTGAGAGTGAGAGGCTTCTTTTCGCACTTGACACCACACATTAGTTTGAGCAGTGAAGTTGGATTGTTTCCTTCCTCATTTTGCTACCAAATAACTTATTGAACACATTAACTTCATGGGTTTCCAGCTGGGGGATTCTTTACCATCTTCTCATGCAACATTGTGCAACATTCCAAAGCTGATGCTTAATTCACTTTAAATATTTAAAATCTGAAGAAAATGCATAAAATGAATAAAATCAAACTTCATATTACTAAAAAAACCCTTATCCTTTTCCACCATATCTACATTGTTCTATTGGGATATAAAGGAGCTATAAAAAAAACCCTTTTACATTTACATATCCACACAATCTAAATCAACTCATTGTTTACTTCATATAAAAATCAATTTTAACATAGTTCTTTTCCTTCACTTAACAACTTATATTTCTAGTGAAAAGTTAAATTAAGAAACAAACAAACCAAAAACATCCAAACCAACCCCCTTACATAACATTTCAAAGAAAATCCCAGATGAAATTTTATGAAGGAAGAATCACTTTTTTGACCTGCTAACAGAATTATGACAGCAATAGTGTATTTTTAAGTTGACATATATTTAACCTCATCTTTCAGATGAGAAAAGGAATTGTTTTTAACAGAAAACATCCAAAACCAGAGGTATCATCTAAAACAATTCTTTTAAAACACAGCTGAAAGATGGGGGTCTTCATGGGACTTCACAACACTTGAAGTCAGAATTCCCATCTGTTCTGGACTATTTTTCCATGCTCCAAGACACACTGCAAGATTTCAAGAGATCGAGAGAGGTCTTTAGAACTAAGCTAGAAGACTGAGAGGAGGTTTTATGGTTCAGAAGTTTGGGTATCTCCCAGCTCCCAAAACCTCCCATCTGTGGAAGAATCTCTTGTATGCAGATCAGCAGATTTACTTTCAGCAGTTCACGTTCATGACACAGACATAGAAATGAGAACAACGTAAGTACAAAACACGTGTGATGAAGTTCACACGTTTGAATGGCGTACTATTTACTCAAGGGGAAATATAAGTGTGGCAAACCCAAGCTTTTGAAAAAGAAGCTACTTTAATTTAGTATATTGAAAGTTAAGGCAACCCCTCTTACGTACAAAGAGGAAGTTTATGCACAGAAATGTCTATGCTGTGAGTAGATGAGACACATCCACTCCTGAGCTGGGCTGAAGCCATCAGAAGCGTCCCAGAGCCCGAGCCGGGACGGCGGCAGCAGCGGGGACTGAAAGCACCTCCTGAATGCCCGGGCTTACCCCAGGCTTCTAAATACTGCACCAGGCAAAAGCCTCTCCAGCCAACCTCCGCTTAGGATTCTTCAACTTTTTTACATTTCTTTGGGAGGGGAGGGAAGGGTGGAAGAAAAACTCACCTGTATCTTTCATCCACAGCAATCCAAAGGGAAAACAGCCACCCAAGTCTGCGGCAAACACGTCCCGAGCGGCGGCACCAGGAGCCCCGGTACCCGGGTTGCCCTCCCGGGCGGTGGTCGCCGGCTGCCGGGAGCGGTCACGCTGCGCGGGATGGAGGCGGCGGGCTCGCCCTGCTCGCTCACATCCTTCTCCTTCTCCCCTCCCCGGTGGGCTGCGAGGACATCCAGCTTCGAGAGGGCGGGGGAGAGTGAACGGATGGTTTTGCTAAGTTAAAGAATACGAGCGAGGCGCATCTCGTCCCGCTCCCGCCCGCGGCTCCCGGCGCAGCCCCAGCAAGCTCCACCCGCGCCGGGGCGGTGCCGCAGCCGGGGCGCCCGGTACGGCGGGCACCCAGAGCCCCCAGATCCGCACCCACCGTCCCATGATCCGCACCCAGCCCGGCCGCCCCTCCTACGCCGGGGGTGCTCCCCCAGCGCAAGTGGTGCCAGCACGGCTGCACAGAGAGCTTGGGCTGGGCGCTCTTTTCACGCTTACTGCTGGGAAGCACTTTTTCTGGTTTTGTTAAGCAAGCAGGTATAAATACCTGCTCGGCAGCGATCAGGAACGCAGTTTAAATACGTGTCAAAATCTGGCGATTTTGACTTGACAAAACCAAAACATCTTGTGTGTAATTTATCAGTCATCTGCTTTGTCTGTGTTTTCCAGAAATCTTTACATTTTAAGCATTTACAGACTGAACAAGCACTGTGATTGCTGTGTGCTGAAACCAATGTTTTCAGAAATATGTCTGTGTATCTCAGAAACAACATGTGGCTTGAAAAGCTCTGTGTACTGTCACTACTACTGCCTACTACTATCAGAACCCAAGGTGTCCCTCAGACACTCTTGGATGTTCCGGGTCTAGGTCAGAAGCCTCTGAGACCCTGGTAGGCAGCTGGAAACCCCTGTGGTTTTGAATTTGACCCATGGAACAATTTACCAACTTTGCAGGAAGAACAAGAAATCACAAAAGTTTAGATATTATAATAGAAGTAGTCACAAAGTCAAAGGAAGGATTTTTGAGTGCTGTACAGGGGGGTTTAGGCCTTGTACAGAGGGGTCTGAGTTTTGTACATGGGGGTCAGAAGTTCTAAGATGGAGAGATTTGGGCATGCCCTGTCCTCCTTCTTTCTCCTTCCTATCCTTCATCTTCTTGGTGATGTTGGCACTCACAGATTGGTTTAGAGTAGAAAGTCACTGTTCAATATAGGTGATAGGCATTGGGGAAAAACTATAAACATTTAATACGTAATGTGTGATATAAAAGATGGCACCAGCCCCTTGGGCAAGAGAGACGGAGAGAGATGCAGAGGGAGAAGGAGTCAGAGAGAATGCCAGGGAGTGTGTGTGCCTTGAGATAACATGCAATAAACTGCCTTGAGACCAGACGACTGAAGACTACTGAGTCTTTCTTTGAAGGCACGGGTTGGAGGAGAGACTTTACCACCACCCGGGGTCACCCCAATCTGGGGGTGAATCCGACATACTACTATACTGCTCTTTGAGACATACTGCTCTGATCTTCCTCCAGAGGAAAAAAAGTGCCCATGGGGAACGAATTGCTAGATAAAACCACTGAGAGAAAAACTAGAGTACACTTTGCTTTGTTGAACATCTCTTAGCTCTGGTTCTTGCTGATTTTCTAATGAGTCTTTTAAATTTGTAGATTACAGTTAAAGCCTGTAAAGTAATCATCATAGTCATATTATAAGAGGTTAAATCTATCTGAATTTAACCTCTTATCTGATCACACTTGCAGTTTTTTCACCATCTCTGGCTTCAAGACAGATCTGCCAATGTACCTATTGTTATAGAAAAACAGTCCATCAAAAAAAAAAGGTGGTGTGAAGTTTACTCATAAAATTTTTTCCCAGTGGAAGCCTAAGCAGACCTCATCAGTTGTATTAATAGCAATATTTTGTTCTACAATTCAGCTTAAGTAAAACTATTTCATTAAATAAAATAAGAATTTTCTGAAGAAATAAATCAGGAAAATACTTAATACCATCATTTTCAGACAATACACTGTATCACAATTTTGCTGATTAGAATTCTACTGTAAACTAAGAACTGCTTCTCCCAGAAAAAAAAAAAAAAAAGCAAGCCCAAAATATTGTGTAGATGTCACATTCAGAGAGAGAGCAGGAGTGTACCTCTTTTAGAGATGCCTAACTAAAATTAAAATTAAGAGTGTTCATTTTTTAAAATGTCACTTGTAAAATGCCTACCTCTGAAATTCTTCATTATGGCATCTAGTTACAAAAACAACCACAGTCACTAGTTGCACATATTTACAATAATTTTTCAACTGCGTGAAAATATGTGGTGTTAAATTGAACTTCATTACTTGGTGCAAAGTCAGACAAAACTACTTACTAAAAATACAAAAAAAAAAGTAATTTGAAATTAACTTACCTGCTATGAACTTGGAAGAGTTCAAAAAGTGGATTGTAGTAGCAAAAAAAAAAAACAACCCTTGTCAATACTAAAACATTGTCAGGCAGTTTACATTCATTGAATCTCTTTTTGTGTCAGAGATTCAGAGCAGTTTGGCAGCATTACTAATCACCAGGGTGTGTCACTGAAAAGTTGCCATGCTCTGGATGGTGTCCATTTGGGTTGTAATTCTGATATTCTGGTGGTGCTTCAGAAATTAGACATGAGCATTTGATTTTAATTCCTGGTTTGGTCTAATTGAAAAAAAAAATAGCTAATTCTAGCATGTCCCATGAATTTCTTGTTTACCTCTTGCTTTCAAACAAATCTTGTGAGTTTTAGTGAAGTCTCAAATATCATACAGAAGAAGGGACAGCAAATTAATCAAGTGGGGAGCAGTACTGAGAGCACCTGCTGTTGCATTCACTTACATCTGTACAGCATGTGGGAAGTTGAGATTGTGTCCAGTTATTTGAAAGCATGTAAGAGTTAAGTTACTTTCTTATGTTCCTATGGGAACTGCTTTTAGTATTCTCATTTATAATCTCTCCAACTTCGCTTGTGGAGAAAGACCCAGTTAGTTCTAGGGGCTAACTGGTTAACCCCAGTTAGCACTAGGGGTAACCTCTGTTATGCTGTTCTAAAAAGAAAAAAAAAGTTTCCTGACTCTTTTCTTACTTTAAAAAAAAAAAAAAAAATCAGCCATTATGGTTTCATTGGCTCAATATATGATGTAGGGCAGTTCTGGGCTCAGTGACATGCTGTGCATACCCAAGACACTAAAGAGTGGGGGTGCATTCAATGGTTTTGCCAAGAAGCTACTGTGATAACATTGGAATAATTTTGTTTTGCATGACAGTAACAAAATAAGGTGAAAATATAGGGAAAGGGAAGGAAACTCTCCTTTTCTGCTTGTCCACAGCTGTAAGCACTAATAATTCTTAAAATCCTTACTGTGATGGAATTTAACAATGAAGCAAAACCAAAGTATCCTCAGATTTATCACAACCTATGCTTAGGAAATCAACTCATTGATTGCTTGTAAAGAATCACAGTAGATGACAAATGCATTGGCCTGGATTACATATTTAGATGTTTTGGATGGCACAGATTCCACAGTTTGTGAATTTGGAGAGAGAACACTAGATGTGAGTCCAAGATTGAAATTGCTCATAATCTCCTTATTCTGCAGAAATCATATGAAGGCAAGACTGAAAGCAGCTACTAAAATTTAGGATTATATATTAAAAATACAATCATTCCTGTTTTGGAATTAAGATAAGAACATGTTACATCATATTAAAACCACTATTAAAAGATTTTGAAATGCCTTCAGAACAGGCATTTCAAAGTGGAAGAAGATAATTTTAATTTCATATAAACTAAGGGAGAATTTGTGAGTCAAAGCCAAGTATCTTCACCTAAAAACAATTTTAAGTTCAGTTACCCACACAGAGGTATCTAATGTGTTTGAGACATCCTTGAAAATCCCATCCAACTCTTTTCTAAGAGGAGATAAGCCAGAGAAGTGTGGGTCTCCAAAAAGCAGTCTAATAGAATATATTGTTTGTAATAGAGGCTAGAAGCTGTATGCATGAGGTTTATCTATTTTTTCCAAGTATATTATCTGGCCTAATAAAAGATGCTAGAAATTCTGTCTAGAAACTTTGCCTTAACAGCCTCTACTATGTCTGTTTCTTTACAGTCATACCATAACCCAACAGTTATTTTCATCAATCATGTCTACTTCCCAAATTCTTGTGTCAGTCCCTCTCGCACCTTGAGGAATTTTGCATCCATCTCATCAAAGCCCAAGGGACTACAGAAGCCTAATACACCAATCCAGATCTCTTCACCCCTGAACCATTTTCTGACCTGATTTTTCCTTGAGGAAAAGTTTTCTCCTGGGCAATAGAAAGGGAACAAAACTTGTGAGTTTCCTAATTCTTATTCAGAAAGCACTGCTTGAGATGAAGAACCAAAGCACTACTTTTCTCTAGCTTTGTTCTGTCTGGCCATCTCACCCTCCATCAGTGGTTGAGGCAACTGGGTACCAGTCAGAGCTTGTCAGTAATTTGGTATGCAGCTGAGGCAGTTTGCTTTCTAGCATTATCTCCAGCTCAGCTGAAATCTGTTATCTCCCTACTTATAACACAAGCCAGCAGGAATGTTAATGGAAAATACTGAGCAATTTGTCAGTTCAAGCTAGCAATGCATACAAATGTCAGATCTGCCACAGGGAGAAGGTAGGGCTCTGAGCTGTTTTGTGTTTCTGAACATGCACTTGCCACAGTGCTACATCTTAGTTTTCTTAGCAACTGGTTTGCTGTTCCTTTGAATCAAAGGTGATTTTTTTTTACAGTAGATACATTTCATACTGGATGTGAGACTTGTTTCCTTCTGCTGGCAGACTGTTTCCAGCAAAAGGAAGGAAGCAGGTGTAGAGCCCACCAAGATCAGATGTACTGAAGAATAGACTAGGGTGCAGGAAAGGAGGTCATCACAGAGGAGGATGAAATTATATGTATTGAAAGATTGGCAAGAATCTTCAGTTTGTTTCACAGTATGGAGGTTATCTGGTAGCTGGAAAGTATTGTTTTTATTAGAGTGGGGAACTCAGTTGTACCCTGTGGATACTTCCTCTTATTCCTGGGAATTCTTGGTAGCAGCTTTTTGTGAGATACTGATTTAGGCACCAACCATCTGGGCCATGCAAGTTCTATAAAACCCTGAAATATATGATGCCATGTTTTCACTGCTGAAGGAACCTGTGCCATGCACTTAAAGCCAGTTCTGTTATTTCTCATCACTGATAAGGTACATTTTAGAGCAGGCAGCTGCCCTGTTCAATTTCAATAGGTTTTCTTGCATGTATAGGACACTCTGGCTTTGTCTAAGCTACAGACCCACAGGCACCTTCCATGCTCTCAGGTCCAAGACTATAAACCTTGCTTAATATCCACACAAGATCTCAGCTCACGATCACTGCCTTCTCCTATATCCTGGTTTGGAAGGAGAACTAAGCATAAAAATCAGCTGCTTGTCCTGATTTACCCTGTCCATATCCCTGGGCTGGATGTCCAGAAGGCACAAGGCAAGCAGTGATTGGCTGAGATATGGACTCAGGCATGTCAATGCCATGACTGAGTAGTAATAGAGCTAGTGGGATAAAGGGCACAAACGTTTTGGGATCTGCCCCTTAGAATTTTTCAGCAGCTGTTATTGCTTATGCTCTGGGTGATGTAAAGGGTCATGTCCATGTTCAGGATTTAAACTGCTGTAGAGGTATAACTTTTGCCCTTTTGTTCCTTGTGTTCTTGCTGATGAGTACTGTAGTTTTTTATCATTATTTCCTTAGTAAGAGGAGATACTTATCATTGGGCTTCTTTCTTCTTTTCTTATTTTATTACCTAAATCTCTAGTGTCCAGCTTAATTTGGTCCCGTGACAATCAAAAATCTCATTTAAAATAGCTTTTACTTATTTAAAGATGCTTCAAGCGTGACACCAGTTAAATTGACATGAAAATTTCAGAAAAAGAGCTTCAAAATTACTAGTTGTGTATATTATGCTTTACTTTTTTTTTTAAGGTAAATAAAGGAAAAGTCAAATTATGTAAATCTGGAAGCCTCAGAAATTAAATGAATTTGAAGTAACTATAGGTTTTAAAATGGAACAATGTGCAACAAGTCCAGCAGAGGATATACTCATTTGATTTATACACACGTAAAAAGACACATTTTGTGACATTCTGAGAATTTCATTAATATTTTAAAATCTGGCTGAGGACTCAAAATTACCAGCTAGTAAATTTTCCTATATAAGTCAGGAGCAGAATCAATTTTTCTAAAGTGCTGTCCTATTCTTGTCTTTCGTAGCAATTGGTCCTGAAGGGGTTTTTCCATCAACACATTCTTCTTTCTGGAGGATGAAAATTATTTCCATCCACTTTAAAGCAAAGCACAGTCTGTCAAAGCATAGTGACAAGATTTCCAGTGCAACACAAACTGAACTTCTTACAAACTTGTATATCAGAGAATTTAAAAATAATATTTTCAGCTCCACAATTGTCATTATTCTGATCACTTCCAATGATTTCATTCTTGTCAAAATTATAAGTAGAATTTGAAAATACATCTCTCATATGTCTTTTGGTTGCTTTACTGCTGCCTTTTTTTTCCCCTATGGTCTCTGCCAAACTTTCTTTTCCTTACTCTTCCTGTGTTATCCTTCTTCAGGTAAAACCTCAAATCTTATAAGCTTGTTGTCATGAATTGAGACTAAATCTTGACTTTCAATATTCAGGATGAAATTTCAGTTTAGCTTAATAAAATGATTTTTTTTTTCTCTGAAAGTTTAATGGTAAAAATATAAAGCTGGTGCAAATAGAGGACAAAGATGGTTTCATTCTCAGAATGTTTCTCTCAGAACAAATGTATCAGATTATGTCCTACAAAAGTATGAATTTTCTCTCACTCAGGAAAAGTAATGTTTGCCATATTTCTGAATCACTTTTTTGTGAAGCTGTAGTAGGTGATAACTCTGTAGCTGGTCTGTGAAGACATGATGAACACTGAAACTAACAGTCTCTTAATTTTTATTAAATTAAAAGTCAGTGTTAATTGGTCAATGCTAAGCATGCATTTTGTTCTATGAGAAAATGAGAGAGCTGCTATTTCTTTGATTCCAAAATTAGAAATCTACAATCTCCCACAATTTCATTAAATACCTATAAAACTAACACTAGTTTTCATTCTTCATGAAAAATATATCTATGCATCAAGTTCATCTTTTGACAGAAGTTGTCTGTCAGCATTTGCCCACACAGGTCACATCTGTCTCTCAGATGTAGCCAAGGAATAATTTGTGCTTAATTTACAGAAAAAAAAAAAAAAAACAAACACCATATTACAGGTATTTCAGAGTGTTACACATTCAGAAGCATGTTTTAAGCAGACATAATTTGTAAAATATTTATTTGCTTTCTATTTACCTTTAGATCTAGCTGTAGAACAAGGTTTTGCAGCAGATGTAATACACGCTGCCAACAGGAGCAGCCATGTTCCATAAGACCAAGGTTTCTTACGAAATCAGTAGATTTTTTAGCAAGATGACAGCTGTTTTTCCTTGGCATTAGTGATTACAAATCCCTAAGAGAATACTTTGGAGGCTTTATGACAATCCTGGCCAAAAACATAATTGAATGAGATCGCCATTCACATTCTGCAAAAACCAATTTGCTGAATACTTGTCATGTTCCATAGTTAGCATTGCCGCTTTCTGAAAATGGGAACAGACATCTCTGTCAAATGTCTGCCAAGCCTGTCATAACTTTAACAATAACCAGCAAATCCACAGTAGAAATGGCTGGTTGAGGAAACCAGCCATGTGATCACCTGTGTGGCAAACACCACGTGAAATGCCCAATGTTTCCCTCCTTGTCTCCTCAGTGACCCAGTGGAAGGCCAGGACCCACATCCCTTGCACTGGGATCTGCTACAAGGTGTGATGGCAGGTTTGCTCTGATGTCTCAGGATGTGTCATCAGACAAAAATTCCTCTCTTAATCCAGAGTAATGACCCAGACTGCAAATATTAATGGGTACTCAAGCACCTGGACTGGGACTCTGAGGTTTCTGAAACTCAGCTCTGTTTATATCGCTTTCTTGATTTACACCAGTGATGAAACTCAACTCCTGTCACCTGATGAGCTGTTGCGAGAACAGGACTGTGCCAGAGGCAGGTATTACTACTGTGCCAACCACCACAGCTTCTGCCATTCATTTCAATTCCATGACCTGAGTGCAGCAGAGCACTAAAATGTTGGTGTCTTTGGACTTGGAGCATCAAAAAGAATGGATTTCTTTGGGGTTTGATTTAGATTCATTCTCCCAGAACTGAGTTTATGTCCTCTTTGTGGTTATCCTAGAAACTGAGCTGTGCTAGGAGAAGAAGTGAGATTGGGCTCTAGGGCTTGAAGGAAGAACATCTTCTCTCAGCCAGATTTCTGCCAGGAATATGGAAGCACAACACAGTATCTATTTCCTCCTGGAACACAGTGTTCCCTGGATATAGATACACATACGGGTTGAGAGGGAACATCTCTTGCTGACTTATAGATTCGAGACTTTAGCCTTTATGACCAAGATTAGGCTATGTTTAGTAAAAATAGGAAAAAGGCCAATATATACCTATGGAATAATACATGTATAAATCTGAGCTATGTATATTTTAAATGAATATATTTTTCTAGATGAGTGTTATTCTGAGTCTGTCTCAAAATATATCAGCTTACCTTACAGGATCCCTAAATGCTTGCAGGAGGCACATCAGTGATAATTTGCCAAACCCTGATGCATTCAACCCAACCACTAGCAAACTAAATTCTACAAAACCCTCAAATACAGGTATATGCATGTGGAATAATCCTTAACCTAATTAACCATGATCCTTGCAAAGCACAGGCTTTAGTTTTTCTGACAGAGTGAGTCCTTTGACAGTATTAGAATGTAAAAGGAGGGTTGAGAAATATTTATATGCTGGGCAGGTGTTAAGTGCTGATGAGTTTACAACTGACAATTACATTTTAACAAAATGTGGATTTTAACAAAATTTGATTTTTTTTCTATCCACTCCTTTGCAAAAGGATAACAAATATTTGAATGGTAGTGCTTAAATATCCCCTGGATTTATGGATTATTGTGCTCTGAAAACATATTTTTGCTGTAGCATGCTGCAGATCTCTGAGAGAGAGAAGTGACATAGTGTGCAGTAGAAAAACCTTATTTAACATAAAAGAAATAAATGCTGGATTCCAGAATGTAAGGAGAGGAAATACAGCCTTGCATTTTTCCTTATATCCTAAGGTTTTCTGCCTTTAGATGAATTCTTTCATGAATCCATCCCCCCTGCCCTCATTATTTGGTTTTGTTGATGGGGGTTTTCTTTTGGGTTGTTTCTTTGGGTTTTTTTTCATTATCTGGAAAAAGGGACACTTTTTGTTAAGCACCTATGGAATTACAGACCATGACAGATGACAAAGATAATGGGGTATGGCCAATAACAATACCCTTGCAGAAGTAGCAATGATTTCTTCTCTTTCTGAAGGTAAAATCTTGTAGCAATTTTTCTACCTGTTCCTGTTGAGTGCAGCCAAAAGATGGCAGCATTTTATTCAGCATCGAGGTGTAGCCTTGGGATTAATCACAGGCTGCAACTCAACACCCTTTCTGAGAGGAAGCAAAAAAAGTGCAACCTCTAATGGAGTAGATAGAATTTCATTTTAATCCTTGCTGAATATTAACCATACCAAAATGTGCTTATACTGTAAGTAAGAATAATTGCTATTGTATTTTTTCAGTAGTTTAATTTAAAACTGTTGAACTATAATTTGGAGAGATTAGAATCAGATTTTGTCCACATGCTTTTGTGTTTCCCATCAACTCACAGCTGTAGTCAGTCCTGAAATTCAATCTGATAATTTTGGACATGTGAAAGGAGAGATGTGGAAAATTTTGATAACTCCACAGGAGTTTTCTCTGCAGTGAAACCTATATAGATTTTTTTGTTTGTTTGTTTAATAATCACTTGCAGCAAACTTTCCATTCCCATGAGATGCAGATCAGCATTATTTCAATCACAGAAATGTAGAAAGTGAGGCCAATAGAGTTATCCAGCTTCTTAACTGGTGCCTTCTTGGCATCCTTTACTTGGATATCTGCATAAATTTTTCCAAATGCCACAAAGCACTCCTGCAGGTGTGAAACACATTTGAAACCTCAGCCTGAGTTGACTCATGATGTACTAGAACTTTCTGTACATAATTGCCTTTGATTCTGGACCACATTATAAAGGGATCTCAAACCCTTGCAACTAGCTTTACAAAACAGGTAGCTTAGCTGACACTATGAAACACATCAAGTTGTTTATATCTTAATTAGTAAAAAAAAAAATGAAGTATTTTCTTTTCCCTCCGGGTTTTTTTTTTTCCCCAAGTTTATCAACACTAATGGTTTTGCTAAAGTCTTTGCAGTTACTTTCCAGGTGACATCTTGCAACCTCTGTAGGTAAACCAGCTAATCAATGACTGCAATAATACTTAGATTTAAGTGTACTTAGATTTAAGGGTATTAGTGTGCAATAGCTTGTCTAGCTTTGTCTTAAAGCTTTTCAGAGTCACTTGGCTAATTCAGATGAAGAAAACATTCTTCTCAGGTCGGCTGTCTGTTTGCCTTGAGGCTCAAAAAGCCTCCTAGATACTGATTGACGTTTTGAGGCCTATCAGAGTAATTAAGAGGGCTTATTTTCAATTTGTAAATGCAGCCCTGGTGTTGTGCGCTGAATACTTCATCTGTGATGCTGGTAGATGTCTGCACTTGTTGATTTTGGATCAATGCACCAGTCCCAGCTCTCAGCCTGTGTGAGCACATGCCTGTGATGCCACTGATGCCACTTGCATCAATGGCACTCAGATGAAAACTGTTCAAGCAGCCTGGAACTCATAGATTATCCATTACCATCACTACAGAGTCCCCATAGGGACTGTGGGCAACAGGTTCTCACCAGCACCATTCAGTAAATCTTTTTGTTTACTGGTTTTCATAATCTTTTAACACTAGGGAGAAATGCTTTCAGCTTAAAACAAATGGCAGGCTGTTTTGCACTGGAGAAAAAAATTATTGCATGGGAATGTAAAGATCTTCAGCTGATCCAGACAGGGTGTGAGAGACCAGCCAAAGTTGCTTGTACTAACAAGCAATGAGTTTCAAGCTTTTCAGGAAATCATTTTATAAGATGCTACAAAATTAGGTCACTCTACCGAAAAGGTTCTTCATACTTTATTGATGGCAGAACTTTGTTAAATATGATCACTGTGTGTAAGAGGCTACTCAACCCCTATTATCTGTAAAACTTGTTCAAGTTGATCATTACATCTTGGCTATAGAGAAACTGAAAATAATCAAGGCAGAGGAACCAATGGTGTGAACAATCATTGTCCTGAGGAGCAGAAGAAATTAAGGGGTCCTGTAAGTCCTCATCCCTTACCTGTGACCTAACCAAGATGACACAATCATCTGCTTTTTACTCTTTGAGGGGTCTGACTGCAGCCCCATTTTTCTTTGAGACAAAGGAGAATAATATCACTCATGCACAGAGCTTTGGCCCTGTGAGGTTAAGCAGTCAAACTCTGGGCTGCTGAGGAGATGCCAGGGAAAACAGGCAAGGTTATGAGTTCCAAAAGGGTTAATAAATCAAACTCAAGCCAAGAGATGTTAGAAAGTTTTCTACACCATCAGTTTCTTTTAATTTGGTTATTTTTAACCGTCAAAGTAAATCTGAGAGTAGCTGTGACTGTTAGTGACACTGAAATAACAGTCTCAGTGGAAATAAAGCCTTGGCACATGGAATGAGTTAATGCACTTGAACATAATTCTCAACACAGAAAATATTGTCTAGAGGTTTATTTATGGGCAGTGAGCATAAAGAGTCTGTCCATTTGGCCAGCCAGAGCTTCCAGTGGGAATGCAAGTGAAGCTGAATATTAGGGTCATCAGATCTCCAGCCACAAACAAAGTCTTTCTTTCCAGAAAGAAAGCAAACCTCTGGACCTCCCTCTTTCTGCAAAGTGAAAGAAACACATTATTATTTTTGCAGACTGGAGAACTGTTCTTCTTCAGTGCAGTTTTTCTTCTATTTGTAACCTAATTCCACCCTTTCCTGAATATGAATCACACCAGAGTTGACGGAGAACACATAGACACTTAATGCAATTTGACCCAAGGTTTCTACACACATAATTATTGGGAGTCTTCCCCTAGGATCCACTGGCATGACAGCAACCTGAGAAGGTAAAAAACAGAAAATAAAATTACTCTGAAACATTTTTCTATGTCACAGGCTTGTGGTCCTAAGTGTGTATATATATCTACTGAGTTGTAGCATTTTGATTTGGACAAAAAGTCCTAAAAAATGCCACTTATGAAAAAATCCTTGGCATGTTTAGTTGCAATTTCATGCCTGACACCAAAGCAACTGGACAGAAAAATGAAGGAACTAACTTCTTCTTTCCAAGTTTTCATGTCACTCGGGTGTTGATTTAAGAACCTGATTTTCTTCCATCTGGAAAAATAAACTAGGTTGATGCACTTTTTTTCATTCCCAAAGTTTTATATGGGTTTATAATGGGTTATTTTGTGACAAGCACTTTAATTTTAGAAATTATTTTTTTAGAAATAACTACTGGAGAAAACTGACAGACAGCTCTGAACATTCATGAAACTCTAGATTTAATCCAAGATTTTCAATGCTTACATAGTCTGTTCCTCATTTGCAGCCTATTGCACCTAGAGTGTTTTCCCCACTGGAACAGAAACCAAACCACCTTTTATTTGTGTAAAATCTGAGTACAGCGTGCCATAGGCATTACAAAATTTCACTGTTGGTTCTTGTTTCTCCATTACTTCACCCCATATTATATTAGACTACTAAAGAAAGAGGTGTTACAATTCCACCTCAAAGTTCTACTGACTTCATTCGTAACCTGAATATCCATCAAGGACAAGATTTCCAAGATTTCCATTTATCATGAAGAATAATAGCTGCTTTCTCTTGGTCTTCTCAAGAGGACTGTCAGAAGAACGTCTGCAGTTTCTAATAAAAAGTGAAAGAGTACTGCTCCAGTTAAGCTGAGAAATAAAAGCTAGTAAAAACCTACTATAGATTGCTAAATTCCATCTGATTAGCAAGAGATTACATTTTCTTTTGCTGTCTCTCAGCATTTAGCTTTCCTCACAGGATCTGCATTAGCAGTACAGCTAAAATAGGCACTTAACCAAATTACATGGTTTCAGTCATAGATTTCTATTAAGATGAACTTTCTATAAATTAGTCAGATGTACTCTTGATGATTTTGTGTGACTCCAGCTGCTAATTAAAAGTGGTGGTGGCCAGCAGAGCAGGGTGAAATCACGTCTCCTGTAGCGATCGATATTCTCCTCCAGAAGCACTTTGTCCCTCCAAGCCTGTGCTGAAGTCATTGTTACCACTTCCATTGAACTGGATAGGGCCAATCGAGTATGCTTTAAGTAAACAAAGTTTACATCTAAAGAAAAGCTTGGCAGGACTTAGGCTGCAACAGCCAAATGCATGAATCTGAGACCTTCACTCCACACCCACTGAAACCAGAAGGCTTCCAAACTTTTGTTTGATGGGAAATTTCTCAAGCCTCTCTGGCTCTGTTTCTGCATGTATCCAGAGCAGTGCTTGTCAAGCAGTGGGTGGCTCACACTGGCCAGTGTCTCAGAAGTTTGCTGTCCCTGCACAGAGTGCAGAGATACTGAGCTGCTTATGGAACGAGCTGCACTATCACAGCCTGGTTAGCATCACTGAGCCAGTCAGCCCTCATCACTCCTCCCTGCAATGGAGATGTTCACATGGAAGTCCCTTTTGCCTCAGTATAAGTTAGTGTTCTCACCTGAACAAATTCAGCAGGAGGAGCCTTCATCCAAGCTGAAGCTGTCCTTGGATTCCTGGATTGGTCCTTGAGGCCTTCTTTTCCATTTATATTGAAGGGAGCGCTGTTTAAAGCAAAAGCAGAATCTCAAACCACTCCTCCATGAAATGTGCACTCTTCAAGCACTTTCTCTTCACATGTCATGCTCCTTGTATTCCCTCTGTTCCAAGGCAGAGTTCCAGTGGGAAAGTGGAGGTGCATGGTGTGGCAGTTGTTGCCACTTTCCTTGGCAGTAGAGGGCTCAACTTCAGTGCTAAACGGGAGCTTTTCACAACTTCCCTATGATTCTTTTTTTAATAAATAAATACCATCAAATAAGGTCATGCCAGAAGAAGGTGAAAAATGTTCCTAGATCTGTATTTCCTTTTTTTCTTGCATGAGCTGTAGCTGCTGAGTCTGCCAGAGGCACACACTGGCCTGCTTTCATGTCATTTCATGCCCTGCTGGCAATGTCACCTATTTGGCAGCATCCTGCCACCGTGAAAAAGCAGGTCATGCCAGGTGCTCTCCTGTAGCCTTGGTGCTCACTCCAAGGCACAGCACAGAAACCTGTGCTGCTGCTCACAAACCTCCACACCTGTGGCATCACGTGGGCATTCAGAATATGGATAACTCATGGAATATGGGACAAAGAGAAAAGGAATACCAACACTTTCTCTTTTCTGAATTTGACAAGAAAACTTTAGACATTCCTCAGTTCCTACAAATGACAGCAATACATGCAGAAGGTCTGCGTTTGTGTTCCATTTCACGTCAGGGGTGTGCTTTTGGAGGAATTATTCCAATTTTCACGACTTATCTGTGCTTCATTTTAGAGGGAATCGTTCTTGCAGATGACAGGAAACCAAAAGACACATAGCCAGAGCATATCTAGCATGCCTAGTCATCAACAGCCCCATAAAATGCAAATGGTGTGTGAATGAGATACTCAGATCCAGCTGTTACTTTCTACAGGAATTTTCATTGCCCTCACTAACACAAAGCCAAAGCTGACTGCTCCCAGCTCAAGTATCTTCAGCCACACCAGAGCTCAACCTTTCCCACCATGCAGCTCTGTCCCTTCCTGTGGGTGAAAAACTTCACGCCTGGATTCTGCTGGAGCTAACCCTGCATAAGGAGCATTTATAGCCTTTAAAAAATAAAATTAAAATAAACGTCACAAATGTCTTCATGCTGAAAAATTGGAAAATTCTTAAATCAAGAAGATGCTCTGTATGGAAAAAAAATCTTTGTAGGAACCGGTCGTCTGATGAACACTGCACTTTAGCAGACAAAGTTTTGCCCATAAACTAAGTTTGGGAATTTTTTATGATGAAACAGAGAAAGCAAACTTTGGGAACCCTGTTTGGTCCAGTTTATCTTAATCTAAACTGCAAATCTCATAGCTACTTGTTGAAATAATATATGCTAAAATTATATTTTTCCTGAAAACTAGTAAAAAAATGCATATTTGAAAATCTGATAGACTGTAGGCATTTTTTTCTCTTCTTTGTTGGAGCCAAAAGAATGTGTTGTTTCAGGGTTTTTTAGCCAGTACAATACAATACTATTGTTAATTTCTTCTGTCTAAAACAAGCCACCCTTAACTGAGTCATAAAATTTTCCCACTAAACTGTGGGAAACCATTTAGAACATAAGAATATAAATAATGCTGTAGAGACAAAGAAAATCAATTACCAGTGCCAGAACCATCTGAAAATATCGTTCTGGAATGACTCAACAATCTAATAGGTTCCATTTCTGCTTTCCTTAGAAAACCTATTATTTCAGCTTCTCTCATAATGTGGTATAACTCAATCTTCAAATTGTTTGCTTTGACCCTTTCAAAAGGCTGAATAGACTTTAGAACTTTAGGACTTTAGGCATCTGTGCATTTGGTCTTATGCCAGCTTTCCTCTTTTGCATAAATGTTTCATCTTCCCATAATATCTACCCACAGAAGCAGTTTAACAGAGGAATTGTATCCTTCCTCAACCTTTTCTTACTAGACTATGTAAACTATGGATATCTATCCCTTCAGTGGAGTTTATTCTGAACTGTGGAACCTAAGAACAGTATGGATACATTCATGGGTTGCTGTGCCTGACCTAATATGTCTCTCAGCTGGCACTATCACCCTTCTTAGATTAATTTCTGCTGTGCTCTTTTGACATAACACCTTCCCAAGAGTTTTGAAGTTTTCATCATCAGCAACTTGCAGTATCAACACCATAGCTTTGATATCTCACTTCCTTCACCTTCCTGGCACCACCTGCAGGTGGAATATGGATGCAGACATGGATGGAAATTAAAATGGAATGACATGAAACTGGTATCTGAAATGAGACCAGAGGAGCACGCAGAGCTTCTGAAGTTCTGTGAACTCTCATCTCCTGTGAGAAAGGTGTGAACACATATTCTGTTCAAAAGGGCTGAACAGATGGCTTTTTAACCATTTATCTCCGTCAATATGAACTTAATTCTTCAAACGTGCAATAGAAATGTGTCTGCACTGCAAAACAGAAAAATTTACCAGGATCATGTAAATAAGATCAGTGATAACAGATGCATAAACAAACACGATATCATGGCATTCAATTTTCATTTGGCAGCTATCTCAAAAGCTGTTCCTTTGGGAAAGTTACCACACATAACAAGTCTTTACTAACCCATATAAATAAATTTGTCTGGTTCCTAATTGCCTTGTTACTGATGTAAGTTGGAAAACTGCCATCTCAGAGAGCAGGCTTGGGCTCTGAGCACTGTTACAAAGTTTCTGGCTTTGCACTGAGGTGTGTGGTGGCTCTTGAAGTCAGAGTCCATCCATACACAGACCAACAGAAGGGGTTTGATGGCTGAAATTCACAGCAAATCCCATTCTGATTGTCAGATGTTTTCACCAAAAAACCCAGTTTTCTGTACCATGTCTTGAATGATGGTGAATTCTCTCAGATGAATATATACACATGAAATTGAGTGTATTTTTTTCAGTTAGCTGTATCTGTTTAGAGTATTAGGTAGATTTCTTCAAGACAATTCATGCAAAAAAGTGTTGCAAATGCAATACCAAAAGATTCAACTGCAATAAACATGCCAGCAGTATCAAACAGTCATATCAACAATGTGAGAACAGTGTAGAAAAGTGACAAAAAGCAATAAATATGGAAAAACTGTCATGACTTCCTTGTACTTGTACCATTTGTGGTCAGAGTTTTCAGATTTTGTATTTTTCCCAACAGTAAGCATTGCAGAAGAGAGTCTGTAGGTATCACCTTATGTGAAGTGAGAAACTGAAATGTTCAGGCTTTTGTTTCCTTGGGAAACGAGGGAAAGGAACAGAGAAACATCTGTGTTTCCTTGGTAAGAAGGCATAAAGGATGCAAAAAACTGCAGCTTATGGGCTCTGATGGGACCAAATACACTTGAACATATAGGAAATGGTGACTGGAGAAGAGATTGCTTGAAATTAATTTAAGAGAATTATGAGAGCCTGGAGCCAGCAAAGAGAGAGGAGGTGGTAGTCCATCTCTGGTTATCTAACAATATCTGCATATTGATCTGGCTTTGAAAAACGAAGCCAGGACCTCAGTTGAGAAAGTTTGCAGAGTCTAACACAAATATGCATCAGTCATTATTCAGGATCTTGCATTAAGGACACAACCCCAGTTCAGAGAGAGCTGTGTGAGGCTGGAGCTTTGGGTAGCTTTATTATAGAAATAAATTCAGGAAGCCACTTGGAGCTCTGTCTCTTGAGATTACCTTTGCAGAACCTTGTACAAACATGCAGGAAGTGACAAAATGTGAAGTGGCAAAAAAGAGAAAACAGACACTTTCATGAAATAATAATTCATAACAAGATCAGGAATAATTTTAAAATACTATACCCATTTTAATAATTTCTTCTCTTTTTTCCTTTTCACTAATTTTTTTCATTTTGCTCTTGTTTTCTCTCCAGTTCACAGAATGGGCTTGTTGGAAGGTTCATTAAGGCAGTAAAAGCTAGTGGATACTTGTATCTTTTCATCTGTCAGAGCAAAGTCAGTATATGAAATCTTATGAAGATTCTTATAAAATCAGCCATTGCTGTCACCAGTTACAAAGAACTTCCTGCAATGTTTTCCTTTCTAAATTTAGAGGAGTGCATAGAAGAAAGGGTGCAAGTCAAAAAATACAGAGACAATTCCAGAAATATAAAACAGAAGGTAAAAGCTTATCAAACATTCTTAAATTCACAGGACACTCTTTGATAAGCATCAAAATGTCATATTTTGTAATTCATCTGGATGCTTATGCCCTAAGGGATCTATGTTCATCTGAAATAAAGAAAAACAGATGCTAACTCAAATATAAACACTGGCATGAAGAGCTCATGTTCTAAAACCTTATTTTATTCTTTGCTTCTCCTTTGGGTAGTGTAGCTGGGACAACACCACAGGGGCTCAGATTGAACATAAGTATATTGGCTATTTATGCTCAGCTTGTCCTGTGGTGTCCCCTTCTCTGGCTACATTGCTTGCAGCACTTAAAAACTATCCCTTTGACTTGGAACTTTAGGGTTAGCTTGATAATCTACATGAGAGCACCCAGATGAGGTGACACACCTCATCTGAGGAAAACTTCTATGGGGAAGTCTAAGAAAATGTCTTACAGGTAATTCTGCCAAGATCAGCAAAATATCCTGAGAAACTGGTTGGTGCAAAGCTGGCCCAACTGCATGTGCCCAGCTGGCTGAGGAGAGCTGCATCATGGCAGTGGAGCTGGCTGAAGTTTAGTTGCTGCCCAATTATGCTTTGTAATGTGTAGTCAGACACACAGACTGTGAGTCAGTTGTGAGTCAGACACACAGAGGATAGATGCTGCATCCAAAGCTGTGGCAGCTGCTAGAAACAAAGCCTGGGATGAATTTCTTTAGGTCTGTCACCCACTGTGATAAATTCAGGCAGCTGAGCCTGCACACATTCACTTGCAAATGGCAGCTGACATTTCCTAACACTATTACATGGAGAAACCATGACAGATGGACA
Organism: Vidua macroura; assembly: GCF_024509145.1. NCBI lineage: Eukaryota > Metazoa > Chordata > Aves > Passeriformes > Viduidae > Vidua > Vidua macroura. Next base: position 27,994,066 of record NC_071572.1, read on the forward strand.
ATCTTGTCAGGAGCAGCATTTGCTCATTTGCTTTCTGTGCTACTGTGCTGAAATTCAAGATAACTTGAAAAAATAGCTTTATTAAAAATGTGCAAGTTGCAAATCTGAACACTTCAGAAGTTTCGAAAGTGTCCTTATGGCCCCTTCCACATATGAACCACTATAAATCTTTAATTACATGCTCACACACAGTTTTGCACTGAACCTTGTGTTGGGCAGTAGTTGGATATTCAGTGTTTCTCTTTCTGTCATTCAGAGGGACCTAGTTAAACACGTTTCACCCAAACTGAACACAGAAAATTGTACTTGATGAACCTGTGATGTTTCCACCATTGTCACTGAAAGTGACAGAGAATGACATAAGTCTTAACCTTGTTTCAATGATCCTTTTCCTTATTTAAATATTCCTTATTTAAAGTGGGGGAAATGAGCTACAGGCAGAGAGTGGTCAAAGTTGCCAAGTGTCCATCCAACTGCAAGAGTCCAACTTGAGACTGAACTTTTCTTATAAAATTTTATTATCAAGCATAATCCACCCTTTCACCCCTTGCTGGTTAAAGGTATTGCTGGTACAGTTAATGTGTCCTATCTCCTGTGCTGTGTTTCCCAGACACTTCAATTCTGTTTTGTGGGACTGGCTTAATGTATTATCTTGTACCAATTAATGTCAATAGCTTGTCAATAGCAGCTGAGGTTGCCATTTCTGTAATTCATTTAAGAGTCTTCCTAGCAGTGCTTTGTACAAGCACTGCTAGGAAATGTACAAGTGCTTCGTACTGCATCACCTTCCTCCTCAGAAGCTAATGTCTTAATGGAATCTTCTATGAAGGGCTAAGAAATAAATGTGGACTGACTTTTCATGGCTGTCACCCTCCAGAATGACAGCAAGGAAAAGCTAACATGGTATAATGCTACATTGCCACTGCCTGTGCTAGATCTGCTACAGGCATGTGTAACCCCACAATGTCAGAGTCTTGTTTTGACAGTACAAAATGTTTTCAAAGGGTGCTTTGCCACATGCTCACAATTAGTCTTAATGGAAATTTAGAATTTCTGTTTTGGAAATTCTCACAATGAAAATTAAATATAATCTGAAAGTTAACCAACATTTTAAACTTAAATGGCTACAATTTTTCTCTTACCCACAGGACACTTTCATGAAAGAAAACATAGTGAGCATTGTGAAGCACAGCTTCTTCTGAAGATGGAATTCTTCATTTTGCATTCCTACAGAGCATGCTGCCTGAGCTACCAACGCTTTCTGTGCTGTACCATCAGAGAGGAGAGAGCACAACATGAAGTCCAGAACTGGGCCTGCCCAGAAGCCAGCCTTCTGAGCACAGCTTCTCAAAGGATCTATGGTTTCTGTTTTACTCAAACACCTGGAGGTGGAGTTCACTTATTCAAACATAGTATTATATTTCAACTTTCCTGCTAGAAGCTTGAAGCTTGAAGCATTCCACAAAGAAACTTTAGCCCTACTATAATCTTTTCAACTCAGTATTTTCTACCAATTCATTTCAAAGGAAATTACTCTCCCATTATTAATATTTATTATCTTTCACTTGCTTATTTCTCTGATGTTTTTTTCTTGTAAGGAAACCTAATATGGTATCCTTTCTCAATTCCCCAAGAAACTCCAGTACCTTCTGAGAACACCTGTTTTTCCCATTCCTTTCCTTCCCTGTTTTTGCCTGCTAAAGCCTGTGAGATTTTGAATGAGTTAAATGAAATATGTGAAGGTTTTGCTCTCCCCTTGTGGTTTCTGGTATAAAGAGTACTGTATACCTTCATTTAAAAGAACTCATACTCTTTGTTTCCAGGTGTTTTTTTGAGTTCTCAGCTGCTGCTTGAGGAGGAAAGTCAGACAAGAAATCAGGGGCAACTTGGTAATGTCTGACAGTGGTTGAACATGAGCCACTGTGTGCCCAGGTGGTCACAAAGTCCAATGGCAACCTGGCCTGTACCAGCAATAGTGTGGCCAGCAGGAGCAGGGCAGGGGCACTGATGCCTCTGTACTCGGCATTGGTGAGACCTCACCTCAAATCCTGTGCTCAGTTCTGGATCCCTCATGACAAGAAAGACACTGAGGTGCTGGAGTGTGTTCAGAGAAGGCCAGTGGAGCTGGTGAAGAGTCTGGAGCACAAGTCTTATGTGGAGTGGCTGAGAGATCCATAGGGTTTTCTGCAGGTTTTAAAGCAATGTTGACCTTTCAGTCCTTAAAACTTCTTTGGAGTTGTAGAGTATGAGAGTTAATAATGGTGCTGAGCTCATCTTAAATTCATTCCCATGTACTTGCAAAACACTGGTACAATCTTTAATTCATATTTCTCCTTCATCCTCTGTGATTGGCACAAATTTCAGACCTTGGTTTGCAAAGTGCTGCAAACTGGGAATCTTGCTGCGGTTTTTATCGAATTAGCATCCTGGTTTGAGCTATTAAATTCATACTCCACACTTCAGTGTCTCATTCAGAGAGATTTTCACAGTATTTAATCTGGCATGTGCTTGGAGATTTACTGCTCTTAAAAGAGAAAGCCCTAACTTTCATAAATAATTGTCAAAACCCCTACCTTTTCCTGTCCAGAAGGCAGCACTCTGGAGCTGTCTTTGCAGGTATTTTTACAACTTCTAACAAAGGACTGCATGGAGACAACCACATAGGAGCATTCCCTAAAACCACAGCTTAGAACGCACTACGCTTAAATTAACTAAGTTGAGGATGGCTTCAATATTTAAAAAGCTTAAGGACCCTGGGATGGTCAGTGGCATAAGAGTGTCCATTTTGCCCTGACTGTATTCACAAAATGGGACTTCTTACCATGTGAACAATGATCACTTTATTTTCTTCTTTACTGTCTCAGCATCATGGAACAGTATTAGCAGTTCTGCTCCTTTTTTTTTTTTTTTTTCTCCGTTGAGTGAAAACAAGAGATTTAGATGAATTACTAGAGTCTGCAGGGCATGGCTTCAACCTAGAGTGCTAGAAGAAAAGTCAAGAAACAGCTAGAAAGTGGCCATTTTATTTTTCATTGTGTAGTATTGATTGGGGGGAAAACTTTTTCAAATTATGCCAGTAAACATAAAGGGAAAAGGCAAAAACATTACCAAGAATCTTCAATATCAGAAAGAAAATAATTATCTATCCATTTGCTACGGAAATAAAGCCTCAGTATGACTTGTCAGGATCACTGTCCATGAAGGCAGAAGGCATATCATGGAGTAATGGAATGGAGGTGCAAAAGGGATATTGACAAGCTGACAAGAAGGTAATAATCGGGCTATCATACCAGTCCCAGTGAGAGAACTGGGCATCTACAGAGGTTAAATGGAGAGCAGGAAAAGCTGGGACTGCAAAAGAGGGAGAAGATGTGAGGAACAATGGTGGAGAGGGGCTGAAGAGAAGACATCAGGAAGAACTGGGACTGACTGAGACGACAGTGTAGACAAGGAAACAAAAGAAGCTGAGATACCTTCTGAAAGTGTTGGTGAAAGGAAGAAAGAATAAAATAAGAAAATGTGTATGTGAGATAGAGGGGGCAGGCAGAAAGGGCCTGAGAAGTGATAGGGCACCTGAAAAAGAACTGGCTACAAGAGGACACAAGAGCCAGGAGGAGGAGAGGAGAGGAGCTAGAGGAAGTAAGACTAGAGCTGGATGGATAAGAGAAGGGCATGGTGGAAAGGAATGAACAGAGGAATACCTGGATAACAGTGTACCATCAGGTAAAATCTAGAGCTGGGCTGTGACTAGAGCATGTCCTGTCTCCTGTCTGGTGAGTGCATGTGGATTGCCTTCAATGAAAGCCAAGATGTGATAGACAAATCAAGGGCAAAGACACATCCAACAGGAGGCTACATCTTAGCTGGGTGTACTCCTGGATCCAGGCAATTGGAAGCATTCCAACATCCACAATTGAAATGCAGCCTCTCTATGTTCAAATGGCCAAAGTCCCTGTTGTCAATCTGAAGGCTCAAAACTGGGCTGCTGCCACAGGTGAGGAGAAAAACTCAGTAGAAAGAGGTAAAATATATGGATTGTTTTCTGAGAACATGATTGTTATGGCAGTCAAATATCTTCATGCAACCTTATGACAAAATGAATGTCTCTCATGTAAACTCATTTTGAGTTCCTTGTATTGTGAAGAAAATCTTAAAAAATTATAATGGTAAATGTCCATATCATAATTATGGAAAGTGTTTAGTGCATTCATGGCAATGAGGTGTTACAGTGCTCAGTTCAGCCTGATCTATAGGGCTGACATTTTTGAATGCAATTTTCATTTAGTTTGCTTTTAAACACAGAATTCAGTTACAACTCAGTACATCAGCTTGGAAGAACAAAGGCATGTGTCGCCCTGTTCTTTTGAAAGTTTTAAAGTTCTTCTAAAAGTTTTCTATACCTTCTGATGTTTACATATTTCTACTGGAGTTTCTCACACACTGTCATGTAAATAATAATTGTTTTGCATTCTTTGTGGGAGGAGAGAATCAATAGACTGTTAGTTTGACCAGTGTGGTTAGAGAAGTATCAATTTCATCCTCCAATCCATTGTCACTTTTAGAATTCTATACATTACGAGGTCAGAAATAAACTTCCTCTCTTTTCCCTCTTTTGCATCTAGCATAAATGTGAGTTATTTCGTGTTGTAGTGCAACAGGCATGAGTTCACAGCACCCAAACTGTATTGTTACACCATGGGTCTCTGCTGTCTAGCTACCTTTTTTAAAACTGAAAGTGGAACATGATTTTAAAGGATCAGTAGGTTCAGTGAATAAATTGAAACTCAGTGTGATAAGAAGCTCTAAAAGGAACCCATTATTCCAGCTACTTGGATCAGAGTTGGCAACACTCTTGAGTGCTCCTCAGAGCACACAAAACCACTCAGGTGCACCTATTTTAGTTACCTCCTGGCTTCTTAGGAGGGCAATTTTTAACAATTGAAAGATTTTGATTGAGACAAGAGGTCAGTGCCTATTGTCTCAATTTAGACATTAAGTGGTAACTTAGGTGCTGAATGAGGCATAAGCAGGCTACAGCCACAGCTCCTGTCAGTATCTAAAGTGCATCCCAGAGTGATAAAGGCACACAAGACAAGAAATGAGCTCAGCAACAGCAATACCTGCAAGCAAATGCCAGGTTTGAACTCTGGCACAGTGGTTCCCCAAGAAAAGGTAAAAACTGAGCCTGAATCACTTTTCAGAAATAGACTCATCACTTGGTTAAAAACTTTGAATTCAGTGGATAACCTGAAGCACCAGCTCATAAGCAGCCACTGTTCCCTTTTTCTGCCCAGCCTTTTCTCAGCAGCAGATCAATCAGCCTAGGCTAACTGAAATTATTATTTTTAACATATGGGCATAAATTATTATTTTTAACAGACTCCAACTGGACAGGCTCTGCAACCTCTTGCTGAGAGTGAATTTAGTTGCAAAAGTAAGCAGAGACAGTTCCTGTGCTAATACAGAAAAATCATACGCTGCTTTGCAGACCAGGGTGACACAATCATTGCACACAAATGTGCCCATAACCTTCCACATGTTTCTTCTGAAGTCTGGCTGCCACAGGGACTCCAACCCAAGACTTCTTCCTTTTAGTAGAACATGTTTTTCAAGACTTATGGAAGAAAATCTTACCTCTGCTAGTATAAATAATCTGAGGGACGAACACATTCCTCCATGCCTTGTGCTCCTCTGGAAATGAAAATAGAAATAAAGTTCTTTAAACATACTTCTGTACATTCCTGTATTATCTCTTCAAATTTAGCCATCATTATTTTCCTGTTCCCTTGTACTGAGACTATTAAGAATAATTGTAAGATAATTTGAATTGACTATTCAAAATGTGCTCTTAAAAGTGGGGAGTTTTTTCACCAAAATGTCTGTTATCTTTGTTTTGTAAAACCTTCTGGGCGAAAGAAGGCATCAATAGCAATTTTAATCTAGATCAGAGTTCCCTCTTAATGAGCCAACATACAAACCTACTAGTAAAAGTCAGAGCTGGATTTCTGCCTGATCTGATTCTTTTCCAGTAGTCATGTAGAAAAAAAGGAAAGACCCAGAACATGTTAAATAGTAGTAAGGGGCCTTAGAATGGGCCTTGTATGTAAGAGAAGAATAATTTATTCACTGATTAACCAGAAGTGTGCAGTGGTTACCAAGTATAAACTTGTTTATCTGTCAGATACTTGCATGAACTCATTTCTGTTCTTGACATACTTTTACTTGTTCCACTGGTTTCATACATTGTAAGAATTCTCAGTAAAGATTATGCTTTCTTACAGGGATAGGCAGCTGTATAGAAATGAGTATAAAGTTGTTCTGAAAAAAATATTATTTAAAACAAGTGCATTGTGAGCTTTCTCATGGAAACAAAGAATCTTGTTAAAATACACACATCAAATATCATCATGCTTTGTGTGACAATTGGAAAGTATTTAAATTCAGAATAATATCAGCAATACAGCTTTTTGTGAGAGAAGCGGGGGAAAGATTACTTCCAGGCAGAAGGAGGAACAGATATGAATTAAAATATGCAGTAGAGAGTAACAGGCTATTAAACTATCCTCTATGCAGATACACCCCAAATACAAGGCCTATAGGTTAGAAATTGAAGTTCTTTCAAGTCCTTACTAATCACTATGTCAGGAGGCAGCAGTAAAGTCATGGGATGTCAAAAAAAAAAAAAAAGTGAATTTTGTTCCCTAGGAGGACAACTTCAGACATCTGAAGATATTTACCCGTTTCTGTGGAGTCTAAGGATTATACCCAAGAGGGAGAATTAGCAGTTACTATTTGAGAACAGACTCTGGGGACACAAAATATCAAGTCACATATGTAAAATGGAAAAGACTGCCATTGCATTTATTAACTTTTTAAGCACTGTCAAGCATAGATGCAGATCAGTGGTGTAATATGGGGTTGGCATCCCCAGAGAGAACACCTTGGATCCTGCCACCAGGCAGGTGAAAATCATCACTCTGAGACCAAAATGCTCCAGAAAAGTTATAAATAACCTCATTTTTATCCTATAAAAGAGACTGGTGACTCTGGTTGTTCTGCTAGATGATTTATGATCGACTCTAGCTAGAAGACAGAAAGATTCTTTATATGTATGCAACAGATTCTTAAGGCAGAAGCTGAGCTCCTTTTTCAATATCTTTTCCCACTGTTAGACAAGACATAGGCTGTGCATTTAATTTCTACTGAATTAATAGCACGATGTGGATTACATCAGACTTCTCTTTAAGAGCTATTTGGTGTCAGAACATTAATTCATTTTAAATATACAGGAAATGATGCAGACAAGACAGGTTTTTTCTCTGCTAGAAAAATAAAGCAAAGTTCATGAGAGGACTTGAACCAAAGTAATGTCATTATTACAGGAGAATTAATGTGACATGCAGCACAAACCACAGACAAAAAGGACTAACAGACAGGATAGAGAATTGTCCGTCACAGATGTAACCTGGCTAGCAGTTGAAGAAAATTATGAAAAACAGAATGCATTTTCCTTTAAAAAACAGAGCCAATATTAATATATTTTCATCCCCTGTCACACACTGTCCAGGCTTTACTTTGTGATGGGCAGACACAGTGTGATGCAACCTGACAATGTGCACAATGCCTGATAAAACACAGCATGTCAATGGCAAGGCATCCCATCAAAGACTAGAGACAAACATCTGCAAGGGGTTGTTTGTGTGACAGTGCTTGCTCCTTTTAGTAATGTGCTGCAAGGGATATACTCATTATAGTTCTGCCATAAAAGATGTAGAATTAATTGGAGAAACAGGAGAGGTTGAAGACTTTTAATACCTAGAGATGGTATGGCGAGGCCTGTCCCTAAAATGTTGTCAAACAGCATGAACTACAGATGGGATGATTATGGGAGAAATGCACAACTGGAAACCAAAGCTGCCACTTTGGCCACCTTTGCACTGCCAAATTCTACAGTGTTTAGTGCTTCTGTGGGCTGCCTGAAATGTCATTGGATGAACAGTTTCCATTCTTGAAAGCCTGTTTTTTCTTGGGTCAGCTCTTGGTAGAACATCAACACAGCAGAATGACAAATCATTCTTAAAAATGCACTGATTTTCTCAGATAGAAAATGCAGCAACCAGAAGCAAACTGTGTAAAGCACAGTAGTACTGGAAATCAAGGCACTAACTGAGCCTCCAAAGTCCTGTTGGAAACCAGGCATTTTGGTGCTGTAGTCACAGAAAAAGCTTGATTAGGTCTAAGTAGCAGAATATGAGCTGACATTTGCAAAAAAAAAACCCAAAAAAACAAACAAACAAAAAAAAAACAAACAAACAAACAAAACAAAAAAAAAAACAAACAAAAAACCAAACAAACAAAAAAAAAAAAAAAAAAAAACACTTTCTGGCATACTCTCATTGCCAAATCTCATAATGCTCACCCCAAAATACTAATCCTGGAGTTGCAGAGCTCCTAAGAAGATAAGAAGTATTCTCTAGCTGTGCACAGAGGTGAGTATGTCCCAGAGCCATGACTCTGCTGTGACACCGGGAAATAGATTTGACCATGGATAAACTGCAATAGAAAGCTGATTCTCAGAGGGGTGCACAATATAATGAATCTGCTGGCTCTGGGCTCCTTAGAGCACCCATCTCCACTGTGCTCCTGGTTACACACACCCACTCTTCCCTTAACAATCATCACAATTAAAATAACACAATGCAGCCTTACATATTTTCTAAAGGAACCGAGATTCCTTTCCTCCAAAGATAGATTTTCCCTCTTCCCTTGTACTGAGTTGTTCAAATATGGTTTGGCTCACAGGAGCAGAGCACAGCCCAGAGGCAGGTCTTGTAAAAGTTGGGTTTACAGGAGGTGGGAAAAAAGGTACCTGCTCAGCAGAGTTAGCAGCAATATCTGGGGGCAGAATGGTTGTTTTGTTGCCCACTCCCCTGCTGTGATAGCTGCCTGCGTGTATGAGTTTAGCTATATGCACACAATTCTCTGAGGTGTAGAAAATTTAATCTGTTGTTACTGCTCATGTGCTCTTATGGCACATTTGGAGGCAATTCTGCTTAAAACTGCTTAGATAAAGCCAGATGCATTTGATGGATATTACAGGGGAAAAATCCTCTTTAACACTTTCAAAATAAGGCTACACTTTTTATTGCCCATGCTTGGTTACTTATGACATTTCTTATAATGTAATGGAATTAGAAAAAGAAAAGTTTATGCCTTCTAATTTCAATTCTCAGACCCTTTGAATGGAATTAAAGCTAAAAGCGTATCCAGGAGGATCTTGTCAGGGATGGGGACTGCAATGAAGAGAAAACAGATGTGCTGTGGTTATGCATCATCCCAGGCTTCCTAATGATATACAGTTGTATCAGAAATCTACTCAGAGATCATAAATGCTTATTTCATCAGTATGCAACACTGAAAGCATGGATACATTATAATGAGCCACTAGGGAGTGCTGGAGGAAAACTCAATATCTAAGAATATAATAGAGTTTTCCCTATCACAACAGTACCATATTTTGCCCTTTAGTTTTAGATTGGGTTTTTTTCCCTTTTCCCAGAGCCTGGATTAATTAGCTAGACACTAATTACCTGAGCCATTTCCTGCACAGCTGTAAATGGGTAATGTGTTACTCCCTCAGAACAGCACTGCTGTAACACATCTGTCATCTGCAATGACTGCAATTGCAAAAAACATTGCAGATATTATTGTTATGATTCCCAAGTTTATAATCAATGGTTAGTCTCATTTTCTACATTTGAAAGTCTATCAGGTAGAGGATTTCTGTATAGAAAAGAAATTTATTTACATAAGTACTAATTGTTTTGATGCAAATATCAGTAGCAGACCAACAGCATGGCATTATCTTCTGCTTCATTTATTTCAGAGGTCATTCATCAGCCATACATCTTCAAATGCATATATTCCAGCTGCCTGGTTTTCAGTCTTTAAACTAATTGTGTGCTTTAATTGGGTACTCAGACTCAACAAGCAATATTTCAAGATTTTATTGCCTCTCCTTATTTTTTAAGCTTTCCAGAGCACTGGTAGTTTTTCAGGCCAAAGAAAAAGCAGTCAAGTTGAGCACAATGACTAAAACTGAGCACATGGGTTCCTAGACTGAATATCCACTGCCACCAGCTGAGGGAGAGCTTCTGTCCCCTCAGGTACTGACATCCAAGGCTCATGCCAACCCCAGCTCACCCTCTGAATTCACACAAAGTGTCTTCCATGCTGTTCGTCGAGCCTGTATGCTGCCCTGAATGATCAACTCCATCTCTCTGACCCTCTCAGGCTCCTCTACTGTAGGTATTTGTAGGGACCAGAAGCAGTCTCAGCAAAGAATTCCTATTTTCTTTAAAGATTCTACTGCATTGCTCCAGTTATCAAGTGGGGAAAAACAGAAGCAGTGCAGGGCCATCAACTCTTGACATGCAATTTTTCCTGACAGAAAAGAGGCTTAGAAATCTCTAGCAGTATTTTCATTCGCAAAATGTTCTCTAATTCTTAGTTTTTATCTAAACTATTCATATCAACTTCCACTACCCAAGCATGAGAACACTTGTTTTGAATTATTAGCAGAGTGTGAGAAGAGCCCTTTTGAATTCCATGAAGATTGACCTGTTTTAAACTGAAATGTAATTTAATTTCATTTAGAAATTAACTTTCTCAAATGAATGTATTTATTGACATGATATGTATTAAGTTCTTGTGGGAAGTCCTGTGCTTTTCCTTGTAACAAAATGAGAATTTTGCAGTGGCATTCAATGAGACCACAATTTTACAACTGGTATCAAGTAGATAAAGATATAAAGAACAGCATGGCAGAGAACTTAGATGGTTTAATTATAGCCTCCAAATGAAGCAAAATACATTGTAATGACCCTATGCCATTGACAGTCAGGGGTATACTGTTTTTTAATTCTTGAGTCTACATCATAAGCCTAGGAGAACTCATGAACTAAAAAAAATTAAATGTTTAAAGTATCATTTAATATTTTTACATGGAAATGTCCTGCCTTGTGGAGGATTAACAATAGATAACAAGCATTTGTCAGCAAATTGTCATTGTCCTCCACACAATAAGGCTTTGATTTTTTTAGTGCATGCAGTTTAAGTGTTCAGAGGTTTTATGCATGATGTTCCTGGAAGAACATCATGGAAGAATTCTCTTTAGATGAATTAAAACACTTGGGCAGAGCAGCTTGAGTACTGCCTAGCCTCCCCATCTAGTCTTTCCCTCCATCTCCCATGAAGCCTAGGAAAAAACTCTCATGGTGGTGGCTGTGCTGTGGAAGTCAACATTTGGGCTCACATAAAAGGAGCAGAAGAAGCAAAAAGAAAGCACAAGTACAAGACAGCCTATGAATGTGAAGAAGGCAAAATCTGCAGCATACAGCTTGTGTCTCCCTGTGATGGAAGGTGGAGTAGCTACCACAGTGCAGCAGTTTCTTATCCATGGCTGGGAACAGTGACCTTCTGTAACTCAGATCCTGCCATCCCTGAAATCTGCTTCACCTTATTTGCACATTTTTTCAGCCACTCCTGCTGTCAGGTGTGTGACCAGTTGTCCTTCCCAGTCTGGTTCTCCACCAGCTTGTCCTGCAACCTTTGGCTTGTGCTGCTTGTGCCCCCAGATTGTAACCTACCACTTGTGTTTATGGAAACAGGTGGGAAGCTGGGGCTCCTGAGAGAAAGTCCAGTCCTGGATATGCAGATGCCCACAAACCCATAACACATACATCACTTCAATACAGGTATTGATGGAAGGGTAAGAATAAATCAAGGTTTAAACCTAACCCAGGGCTATACAAGTGATGCCTGTGGCACACAAGGGGATTGTTTTGGTTGGTTTTGATAGGTTCTATGGTTGTTACGTGCCACAGCTGCCAACCTAAAAGAGCACTGGTTTCTTGTATGTCCCATGTCAAGTCCTAAATCATCTGAGATTACTCCAGGTTCCTACACATGGCCAACTAAGACCCTAACACAGAGAGTCAATGAAGAAGACATCAGATGAGTAAACATGAGGTGCCTCCTTCAGAATGAATTGAGTTGTGCTCTGGGCTACACTGACTGGATTGGCCAGATCTCTCCATAAGGAGAGAGCCAAACCAATGAGCTTGCAGCTGCCCTGCACAGAGGTTGTTACAGAAAAATGTGTTAATCTCAAACCAATCCCACCAAAGGGATCTCTGCAAATTTGTGCTACCTGCAGTTATGCTTTGAGCTGGGGCATCACAGTCCCATAGCTGAAGAAGTCACATGCATCCTGTGGAGTGCTGTGCTCCCCTGGCTGTTCCAGCAGTGGCACTAGGCAGAGATGTGATGCAGTCCTTTGGAAGTGAAGCTAGTACAGAAGTTATGTCATTTAGCTATTTTCAACTTTTATCATAGCTTTAAGCTTCTTACATTTGAAACTATGCAGTTGTGAGGCACAAGGTAATTCACTTGACTTTGCTAGTTCTGCTGATAATAGAAACACAATCAGCTCTGCAAACAGCTGGGATCAGGATGAGATGTGAATTTCTAGGCTCTGGAAGTAAATTTTTAGCACATCCATTCTTGTAGAACTTTTCATTTCATCTGCTGTATGTGACTCAAGTGTTAACCAGGAAATGACGTAACACATAATGGTTCAGAAGTGGAACATGAATGCCATTCTATACAATAGAGAGAAACAGGATGATTTTAAATATAATCATAATGGCATTTAGTGAAAATAAGCATTAAATTGTAGATTAGCTTTCAAGTGCTTCAGGATGACAAGTTGCCAGCATCAACACCTAGCATTATAGCATTTTATAAAAATATTGAAAAACAATTTTTATAAATGGTGAAAAATTAATTAAATTATTAGAAAGCCAGAGTGACATAGAGTTTCCTATTCTACACAGTATTTCCATACAATCAGTACCACAAAGGTCCTCCTCAAAACAAATGAGAACATGAACAACTTGGTGATAGTTTCCTTTGACCTATCAGTACAAGTGCTGTCATGCATATTTCAATTGCAAATCACATGTCTGTAAAGTAAAGAAAAAATCTATTACATGTGACAACAGAACAGTGTTGTACACTTTAACAGCCAAAGGATTTATTTCCTCTATAAGAGCACTCCAAAAAACATTATCTATAATCCTCCTGCTTTGGGGACCTACATTTGGTGGGATAATCCCATAATGCATTTGACCAGCCATGTGATGTCAATACTCTAAGGCTCAATTTATGTAAGACTTTTTTATCCAGATCCTATGCAAATGTGTGAACCAAAATATTATGGATAAATATATGTATATATAAAATACATTTCAGTCATGCTAGAAGTATGTTGAGTTTAGGACTGCTGACCTTAGGAGAATGCTTTCTATTTCTGACTTCTCATGTTAGACTAGGAAAGCACTGGTGTCTCCATAAGAAAAGAATTTTGACCTTAGTATCCAAATGCAATATTATTGTATTTCACTTTTCATAAAATTATCAAACCCTTTAGACTTGGTTTTCAAGGGGAATATCAATATCAGTATGTTAAGGCAAAGCTCTGCAGCAGTGAGATGAGTGAGCTGGACACAATGGGACAGCAGAGATCAGTTAAGATCAATAACAAGTATAGTGTTCCATGCAAGAAGCAAGGATGCATGAGACAGCAGTCCAAAATACAGAATTTGGTGGGAGCATTCCCTTGTGCTGACATGCTGTTTTCTCTGGGTGCCTGATTACCCATTGATTTTCATTCTGATTCTTGGTCTGTGTGTATATAGCTCCAAACAATGATGTGTTCTTCTTCACTGGAGTACCTGAGTGGTGTGGAAACACAGCTCAGTCTAAACTCAAAAATCTGCAAATTTCTAGCTATTGACAGAAGAGCTGTGGTCCTCATTTGTAATAGTATTCAAACGGTACAAAACATATTATCTTACTGAGAAAAGATTATCTTGTCTAACCACAGAATCCTCTAGCTCAGTGAACCTTCAGACTTTGCTGTAGGAATAGCAACTCTTATACAGTCCCTACTCAATTGCTTTGATTCTTTCATTTGCTCTGAAGTAAAGAGCCATCTTCCAAAAGCAAAACCAAACCTCCTTGGTGCTCTTCCAGGTTAATGTACTTGTCCAAGACATTGCCAGTCTTAACTAGTTGAAATATAGTCTCTGCCATGAAATTCATGTCAAAGAACTCAGTTTGGGTTTTGTTTCTTCTTGATTCAAGTATACAGTGATAGTTTATTGTAGTTTGTTGGTAGACGAATTCTTAGAAATATTTTCTGTATGTGAAAAAAAAAAATGGAAAATAAACATGATTATACATTTAATAAGAGAACACAATAACCATTTCAATATAAATAAGCTATTCTTTACGTATCAAAGAGAAAATATGAACAATAGTAACACAGTCCAACAGAAACCATGTTATTTTGTTCAAGCTATTATCATTACCTGAGGTATAATATCTCTTTTAATGAGGTACACAACAGTGTAAGAGGTACCCATTGCACTGTCCCAGAGCTAATAATGTTGTGGAGGGCAGGGGCATGTAATATCTGAAATTTCCTTTCAAAAAAGATTCTTTTCCAGAAGAATTTAGCATTTTGTGTTTACTTTCTTCCACTGAGCAAACTTCACTTGACAAAGTCTGGGGAAGCTGCTGGGTTTTCTTTTTTCAAGTAGCATTCTTCCAGTCTCCATGCACACAGTCTCAGAGACTGATGGCACAAAGTGATGGTTAGAAAGGGGGAATTGCTGAATCCATTAGCTATTGTTCACATTGACATTGTTACAAGAACTATACTAATGATTTTCAGAGGAAGCAGGAGGATGGCTTTTATCCCAGGGAACATAAAAGAGAGGTGTAGCCTCTCTACTGCAGATGGAAAATTAAACAACTTCATCTTGTGCAGCTTGCACTACTAAACTATAAGTGGAAACTAGTGCAGCTCTAAAACAAGGCCTATGAACATCAGCAGATATGCCAGACATTGCCCTCTTCATCCTAATGCATTAGAGAGTTGGATGTCTTTTGATCTGATACTTTGACACATTGAGGTTGGGTGGGGTTTGTGGTTACAGGAAAAGACATAAAACCACAGAGCATGAAAGAATGGATTCAGAAGGAGGCTGAGTTTCAATATCCTGCCAACACTTCTGTATCTGGACAGTTTTACAGTTAAGGGAAGGCTTTTGTCACAGTTGTCTTTAACCATCTGACTTATTTGCTCAGCTCCATTCAGTAATCCAGCTACCCTCATAGTATTTGGAAAGACATTTCCAGGTTCAGCTACTTGTCTTAGGATGGGATGAATTACTCTACAAAATAACCTCATTCTGGATGACTATCTTATAAGAGCAGCCTGTTTTTCAAGTGAGTGGCATGAATCCCACTTAGAATGTCAACATCTAAGTCAGTTGTAGCCAGCAAGAAATCTTCTGTGGATGCCAGTGAGCACTGCTCCACTATTCAAATATCTGAAAGACTTCTCTCTGTATCTGGCTTAAAAATACTGATGCAGTATTAAAAGTTGATACTAATTTAAAAGTTGATACTAAAGCCACCACTTGGGAGGAAATGTCTCTAATGGCAAGCAGAAGAACTGGAAACAAGATGAATGAGATATGAAGTGAAAATATCCTTCTTTAGGTTCAAGACTGTGTCTTGTGCTAAAATGAACGCCTGCTTCTGGAAGTGGTAAAATTTTGCTCCTGAAAGGGCTATTTACTCACTGAAGAAGATAAAATCTCCATTGAGTCTGTTTTTTCCTTCACTAAAAATCCTTGGAGTTCTATCCCCACTGCGGGCATCCTCTGCAGTCCTTGGGGTGAGTGGTGGCATTCCCATAAATCATTTCAACACCCAGAGAAGGCAGCTCTGCTCTCTGCAAGTACAGCACTGAGATGTCTCTGAGAAGAAGGAAAGAGACAAGCAACATAAAGAGACAGCCTTACAGATTGCATGTATTTTTTCTTTCCTCTGACCACAAAGAAACAAAATTGCGCTTGGTCAGCTCAGCTGGGGGCTGCATTCACCTCTCCCAGCACATCTTCATCCCACCTTCTGAGGTCTTGCAGGGCACCAGTTGTCTAAGGATGCAGGAGAACACAGCAGCTGTGACACATGCCAGGGCCAGGAGGGATGTGTAAGCTGCCCTTCAGCAAGCAGCTCCCATTCCTGCATTCTCCCTCTTTCACATGCCTCAGCCTCCTTCCATGAGCAATGTTCACACCTGGAGTAAACCTCTTCTTGGCTTCAGGACTGGCTTTCCAGCCTGAAAACCTGGTAGAGGTCATGCAGGAACAACTCTGCTGCCTGTAGCCTGTGCATTATCCCACATCTGAGCTTGAACCTGAACCAGGACAAGTGCACAGGGCAGATTCTCTGCCCTGGCTGGCAATAGGAAAGTAGAAGGACTTCCCAGATGAACTGATGCTCTCAGAGTAGAATAGTTTCTTACAAAATTAAACTGAGTGGTTTTTCCCTCTGCTTTCTTGTATTTCTGTCTCCTTCTCATCTTTTCTATCTCTCCTTAATTTGACTATGATTTTAATTTATCCAACTATGCTTTTAAGTTCCAAAAATACATTTATAATATGTGTACCATTTAAAACTACTGCTTGAATTATTTATGTACACATTATTTTACAAGGCATAATGTGACTTGGTTTTTTCGCTTGCAAGTACAAACACAAATAAATAGGTCTTCAATTTTCTTTTCATGATACAAAGCACATCCTTGTGCTTTACCTAAGCTACAAGGATGTTATAAGATATCCCTGACTGGAAAATTTTCAGTCCCCAGTTTTATAAGAGATATCATGAGCTTTTCAAACTGATCAGATATACACACTTGAAAAATATAAATCTTGAATATCCTTGGCTTTTAAAATCCATTTGAAGGTCATATCTTTTATGGCTCTTAATTTGAGGGTAGGTAAGTAAGCTGACAGATAAACACTCTAGGGGCCTGCAGGATGCATTTTAATTAGTCATGAACTGTCATGCTTCTACACAGAAATTATTTTATATTGGAAAAGACATTTGAAGATTCTAGGAACTAAAATAACTTCAGTCTGCACACTGATTTCTGTTCTCATGCTTGCCTTCAGCTCTATATTATCCCTGATAATATAAAGACTTTTAATGTCTTGGACATAAACACAGTAAGAACAATGGTAATTCAGCAGCTGTTCCTGAAGTAAGGAGGAAATTCTAAGCAAGAAGTGAGAATAATATTGCCGTTACACACAGACATACACAAACACATTAAAAGTAATACAAATACAGAATTATAGAAGAGAAGGGGAAAATTCCTCTGCCAACTTCAGAAAATCATGACAAAAGTACATATTTTTTCAAGAATGACTGCATTTTTGGTGTTCCATAATGAAATATATAGTAGATGTCTGATGATCAAGAAATGAAGAGTGAAGCTTTCTTTTGAATGAGCTGCATCTTATGCTGAATTGTGCAATAGAGTATCTAAAAGTCATCCCAAGTATTTGGCCATTCTTTTATTAAGTAAAAATTGTTTGGGGGATTATTTTGGTTTCAGATACAGAATCAACATATTTAGGAATCTTATTAACTCTCTTCAGTAATATTCTTTATCCTCTCTTCTGTGCACACTTCTCTATGACATGCAATCCTATATATAAATTTATCTTATAATAAAGTGTGTAGTTCTACTAACATTTTTATTTAATAGCTTCTGGCAGTAGAAAAAGGAAAAAGGAACATGGTGAGGGGGTAGAGTCAAATTCATATTTTCATTAATATTAAAAAATAATCATTACCTATCAGCTGGGTCAGTTGTATTATATGCTTTATCTGTACTGTATCTAGCCAAATAAATTTATTCATAGCATTGTGACTCTTTGCACTGTGTACAGTAGATACAAACAGAGAACATTTTCAACTGACAATATATAATTTTCAAATTTTTGGAAAACTAGATTTTTCTGAGCTGTGTCTCTGAAATCCCTTTTACTGTGAGCAGAAGTCCTGTACTCCTCTTCAGGAACAATATGACCAGAATTCAGAAGGACTCTCTATAACTGAGTTAGAAGGAAAATAACCTGGATCTGATTTTATTACAATGAGTTTCTCCAGAGGAATGTGTTTTAGCCTGAGATGTATTCCAGCAAAAGTCAAAGCTAAGTGTTCATGGACTTGATTTATTTTTATATTTATCTTCCAGTTATGTTTTTCTTTTTTTTTTTTTTAACAGTATTTCCCATTTATCTTGGCTAATAAAAAGATCACTGTTTAAGTTTATAAACTATTGCATTTACTCTGTGTGAAGATGAAATATGACAAAATAACTTGGGTAGATCCAAAAAATATGTCTACTGGATTAGAGACATAGAGAGGAGTTGCCTTAGTTTTATGGAAAGATCATAATAAGAAACATTGGATAAAAATAATATTATAGCCAAAAAAGGGCAAGCTAAAATGTTCCTTTTCTTTTTTGAATATTTTCAATGACTTTTTACTAGCTCTGCACAGTATACAAGTCCAAATCTGCTTTCCAAATACCAGCCCTGCAAACTCAGGACAGGATTAGAAAGTCAAGTTGTGGTATTTATTAGCTTTA
Organism: Vidua macroura; assembly: GCF_024509145.1. Taxonomy (NCBI): domain Eukaryota; kingdom Metazoa; phylum Chordata; class Aves; order Passeriformes; family Viduidae; genus Vidua; species Vidua macroura. The sequence goes on from NC_071572.1 coordinate 28,012,649, forward strand.
TACTGTCAGGAATAAAATTATTTTTAAAAAATGTATATTTTGCATTCTTGCACAGATCAGCATCTCTAAATTTCCAATATGATTTTTTACTGTGTGATGGCACTAACTTGGTAATAATGAAAGGAATGAAATACTATTATTGATGCTGCATTTTAAGCTCCCTGCAAAGCATTCAGGATTTCTACTTACCCTTTCTCATGCAATTTTTAAAAACTATTTTTGTCATTAACAGGTACATTATACCATCTATCATCATTGATATAAACAAAACTCCACTGTAGTGAAAACAGTAAACCCTGTGGAGGTAGAGACAAATATATTTATATATTCTGTACTATGTTTTGCTCTCTCTTACTATTTCAAAATTGCAGAAATGTACAGATTGTTGGGACTTCTAATCTCTATGTCCGGGCACTTGCTTTAACTATTAAAGGGTTACAATATCTGTGTATGTGCCTGGAAATTCATATGACTAAGAAAACTAACTTTTATGAAATGCATAATATATGAGGAGGATAATGGGCAGTTGTTTCAATAAAAACAGTGTAAAACTGTACCCACTTCATTGAAAATTCTTAATTTTTATTATTTCTCTCAGAAGCTGCAAAAAAGGACATCCAAAAATCTTTCACCTGTACATGTAGCCTTTTGTACAATTAGAATAGGGTTAGATTACTGTTGTTTTAGCTATGATCAAAACTGAATTTTTGCCTGGCAAAAACCAAGCTAGTTGATATGATTGTTTAGAATCACTTTACACCACTGAACCACCACCGTGACTACAGTCTGTCTTTTGTGATTATGCTCCTTCTGTCACCGAACCACCTCTGCTCTTTTATTGCTGAATGTCCTGTACTGAGATATTTAACCTAAAGCAATTAACTTTAAACATGTCTTTAAAAATCTTACCTTCCAATTCATGCCTTGAACATTTATGCAAGTCATAAACTTTGAATGGGTTTGACAGAACTAGTTCCCAGGGGTATAAAATATGCAAGAAAGATATCCTGTACTCAGAAACCCCTTTTCCATCCCTTAAACCAAAATTACGTAGGCTTTTATGTTGGCACCTACCCAAGCTTCCCAGATGCTGCTATATTATTTATAATTAGAACTACATACCCTTTTGCAGTGATTTCGTTATAGTACTGCAATTCACGCACACAGAAACAAAAACATGAAGATAAATGCATTCCTAAATAACACTTCATCTATCAATATACATTTGTAAATGGATTTTGCATCCACATTTACAATTGTGATCTGAGAGATACCGAGAAAGCTGCAGGTTTCTTGATTTTCTTTTTTTTTTTCCTATCAGAAAAGTGTAATAACAATGAATTACACTCAGTAGCATGAAGGTTGCATGTGTGCCACACAGTTGTCTGATTCTTGACCATATTGTTTACCAATACTATATCATGCTCAACATAATGGCTGAATATGTTTGCTAGCTATTTCTCCTCTCTAAAGACTAATTAAGAGATTACCAGTGCATAAGACTAGAGGCCTAATTTATGAAAGCATTAGAAATTATAAGTTTATAATGGAGGACAGAAGAAGAGGGGGAAGGGAAAGAGAGTCAGACATGACATTGCTCACACAGATATGATAATATAGGGTTTTTTTGCAATTTGAGCTTGGTGGGTACAGAAAACTTTCTGACACTCTAAACAGTGAAAACCTGTTAATAAGTCAGAACATATGCTAATAACCCAGAAAAACATAGAAATGCTGTAGCATATTTCTATGGCACTTTTAAAGATAGACATTTTAAAGATTTTGCTGTTTTTACATTCAGAAAACTGTCTGTGTAGTGTATTATTCATTAAGAACAAATTCAGTTTTCTGCTTAAAATGTCAACAAAAAAACAAGGCTGGAGGGACTAAACCCCAGAAGAACGTGACCACCAAGAGACTCACTCTTTAAATATATTTAAGACAATAATGTAGCAATGTAGGATACAAAGGAAATTTCTAGGCCACAGGTGAACTGAGAGCTGGCCAGAAATTGGGGAATAGAAAAACATTTGTCTCCTGCCTGTCTGCTTCTGCCACCAAGCTGTGAACAGCCTGAAATAAGGACATGGGGCTCTTATGTACCCAAATATTCAATGGATCACACAAATGTGAGTCACTGTAACCATCATTCCTTTGCTTGCACAAAACGGTTTTGGGAACAGAGGAGTGAGAGGCATTCACATTCCTGCCCTATCTATAGTCTACCCTCATACAAAATGTGCTTTCAATGCTTTGCTACTGCTGAACTGTAAGTTTTGCACTCCTACCTCTCTGTTCCCCTGGCTCTCTCATCTGAAGTGTCTGATTTTTAGAGTGAAAAATAATCCCTGATTCATAGAGAAGCTGGAGCAGGGACTTTTTAGATGGATTTACCCTGACGAATTTATCACTTAATTTTTTTTCCTGTCACTGAAAACAGGTCTGGCTGACCAACAGCTGTGGAAAGCCTCCTCAGAGCCCCTCTTTCTTCTCTCTTTTTAACTTAGTTGAGCAAACATCTTCCAGATAATTCTGTATTTCTAACATAACTCTTTCTCTCTCCTTTATGTGTGTGTGTGTATGTTTGGTTTTATATGTTTGTTTGGTTTGTTTGTTATTGTTTGGGTTTTTTCCCTTGGCTTCTTCCACACGTGTATTATTTTACTAACAGAATTCTCATTAAGTCAGTGGTCTTCTCTCAGTATAGTTTCAATGTCACACATCTGATTTCCCTTTGGCACCCTCTTGGTGTCTCTACTTTTTGGAGACTATTTATTATGTCTTCCTTTTTAAAATTCATAATACACTGAGAAGAAAGGAAAGCCTTATGGCTGTGGTGATGGATGAAAAAGGTATAAACACACTTCTTTTTTCAGATTTTTGTATCTTACATGTTCTTATTCACCTGAACAATCGTTGCTTCACTTTAATTAGATACAGTTATTTAGAATATTTGAATATGGCTTTTTAACTTCTGTGTTTCTGATCTAAATGTCACTAGACAATGGGCTTTATGGTTATCTGTAGTTAGCATACCATTATACACACCATATCACAGATATATTACATATATAAAACTATATATAAATAGTTTACTGTGAGCTGCAGACTCAAAGATTATGCTTTGTTTTATTTGAAAAGTGCTTTGATAAGCAGTTTTCTTTGCTTTGGGTTCCACCACAAACAGTGAAATAATGAACTCTTGGTTTTCTCTCCAGCTACTTAGTCTAATGTATTTTCTCCTCTTTATACACCATTAAGCCATACTAAACTTAGCAAAATAATTGTGTTTTGCTTTTTACATATTTGCAATTGGAAAATCTGAATTTATGAGTGATAAACAGATGTTTTTCAACAGAAAATCAGATTGAAAAAATGGAAACAAAGGAAAAAAGAAAACAAAATGGAAAAAAGAAAACTTCTTCAGAATCATTTGTATTCCAGGCCATGAGACAACTACACATGGACGCTGTTTTCAAAAGACTTCCAAGTGTCTGAGTTTATGACATCACATAATTTTCACCAAATTATACCAAGGACTGAGTTTCCTTACTGATGATTTTAACCACTTTAAAATTACACATGTGAACTGAGCTACCTTCCTAGACTCACTAGGAACAGATAACTACTTCTGAGGACTGGTCATCTCACATTTAGGTGTCTGAACTGTAAAGGTTCAGTCACCCTCTTGATATTCTGTCAACACTGCATGAAACCCTAAAAGGTTCAAAGAGTTGAAACAATATGATATGCTAAAATGACTAATAAAGAAGTTTTGTCTCACACAAAACATTAAGGAATGGCTTTATTCTGATTTATAAAAGATTTATACAAGTAATGGACTCACTTGGAAATGGAAAATATTGTTCCCAGGAAACCACATTTATTTTATGTCACTACCAAGTGGAAAAATTGCGAAATTGTTTTCCATTATTGAATTAACCAGGGTGAATAAAGATCCCCACCAACCTACCATTGCTGTTTACTCCTACTGTAAGAAACCACCCCCTCAGTCTCTGTGCAGAGAAAAAGCTGCCCATGGGTGGGCAGAAGGAGTAGGAATCAAGATGGTGGCACTCATGACAAAGCCACCACACAATTAAACCATGACCTGAAATCTTCCTTAGAGTTGCACTGCCTGGTGTTTGATAAACTGTGAGATAAAATCTAACACTAGACTCAAAACTGGGAAGCAGAAGCTTAATTAAGTTGACTAACCCAATTAAGCCTTTTAATTCTCAGTACAAGAGACTTCATGACACTACAAGCTGCAGGGCTGGACACTGCTTGTGTATGATTTTATGCTCTGCAGCAAAATGTCAAGTGTCTTAAATATTTCCATAAATTGAGTATGGTGCCAGTAGTGTCAGATGTATGTTAAGAATATATAAATATATTCACTGTCCTAAAACACTGGTGTTAATTTTGTTTATGCAGATAAAACTCTGTAGTGATACCATTTTTGATACTCACAAAGATTTTTCAGCTTTAGGGTGTTTTATTTCTCTGCTGCTAGTCTGTGATTTATCATTCAACTAATTTATGAGTAGTGACATATAACATGTTCCTACCTGCTGTTTTTTTCTTCATCAGATGCACTTAATGTTTCCTTTCTGGCAGAGTGTGTATATCAGTAAAAGCTCATAATTCAGACCTGAGTGGAAGGGTGATTTAATTTTCATTTCTTTGCTTTTCTCCTGGAACATAACAAACCTTTTCAAAATTAAGAGAGATCTTTCTTGGTAATTATCAATTGTTCATTTCTCTCAGGACAATGATAACTGATACTATTAGCTTTCTTTAAAACATGCTGTTAATACCTATAAACAAGCACAAAACTTCATGCTGTAGTCACTGTAACATCCTGATTTTTCCTGGTGGCTTGTAAAATATGGACTACACTAGAAGGTGTACTTTGTATTCTGAAATTGAATATCTCTGCCATGTTTTCATAATCCTATTTTTCTGAACAAAATTAAAATAATTATAAAAATGTGTATTGGTATGCAAAAAAATGCCTTGTGTTTCACCGAATTTCTGTCATGGTGACATAAAAATAATTCTACTCTGCTGTATACTGTAAAATTAGTCAAGATGCTTGATTGTGGCCCTACATTATGAAGAGCTGATTAGTATATATTTCCATTATATTCTTTAGGCTATAACCTTGGACATGCACATTACTTTCAGTAGGCAATACAGGCTCAATTCTTTTCCCATTGGCAGCCAATAAATCTTCCCAAGAGATGCTGTTATTGTGGAAGGCTTGCAGAGTGTTTGTCTGCCAGATGTTTAGAAGGCTGGATTATATATCTGACTATTTTTACCACAGCCAGAGAAAAAAATAATCAATTTTTGAACTTTGTAATAAGCACTGTCAGTCTGGGTCAGTATTTTTGACAGCTGAGAAGCTCTGTTCAACCGAGGTGTTGAGATGATTATTCTTCTCTGAATAGGAAAAGGAAAGGGCAAAGAGAAGAAAAAACAAAACAAAACAAAAAAAAAAAAAAACAGAGGTTTGACGAGCAAACTGCAAAATGTGACATGAGCAACAAAGACAGTACTGTGCCTAGTAGGATTAACATCATTGTGCCAAAATACATTTCCCCAGGCAACTTTATCCACTTTTAAAAAGAATTTGCCTAGAAGCAGTATCTTCTCAGCGTCTTTGGGACAGTGATGTTTACAGACACATAAAGCATTCCCTCAAGTGGTTGTTAAACACTAACAATCCGTTAAGAACATGCACTGACAAAACCTTTACAGATCATTACCATCACCCGCTTAGCCTCTAAAAGACCTTTGAGTCGTACTCACAGTTCACCATCTCCAAAGGAAATATTACAAAGGAAGAAAACAGGAAAACTCACTCAAAATTACCAGGGCATAGAGGTTTTTTAGCTTCTTCTCTCACAGATCTTCAGTGAGAATTTGGTTCATAGGAACAAAGCCCCAAAAACCTTCCGGGGGGCTGTGTGGTCTCAGAAATCCTGGGTCTCAGAGACACAGGGACACCAGCTACCTGAGGATGTCTGTCCATACCTAACTTCATATCAGCTTCTCTAGAGGCCTTATTGGAAAGTGGAAAGGGTGCAGAGGAGTGGGGGCAGATCTTTCTTGTGTAATTCAGTAGATGCAGGGGGCTCAAGAGGCAGCTTAAGAACCAGATTCTGAAGACCTTGTTTATGAACTAAGGTGTGGTACTAGCTGGTGTAAGACTATAAACTCATGGTGCTGCACAGTGATGAACAGGACCACATTACCACTTTGAGCTCACCTCCAGAAGCAGTGACACAACTTCTTTCAGAGTACTTAAAGAACCCAGCTACTCTAATTCCAATTTACTCTTTTTGCAAAAGTCCTTTTAAGGGTCCTGCCTTATGAGCAGAGGTGAAGAGATGACATTGAAGCGATACGCGGAATAAATAAATAGACTCCACAACCTGGGGTAGTTATGAAGTGGGTATGTATGTCAGCACCCGACACAAGTGAGATAGCTCTCCAAAACTTGTGCCCTGAGCCTCAGTCTGACCCACACCTTTATTCCCAAAGGTGTTCCATATGCAATACATTACACAACTTTCCCATGCATATTCAACCCCTGTCCCTGCCTGTCCTCGCCTCTCATGCTAAATAGGTCCATGCCCTTCTAGGCATATGTGGTTTGCTGTGGTGGTCCTGCGGGGGTCTCTGGTGGTCTCTTGAGGCTGAAGATTGCGGTCTTCCTCATGACTGAACTTTTGAACTTTTCTCCTTTCCGCCTGCGCTTTTTGGTCTTTTCGTGCTTCTCTGAGTACATCTGTCAGTCTCGATGGGCTTGGAGACAGAGGAGCCTCTTTATCTGGGTTCTTTACATCCTCGGTTCCCTCCGGTATTGTTCTTTATGCAAGAAGCTTCAGAAATTTGCATTTTCCTATGCCCTTTGTACCATGGCAGAGGTTTCTTAACTAAAAGGTTAAAATTCAACACATAATTTTACAAGCTAAAATTTAAATGCTTAATTCATTTTGTTAACTCAAGTGAACTCCAAAAATCTCTATTTCAACATAATTTGTCCTTTTTCTCTTTGCGTTGCTCAGCATCTCTGAGGTGTTGCCACGTGGAACACTTCTGCAACAGGGACAGTTTTATCTCCATCTGAATCTGAGTAAAGGCACACCTTGTCACTCATCATCCTTTGCATCCCTTGCATCTCTTCTTCTTATTTCATTCTGAGGTACTACACATGGGGTGTTTATGAGCTTTTTCTTTCAACCTCTTCAGGATAGACCTCCTGCTGGAGACTTCCCATCAGGTAGAAGAGGATTCACAGCACTAATGGGAACCTCCCTTGGAAGGGCTTTGACTACTTTTTAGGCTATGCACTCTATACTCTTTCTGGGTGAACAGACAATTTTTTCAACAAGGGTATCCTGCATCTTATGATGGAATTAGAACACATCTCACATATTAACATAATTATTTGTAGTATAATTTTGTGCCATGAAAAGGCCATCATTTGTCATAGAAAAATAATCATTTGCAGCTGAAAATACTTTAATTATTTCTTCTTGAAATTACTTGGTCATTCAGCATCTCACACTATGTTGCCTATTTGACAGAAGGAAATAAATAACATCAGTAAGATCTTAGGAAGCTAGATAATGAGCTCTCCTGGTATCAGTTCTTTAGTTACACTTATCTTACAATTTCTGATCTAATGTTTAATGCTCACCAGTTGGTCTCACTTCAACATCTCAGTGTTTGTAATAGATAATACACGGAACTTCAGAGTCTTAAAATGAGAGCTGCTGAGTGCACCTCTATTTTTATCTTAATAACTCTTAGGCTTTTTGCATAGAAATAATTGAAGGTTATGAAAACTTTCACAAAAATGAACAAACTAATTTTAACACCTGATTTAAAACTCTTGGTCTAATATGGTAATGTTTTACTGATTTGGAATGTACTTGAAGTAGAGCTGTATGGCGATAAAGTAAGGCGGAAGTCTTACCTTCATTTAGTGAGCGCATTCTCTCAGTTACAGACAGGATGTTGCATGTCTACTTAGTACTGTCATAGAAATAATTGAACATAACTATTTGCAGCCTCTTTTGTTATTTCCTTTAAGGTCTGCAGAGTCATCTTCTCATTTTTTTGTCTTTTTTTTTCAAAACTGCCTACAAGACTCTGACCCTTTGACAATCTGATATTTCTTCTCCTGGCACTTTTAGAAGTTAATCATTTCAGTTCACTACAAAAACAAAAATAAGATCAAGGGTAATCAAGTAATCCAAATGGCAGTTTAAAGTATCTTCACAGTCATAGACTGAAATCTTTTTTCTCCTTTCCCTTTTCCATTGTAAGATATTTCCATGCTGTTCATTTGAAACTAAACTGGCTTCAGAAAACTAGCAACCTGCAGAAATGTAGTGACAGAGCAAAGGCCATTCTTAGTGCCACCAAGCCACCTGTAGCTCAAACCTACATGTGAGTCCAGATTCCCTGACTGCAGCTGGAGAATGAAGCCATGGAGAATGGAGCTCTCATGGCATGGCAGGATAATGCCCCTTGCAGCAAACCTGACCTTTTTCTGCAGTATTCCTATGGCCACAGCCTGAACTGTTTCTTCTGAAAATTTAACCCCAAACTTCAGCACTTCAGCACAAACTTCAGTCAAATGTGTTGTTTTCATATATTTCATGATGCAATATATAAAGAGAGGTGAGAGCAGCACTTTGTGTCCTCTGGAGACTGTGCATTTCTGGTCAGCCTGCAGGTAACATCCAGAGGTATCAATGCCTTTGTAAGAGAGACAGCTGTGAATCTCTACAACAGCTAACAGTGACAGGAAAAGTATTTTTAGCCACTGTTTCTATCTATCCAACCAGGATTCTTGCTGTCTTGGAAAAAACCTGTCCCTCTGGTATTTGTGTGCAAAGTGTCTTGTGCAAAGGAACCCTGGTGCCTCAGTAGAATCCTTAATTTTCTGCAGTGGAAATACCCATACTGTGCACAAGTAGGTTAAAGGTTTCACACTTCAGCCTCCTAAGGTAATTTTTCAAATGCTATAACAGCCTTTTATTATTTAACTGCTCTTTCCTTTGTTAGTTTTTTTCTTTGAAGTAAAGTTTGCCAAGGAGACAATTCTAACATGTATATCAGATATGAAAGCATTAATGTTTTATTTAAAATCCTGATTATAATTTGCTTTTCCTAGTGGGGTTCCAACAACCAACTACTTCTTTTTTTTTCCTTTCCTAGTGGAAGTTTTGTATTCATTTGTAACAGAGATTTGTGAGTCAAGTTTAGCAGTGGGAAAGCAGTAACAGCCTGCAAACACGGCAAAGTGTATGATGAGCATAGGTATCTGAACTACTACAACACTTAACAGTAATAATATTACTATTTAAAAAAATCTAAGCTTCCAAAAAAAACCTCTGCTACAGATAAGACAGGCTCTTTCCCAGAAAATATTATACATATTAATATAGTATCCCAGAAAATATGTAATACGATGCTATCTTTTCAGTATCTCTGAGAAGCATTTCCATGTCTCATAGCCAGAAGTGATATTCAGTGTATCAATGACTGGGGCAGAGTGGTGATGAGAAGCTGCGGTAGCCGTGTGACCCCTGCTGGCAGGAAATAATTGAGCCTAAAAAGTGAGAGGAAATGAGACTTATGAATGTAATGAACGACACGCCGTGACTGAATCAGTAACCTACATAAAGATTTGCAGTACCAATAGAAGAAATAAATAAAAGGTCCTGTCGTTGTGAAACAGAAGACAAATTAGTAAAAATTCTTCATTTAAAATGTCAGTTTAGCATTTTACCAAGAGAGGATGGAAACCTCTGCCAGCCCACCTTTGTACTAGACTTGTCCTGATGCATTGTGCCTCATATTCATCCCCAAGAGCCAAACCCCCCTGTGATATAAGCTGTGCTGACAAACTGCCCCTCCTGGAACTAAGGCAGTGCTCAGAGCTTCCCTTCTGTCCCAGTGACTGCAGCTAACCTGGGCCAGCATCCAGGCTGCTGCAGGAATGTCTGAAACAACAAGACAAGATAATGTGCAAGTGCCAATCTTGGACACGGTTACTGGAGTTTTCTAATGATTTTGGCCACTACTACTGGCCACAACAAATCCAGGCCTCAGTGGCACAGAGTTGAGCATGGTCCAGAACTGACACCTACTCCCCAGATGGATCACACTGAAGTCAATAGTATGCTATAGCATATTTCATGCTGCCCTTTTTCTTGAAGCCAAATAAACTTAGGAGATACAGAAAGGAAAATGCTCCAACAGACTGTTCACGATCTTGTTAGTATATAACATTCCTGTTAGTATATAACCAATACCTTAATTTGGATTACACGTTATTTGCCCTTCAAAACACAGTAGATTTCTAACACACTTAGACTAGTTCCATAAACTTGTCATGCAGTGGTAAACTGTCATGCATTTTATTGGTAATTTGCATTACTACGGCTGAGACTGACTCATGACACATCAGTCCAGTGCTCCAGACTCTCCCTCTTGACTGGGCACAGCCACTGAAACACAATCCCAAGCTGAGGGCCTTTCCCATGGCTTGGTCAGTTGAGCTCTCTGCTCAAAAAAAGAACAAATACAAGGAGTTTAGTGTAGCTAAGCTGCATCTGCCATTTACATGGGAGGAGCAACCCCAGGCAGCATTACATGATGGGGGCCACCCAGAGATGAAAAGCAGATAGGCAGGAAAGGACCTTGATGTTCTAAGTGGTGGTCACTAAGTTCAAGCCAGACATGTTCCCTTGCCATTAAAAGCCCTTTGCCACAAACCCCACAAAAGCTGGCTTGTGGTAAATCACCAAAATTGAAAACTCATACTGTATAGCAAATACTTACAATTCTGGTATTGTTCATGCAACTAATTAAAATTACTGCATATTTGTCAGACTAATGTATATAAACAGTTCCACATCCCCACCCCACCCCTTCCCTCAAGTCTGCCAATTTACAGAGGGTCAGTTTTTCCCAGTTTTTGATTCACTGATCATTCCAAAACTCCATTTCACATACCAACTCCATGTTACAGAGACCAACATACAAACAGTTTTATACATCTTGCAATCCCAACTCACGAGGTGTTTCCCCAGCAGGTACGTGTTCCCTCCTCCCATAGAGAGATGAGACATGGAATAAATAAGATGTATTTCTTGAAGAAGATGTCCAAACAACAAGCTGAAATCAGCTATGTGGGAGTTAACAAGCAAGACTTCACAGGAGAGGACAGAAGAAATGACAGGCTTTCCCTGCATGTAGGACCTCCTACAGGGCTTTGGCTTCCAGTGGGGATAGGAACAAACCTCTTTAACTCATTAACCCAAGGGCTGAATTTGGATAAAAAGTAATGAACTTGGGTGAGCTTTTGGGTCTAGCAATTTTACATTAAGTTTTCTTAAGTTTAGGGAAATTCAATATGACAAAGAACCAAAGTGCTGCCTGCTAGAAACTCATGACTTAAAGCACTACAAGGCAAACACATACTGCAAGTAAGATGGGTGAAGGGTCTCATTAAAGATATCACTCCTCAGGTGAGCCCCAAGAGCTGAAGTAGAAATTTGGATGCAGTAATGGCATTCAAAATAGGGCTAGCCCTTCACTCAGTGACCTAGAAAGGTCTTTTTCATTTGTGTTCCTCCTTCTGCATCTGCACTCTAGAGCTACAAACACTGAATATGTGGTTTCTATAAGAAAGCAGTGGACTTTTCAGGAAAATGACAGTGAAGAATGACTTTTATAATTGGTGCTAATATATGCACGATCTTAAGCAAGCTAAGTGGGGTTTGGAAACATTACAGTGTTTCTATTTGGTTGTGTGTATAACAAGCTGTTGAATGCCATTCTGACAGTATTTGCAGAGTAAATATTTCTTTGTCTTAAACACAGAGGCAAATATTCTGCAGATTTATGGGCTTGCAAGTTATGATTATTAACAACTATCCTCAGCATAACTTTTGGCACTGAATTTCTTAAGTATATTCGTCTTCAAAAATAAGCAAGCAGAATTTGTTTATTTTTGGACAAAACTAATATGAAACTTGAATTTAGCTAGCACTCACTGGACATAAGAAGCTTGGCCACCCCTACCAGTAGAGTAGATCCATGGAGCAAGCTTATAAAGGAAAAATTAATGCCCTTATTTTAACAAATTTTTAATAAAGATATTACTGTTCTCAATATAGGTTATTCCAGAGAAACTAAAAATACAAGGCAGGTGTAGTGGTGGGCAGAGACAAACTAATAGCTGAGGTCACCCAGACAGAAGACTTCCCATCAGAAAGAATGTTTGAGTTCACACATATTATCTTGTGTTGGGGTCACAACCAGCAGACAACACAGACACTGATGACCATAAAAGCATCATGACAGGAATTAGTCAGACATGGTTTCTTTTGTCTCTTTTCACACTTTGCACATTCTGCTTTTACAAATGCCTCTCTACCCTTTTAGCTGTTTTCGCTGGTTTTAGCACTTCTCTTATCACAACACTTCATGCTGCCATTCCAAATCAATTCCACTCCTCTATGCTGGATTTTCTTCTTTCTGACCTTTTCTTTTCAGAAGGAATGAAGATAAACACAAACAAGCATATGACTGCAGCAGTATGTCCCCATGTACAGCTAATCAGCAATAGCTGCAGTACATTCAATTCATACTTGACTTAAAAAGGTAATTTAGATTGATTTTCAAGGAAAGCTGTGCTTGGAAAACAATAGACTTCAATTTTCAAAGATGCAATAAGAGAAAATAAGAACTCATTACCACAGCTCTTATATTATCCTTCCTCCCCCAAAAAATAAAAATTAAACAGTGCATTGAAACAACCATCAGAGGGTGCATATACATCATGAGTTTGGCTTGATCCCTGTTTTAGTGTTAGGCCCTGGTACACTAGCTGCTCATACACATAAAATGTGTCCATTTCAACTCTTGGACCTGAAGATCCAATTGCTCCCCTGAGGATTCAGCCCCAATCTAAAGGATGCGTGCCAGATCTCATTAATCAGTCTGAAGGAGCTCATAAAAATTGTATGAATGTACTTGAAGCATTATTTTCCTAAAAGAAGAGGACTGACCCTTAAAATTTATAGACTGATCTGAGTGAAGGATATTTCTATCTCTGTCAATAGATACTTTGAGATAAGAATGGACTTGGAAGGTGTAAAGAATTTTTTCACTTCCTACTAAATAGCCCATGGAAAACAAATCAGAGAAGAAGGATTTAAAATATAAATAGGGTAGTTACAAATAAGTTATATTCAGATTTGGCTGTGCAATAGTCCAAATACCTCGCAGTCACATGTTTCCAACTATAAATATCAAACACTACGATACTGAAATTGAGCAGAAACTTTAAACTATAACAAGAAGTAATCAGTCAGGAGAAAACCAAGAACTAATGCAAAAGTTACAATCATAGCATTTTGATGCTGTGGTAGTTCCCATGATTACTGATCTAGCCATGATGGTATTTCTATGGCTATTAAAGAAAGAAACTCAAACTTGTCTTTTTTTTTTACACTTCACACAGAATGTCCAGAAATAAGGCAAAAGTTCTCCTATTACATAAAAAGAGACAGGAAATTTCTCTTGGAGAAACTCACTGGCATGTATGAGGCTATATTTCACAATCCTGTTTCCCACGGTTCAGAATTTTACTTAAGTCAATAGGGAGGTGAAGCACCAAGTTTCATCTTCAAAATTTGGCTGTACTTCATTTATGGTTGACAAAAGAAAGAAAAAGCATTATTGTTATTTTAGAGGGAGACATTAAATTTTCCACACTCCTCTTAATTAAAAAAAAAAAAAAAAAAGAATTGAGAGTTAGTCATGGTTTTTTAAAGCAATCTATTGTCAGACTGAAACCAAGACAGAATGCCACAAACTGAGAAGTAGCAATCTAATAATCTGTTTGATCATTCATTCTTAACGCCAGTGGAAGTTCCACACTCTCACTCTGAATTATGTTCACTGAACACAGTTCAACACGTTATTTTGGACAACAGTTGAAGATAGATCTGCTCTGAAATGTTCTGATGAAAAGAAGTAATGACATGGCTTTAGCCTATGCTAATAATTCAACTGCTTTATCTTGTTTTAGCACACATTGGTGTGCTATACATCCATACATACAGCAATGTTTAGAGTATAGACCCATCACAGCAAATGCCTCTTTTATGAAAAATATGAACTATAGAACCTAATAAAAATGGGTTAAGGAAAAGAATCTGAATATCAAATCACAGAATTGCTAAGGCTGGAAGGCAATGCCAGAGACCTTCTAGTCCAATCCTCCTCTCAAAGTAGGATCAATTAAAGCAACACCGAACACTGACCAGGAAGGGCTTGGATCTCTCCAAGGATGGAGACTCCAGAACCACTCAGAGCAGCAGAGTGCCAGTGTTTGATCTTCACTGGAAAAAATACAAACCTTGTATTTAATTGTCATTTCCAGTATTTAGCTTTTATCCCCTGTCTCTTGTCCTGCCACTGACCATCACTTAGCAGAATCTGGTTTTAACTGCTTTATTTTCTCCAGCAAATATTCATACACTTGAATAGGACTCCCTGAGCCATCTCTTCTTCAGGCTGAACAATCCCAAGTTGCTCAGCCTCTCCTTGTACTAGAGATGCCCCAGTACCTTAATCATCTTAGTGGCTGTAGCTGGACACACTCTAGTCCATGTCTTTCTTTTACTAGGGAGCCTAGAATTGAACATAGAATTCCAGATATGTTTCAGCAGAGTTGGTTAGAGAGGAAGAATCATCTCCCAAAATCTGATGACAGCACCCTTCCCCAGTCAGCCCAGGATGCTGAAACTATTGTGCAACTTTCTAATATTTACAGCATTAACATCCTACATCTATTCATAAAACTGGTACCTTCACATGAATTTGATTTTTTTACATGGAAAACCCCAACTGTTTACATACCTGACAGTTACGTAACAGAATATATCATTAAAGAATGTACAGCTTACAAAAAAAAAAAAAAAAAATCCAGTCTGCTTAATAATGAAAAAATACTTTGTCTTGGAGCAACTGGGAAAAGATACAAGGTCTTTAGACAACAATAGCTCATAAAAAAAAAAACATGAAAGTCAAAGCTATTTATAGAGTCTGAGATTATACAGCTTCAGGAAAAAAAATCATTAAGAAAACACTGCTCAGTTTCTGCAGTCTGTTTCTGAAGTTGTTTGATCTAGATAAGCAAATAAATTTAATTACTTGAAATAAAATAATAAAACTAAAAGCATGAAATATCTTTCTTTCACCAAGGTTTAGATAGGTTGCAACATGTACAAATTAAAAGGGAATAATCACTTCTGGTGCTATATGAAAAAGCTTTCTGTGTGCTTTCTTGGGTATTTGTACTGCAATTGCCAATGGATAAATATCCTAAAGTGTAGCAGGGGCTGTAAAATCTCTGTCCTTAGTAGTTTCAAGACCTGACAATGCAGTCCTAACAAATCTGGTCTTATCAGATTGCTGAGTCTTCTTTGAGAAAGTTGCTGGACTAACAACCCTCCAAGTTTTCTTGCAACCTGAATAATTCCATTATTTGATGGTCCAGATGATTAGATTTCTTCTCTGATATATATAGTGTTTGGAGACCTCAAAGGCTATGTGGTCTCATATGGAAAATAAGATCTTTGCAAATTTGTTGTCCATTTCTTACTTTATTTGTACTGTTCTGCCTACGAAGCAGGAAGAAATATTCTAATTTGAAAGTGGAAATGCACTCAGAAAATTCATTTCTGTTACTTAAACTGTAAGTAATTTCTTCTTTTCCTCGAGACTGTCAACAAAAGAAGAATAAACTCTAGTAAGACTATCTGAGGAGATTTGCAATCTGACAAAATAGAGGATGGGAAAATGTGTCAGAGATTTATCCTATTTCATCCTATCCCAAGATCTGAATGTCCTTTATGTGTTACAGAATTAGTCCCACTTCTCCTGTTTTTCTGCAGACTCTGGTACTCAAAGAATTAGGTTCATCTTCCCCTACACACCCAAAGTAAGCAAGATATGGAATAGCTCCAGAGTGAGAGATAGCCCTTTATGTTAAAACACATGTATTTCCTTGAATATGCTTGTTTTTTAGAGAATTTCACAAAGATGAAATGCAGAATTTCACATTATATAAAAGATTTTATGAAGCAAACACAACTGAAAAGCTTTTGTCAATTGAAAGGAATAGAAAGCTATTCTCTGTGGAAGAGAAGCTTTTACAGGATAAGAAAAGCTTTTACAACACAATCCAAAACCAAACAACATCCATTTCACTCCAAGTCTGTCCTCTCAAGTGTTTTGCAGAGCTTTACAAACCTAAAAATAAGTTTAGTTTAGTACAGAGTTACCTTGGTATAAAAGCTCCAGAACCTGAGTTTAGAATCAAAATATCACCACTACTTTAATCACCTTTTAAACAAAGTCTGTCAAAAGTGAAATTTGCAAAGAATTTTCCTCTGGAATTCTCCACTAAGAAAAAAACCTGTTTTCTAATTTAAATAATTTAGTTAAAGAATAAAAAAATTCAAGAATTCTAGCCAACTGAAACTGGTAAACTTCATACAGCTTTGTCTGTGAAGGTCTATTGACCTGGTTTCCCTAGAGCATCATAGTGTTTTCTTTAAGATTTGCTAAGCAGTTCATTTCCAAAATACTCAAAATAGTGAATGACACCAATATAGTGTAAGGAGTGAATTTAGATATAGCAGGACTAATTCAAAATGAATTATAATATTCAGTTTGATAACTATAAAATTTCAAACAAATGGGTAAAGTTGAAGGGTTTTTTTCCCTTTGCTCTGCCTTCACACACACACAGTACTGACTTACTACTGTAACCTCCAGCTTCACAACTCTCTTCTTTCTCCACTCCCACTCCGTCCTGCTGCAGACAAGACCCAAATTGTTCTACCTTGTGGGACCCCCAGTTTGTTTGGTGACTGTGTGAGTGTTGGTGCCACAGGCAGCGTCTGTACGTGCATGTCAAAGCCAGGGCAGGCTGAGAATGATGTCTGTCCTGAGAAGGCACCCAAATGTATTTACAAAACAAAATATTCCTCCTTAATCTGTGTTTGCACAATGGGTTGTGCAGGGAGGATTATCCATACCAGCCTTTCAATGAACACAGCCCTTCTTCCAAATAAGATTACGAGGCAGAGCCACCACCCTTGCATCCTGCCCCGGGCACCACAATGCCACCTTGGCAGTCCATGCACATGCCAATCCATGCACATGCCAGTCAGTGTACATGCCAGGGTGTATCATTAAAGGCCTTTTCTGCATGGAAGCTGAAGAAAATGGCTCAGGACTACACCCCTTGGCTCTCTTGGGCCAGAGACCAGGAAAGTAAACAGCTCCACATACTTAACAACAGGAGCAGAGGTCCCACAGGGGAAATGCATAGAAACAGTTTTTTAAAATGGTTTGCAAAGTCTTTTTCTACTTATTTATTTATATCCTGAATGACACAGGCTGAAGATGGAAAGACAGAAGTGTCATTAGGGAATGGCTAGAGACAAATAAATATATTCTGCATTAGAAAACAAACAAGCCAAAACAAGGTGCTTTTTGCTCTCTGAATATTCCCTCTAGGTCTCATTAACTGTCAGAAATTAGGCAAATTCTAAACATTTTCTACTGTGGCTCTTGCTGCTGGGAACATTCATATTGATGTCACCATTTCAGAAGGCAGAAGTCAGACAAACTTTCTACTGACAGTAATATTGCTGGCTGTCATTTTACATTAAAATTTTGTTCCCTGTGCTGCAGCAGTGCTGTTTGTGTGACCTTCCTGGTACCCAAGTATCAGAAAAAAAAGCCCGGCATAGCTTTTATGTTTGTTTTTTGTGAGTTTCCATTGTGACCTTGCTTGCTCTGGGAAGAAATGGACCAAAAGTTGCCTTTTGTTGTTACTGCTCTTTAAACTCTGTCTTTGCTAACAGCTTTGGGAACCCCTAGGTAGGCAGTTTTTAGGACTGTGCCATGCTCTTTTTCAGTGCAGCTCTTCTGGCACAGGGATAAGAGGGAAGTTATGCCAGAACACCTCTCTTACTTCCTAGTCTGTGCCTCTGAGGCACAGGTACTCAAAAGCACATCAGCGGCTAATGCAGCCCCAATAGACACCCTGGCTGTCCCAGGAGGTGCTCAAACATATTTTTAAAATCCAAAAGAATTATAGAGGGGAAACACACATGGGTCAAGATGAACATAGCTATGACTGCAGGAATCTGTCCTCTGAATTCACTCACCCTCTGCTTACAAAATGAATATGCTTAATAAAATTAAGGTTCTACTAGCCCAGCTAGGAAACAGCTCAAAAAATGTGTTCTTTATGGCTGGCATTCTTGAAGCTCTTCTGCTTCTCACTCTACCTGGAATTACTACTCCATATGAAAGCTGATCACAAATAATTTTCATTAATTAAAACATCTAGGATGAGGAACAAGAATCTAGGGCAGAGTCACTGCAGATAAGATGAAACCAATTAGGTCAGTTGATGATTTCCATTTCTCTTGCAAAGAGCATGAGTATTGATGAACTACACATTTTTAAAAGGAAATAAAATGTGTACACTGAATTACCTGAATTAATATACCATTTCTGCTAAATCATCTGTTATATGCAATAGAAAAACTTTATGTCTCTGATATATATATTGAAGTCTATAAATGAATTTTCACCACACTGCTCAAAGAACCTATTAAACAGGGAAAAAGCTAAATCTAGAAAGGTATGCTCTGCTCTTGATGTGGGCATCATGGTCTCATCAATCCATTACAGAGCAGTGTCCTGCTGTTAGCTTGGCTTCATTTAGGAGTTACTGTCACACATTATATTATCAAGATCAGTAATGCTTCTGTGAAAGAACAGTTTAATAAAATTTGGGTAATCAGCTTTTACCTTGAGAGAGGGTATCTGAGTACAGCTGCAATGAGCAGTTTAGAGCAAATGCCAAATGAAACTCACAACTTCACCCACAATCTCCAT
Source organism: Vidua macroura (assembly GCF_024509145.1). Classification (NCBI taxonomy): domain Eukaryota; kingdom Metazoa; phylum Chordata; class Aves; order Passeriformes; family Viduidae; genus Vidua; species Vidua macroura. The sequence continues at coordinate 28,031,678 of NC_071572.1, forward strand.
TAACTGCCAAGGCATTGATCTTGGGTTTGTCTGTTTGCAGCAATGAACAACAGAGCAACAAGAATTATCTGCAGTCTAATTTTCTTTTCAGAATCTGAGCCAGAGATTTATAAAGCCCCATTCCTGCATGCCTTTATAAATAGTAGAGCTTTAGAAGTCCTGTAAATTGCATTCTAAACCAGCTTGGAGTGATTTCTTTCAGAATGAAGCATAATTAGATGTGTCAGATGTTCTATTTTCTCCAGCAAAATGTAAACAGGTATGAAAAAAAATCCTTGGGCTAGCAGGTCAAAGCACAATGAATTACTGAAAATTAAAACATAAAGTTTAACTTAGTCACTCTTTTGCATCAGCTACTAAATAGTAGAAGACCTGTGGCTGAAAGAAATCCATACAAGTTTACCTGCATATAAGTTATGCAAAATGGAATTTAATTAATTCTTATCAACCAGCCTTAAATATACCAAACAGATGGCATTTAAGATACCATTACCTGTGTGGGAGGCACATGTTGATCACCTGATCACCCCATCCATTATTGCAACAGTGCTCCTTCATTCTCACTACATGCAGATTCATGAAAATAATTGTTCATATATTCTTTCTAACCCATTGGGTAATAATGAGAGAATATATAACTTAAAATATAACTGTGAACATATAAATTAAAATAGCAAAGATGCAAGTCTTTGAGGTTTTCTTGGGGGTGGTGCTGGAAATGGTTATAATGAAATCTAGAGGTAGGAAAATGGAAATGCATGTTGTATTGCTTCCCCTCAGTGACAGGGTGTTGGAAGAAAAAGTCAATCCTGCCATATACAATGTAGTATTTATACACTGTCAAACTAGTATGTAGATTTAGCAGTGAAAAAGTAGCTTGGGTAGAAATAGAAATCAGTAGTATACAGGCATGTGAATATGAAGGTGGCCATAAACAACTCTAATTTAGATGTGTTACAGCAAAAATGTAATTTTTTTAACATATCTGCAGGGCTGCAACCTACATCATCAAGCAGTGCAGAACAGGAGGCATTGTAGAGTATGTGACAGCAGTTATGCCTGACGCCTTGTATAGGATGTCTCCCAAGGGGTGTTCTCCATCACACATTAAACCAGAGTACAGCAAAATGTGTAACCATAAGGCATGAGTTCTTGTTTCCATCTAGAAATGCCCAGCACAGTACACTGGGCTGGAATGGTCCTCAGAATTTCCTACCCTTTTTCCTTCTTTCTTTAGGGTTCACTTGTCACACAGCTCTTTTTTTTATCGTTATCTATTTTGCACACACCAGTAGGACAGTGTATCATTGCATATGCTGCTTCCAGAGAAAGAAGACAGTAGAAATAATTACTTCAGCAGGATCAAATTTTCATTATTTGGATACCCAATATCAAAGCAAGTTGGCAGACTTGAAAGCAGATATAGCAGAAGGAATGACCCAGTATGTAAGACCGGTCTCTTATTCATTAGTTAGCCATACAGTCTTCTCAATGCATTCATCCCCATCTTTGTGCTGGGAGTTGGAAAATAGGAAGGAAGCTGCGCTTAAAACACTTGTGCAGGTGGATGCATGATCAGTGTCACAGTCAAAACTCAACACATAATATTTATTTATTGACCACAGACGGAATGACTTTACTAGAAGTCCAGCATGACCCAGAGAGATAAGATCTCAGGTTACCAAACACTAAATAGTGGTGAGCCTTGTTTTGAGCTTCTCTCTGCATTAAGTGGGGAGAGGGAGAGATCAAAAAAGTTGTTTTCAGAAGACAATGTGCATGGTTTCGAATGGGAAGAGAGGAGGAATCACTAGAGGCATTTAGATCTCCCCAAACTCTGTACAGTGCACATAAGAAGATATCTTCAGTCATAGGTTAAATTAAACTATATATGATAAATCTAACCCTAACTCTTCTTAATGTCTGCAAGATCCCTTCCAAATTGTCTGTAGCTAAGCAACAAATAGCCAAAGATCTCTTTCATCCTGTTGTAGATTGGATGGAAAACCATCCTTCAGGAAAATCTCCAGGAAAACCTGGACAGGATAAAGAAATGGGCTGACTGGAATCTTATGAAGTTCCATAGAACCAAATGCAAGGTCTTGCATGTGGGGCAGAACAACCCCTTACACTTTTGCAGGCTGGGGGCCAGCTGTCTGGGGAGCAGCTCTGCACAGAAGTTGACATGGGGATTAGACTTGATGACATCCAGAGGTCCCTTATAAACCAAAATATTTGGTGATTCTGTGTTTCTATGAAAAATCCTGTACACAGGAATACTAGAGAAGTATAGGGAAAACTTCCAGCTACTAAGAAAGGTAAATGATGGAAACACAATTCTGTCAGGTCTGAAAA